>NC_080177.1:28585186-28895790 GCF_950295315.1 Erinaceus europaeus
GAAGCTAGGGGCTTGAACCGGGATCCTTAGGCTGGTCCTTGCGCTTTGCACCATGTGCACTTAACCCACTGCACTACCACAGGCCCCCAGTTTGTTTCTTTTTGTATACTTGCATATTTACTCCCTTCTTTGCTTCAGCATTTGCAAAATTTGTCATTAGCCTCTATGTTGAAAGTTCTAGTTAAGGTTTTACAAGAAAGGACACTGGGTTTCAATTCAGACTTGAAATTCTAATATTATTTAGTAGCTAGTTGTATAAACTTGGGTACCTTCTTTGAACTGTAAAATGGAATACAGGACCTCTGCTATAGGATGATAAAAGAAATATAGAAGTTTTCAAAGTGTCATCCAAGGAATTCGGGAAATCCTTTCAGTGGTTCTGTAAGGATCTTTATCTTGCAAGCCCATTTCCCCCTGCCAACAAGGATCACTGGGACTTGTCTACATAAGGAATCCACTGCTTCCAGTGGCTGTTTTTGTTTTTCTTTTTCTTTTCCTTTCCTTTCCTTTCCTTTCCTTTCCTTTCCTTTTCTTTTCATTAATTTTCTTTTCTTCTTCTTTCTTTCTTGGAGACAGAGAAATTGAGAGGGAAGGGTGAGAAAGAGAGGAAGAGAAAGACACCTGCAGCACTATCCCACTTCATCTGGAGTTTTCCCCACTGCAGATGGGGATCAGGGGCTTGAACCCACAATGACCTTGGGTCCATACTCCCAGAGGGCTAAAGAATAGGAAAGCTATCAAGGGAGGGGATGGGATATGGAGTTCTGGTGGTGGGAATTGTGCAAAGCTGTACCCCTCTTATCCTATGGTTTTGTCAGTGTTTCCTTTTTATAAATAAAATAAGTATAAAAAAAGATTTAAGGGAGCCGGATGACACGTGGTGTGAAGCACAAGGACTGGCTCAAAGGTCCTGGTTCGAGCCCCGGCTCCCCACCTGCAGGGGAGTCGCTTCACAGGTGGTGAAGCAGGTCTGCAGGTGTCTTATCTTTCTCTCCCCCTCTCTGTCTTCCCCATCTCTCTCCATTTCTCTCTGTCCTATCTAACAACGACAACATCAGTAACTACAACAATAATAACTACAACAACAATAAAAATACAAGGGCAACATAAGGGGAAATAAATAAAAAGAAAGATTTAAAAAATTATTTTAAAAAGTGTCTCGTGGAAACAAATAAAATAGGATTTTTTTTTCCTTTTTTGCCTCCAGGGTTATTGCTAGGGCTTGATGCTTGCATTATTAACCCACCTCTCATAGAGTCCATCTTTTCCCCGTTGTTACTGCTTTTATTGTTGTTGGCTAAGACAGAGAATTTGAGAGAGGAGGGGAAGATAGAGATGGGGAGAGAGACACCTGCAGACCTGCTTTACCGCTTGTAAAATGATCCCCCTACAGGTGGGGAGCCGGGGGCTCAAACTGGGATCCTTGCACAGGTCCTGCACTTCATAATAAAATATTTTAAAGTGTAACTGAAGAGGTTGGACAGTGGCATGTCCAGTTGAGTGCACATGTTACAACTTGCAAGGACCTGAGCTTAAAGCTCCCAGCTCCTACTGCGGGGGGTTGGGGTGGGATTTGGAACGGGACATTTTTAAACAGTGAAGCAATGCTGCAGGTGTCTCTCTTTCTCTCTTCCTCTCTGTCTCTCTTTTGATTTCTGTCTCTATCCAATAAATAAATAAAAATTAAAATTTAATTGGATCTTAAAACCAAAACTTTTTAGCATGGCTAATAGGAAATACAAAATGAGAGGTAATAGCTGAGTAATTACTGTTGAGACAGTTCTGCAGATTAAACCTGTATTGAAACAAAGATTCTTTTAAATACACCTTTTATTTATTCGCTTTTGTTGCCCTTGTTTTTTTCTGTTGTTGTTGTTGTAGTTATTGCTGTTGTCATTGTTGGATAGGACAAAGAGAAATAGAGAGAGGAGGGGAAGACAGAGAGGGGAGAGAAAGACAGACACCTGCAGACCTGCTTACCTGTGAAGCGACATCCATGCAGGTGGGAAGCCGGGGCTCGAACCAGGATCTTTGAGCTGGTCCTTGTGCTTCACACCACATGCACTTAACCCACTGCGCTACCACCCGACTCCCAAGATTTTTTTTTTTTTTTTTTTTTAGTGGTCTGGGAGATGGTGCAGTGGATAAAGCATTGGACTCTCAAACAGGAAGTCTGGAGTTCAGTCCCCAGCAGCACATATACCAGAATGATGTCTGTTTTTTTTCCCTATCTTTCTCATTAATAAATAAATCTTTTTTTAAAATATTTTTAAATTACCAAGAAAGATACAAGACAAATTGGAGTGAGTTCTTCATTTGAAAAGATGGAAGAACAAATGAATATTTTTGCATTTTTAATGCTTTGGGCTTGAGAGAGACGATTCCAGTTGTTGACATGAGGCATTGACTAAAACTGGGATAATAGCCCATACTCTTACTTGCTTGAAGAAAAGAGGACAGAGTTTAAAGTGACCATTTGGAGAAGAATGGAACAAATTCTAGAAAGAAACTGTTTATAAATTCATCTTGATTTTTATTTGTTTGTTTTACCAGCACACTGCTCATCTGGCTTATGGTAGTACAGCGGAGTTGAACCTGGGATATTGGAGCCTCAAGCATGGCAGTCTCTTTGCATAACCACTATGCTATCTACCCCTGCCCAATTCATCTTGAATTTCTTGCCAAACCATAAGTTTATACATTTGTTAAGCAACCTGCAAATAACACCCTTAACTTAAAAAAAAAAAGGCAGACTCAAATAATGAGATCATCCCTCCAACAAAAAGGCAGATTTCAGTTGCTGCTTATCATAGGAGAGGAAAACTTGAAGACCAGCTAAGTTGAGTCTGCAAAAACATCAGTGTTCTTTGGAAGAATATTACAGAACCTACCAATCATAACGTCTAGGTGGTAATACAAAGTGACTAGACAGAAGAGGAAGCAGAAGACCATCAGCCTATCAGTGGAGATTGACCTCACGGTGATCTGGAAGTTGGATTTAGCAGAGAAAATTGAAATCAGCTACTGTAACTATGCTCAAGGATGTAGAGGAAAATAAGGGTGTAGTGGGTGAATAAATAGGAAATCTCAACAGAGAAATGGAAACTAAAAAAGAAAGAAATGAAAAATTGGAGGCTTGAAAAACGATCTGGAAAAAAATTCATTGACTGGGTCTAACACACTAGAAATGGTAGTAAGGATGTGTGTGTGTGTGTGTGTGTGTGTGTGTGTAAAGTTTTCACCTTTTCTCTACCTCCCTTGCCGCCTCTTATACTTTTACTATTATTTTTTATAATTTATTTATTTGTTTGAAAAAGGAGAGAGAACTAGAGTATTACTCTAGTATCTATCGTGCTTGAGATCCAGCTTGGGACCTCATCCCTAAAAGGCTTATGCTTTATCCACCTTATCTCGGGGCTACATCCCTGGCTTTTTAGATAATAATGTTTTCTTACTTCTCTTTTGTGTTATCTGTTTCCCAAGGGTTCCTCCTTGGTTTCTTTCTTTTTGTGTTGTCATTTCATTTAAAACATTTATTTGTACTTATTTTATTTTGGAAGACAGAGAAATTGAGAGGGAAGGTGGAGAGACAGAGACACCTGTAGCACTGTTTGACCACTCATGCAGCTTTGCCCCTGCAAGTGGGGACTAGGGACTGTGCATAATCATGTGCCCTTAACTTTAAAAAAAAAAAAACAGTATCAAAATATTTATTTGCAACACAGTACAATCCCCATCACTTCACTACAATGTAAAAAAGTCTCACACCAACATTATTTCGTTAAAGGCAGAGCTCCGTGCCTTCCAACACAGCAAACCCAAACCCTCAGTGACCCAGAACCAAACTGAATCACAAACAGGAAAGTCCAGAATGACCAGTCCCCTCTTAGTTTTTCTTAGTTCAGTCTATATAGTCCTTTCTACTCCTGGTGACTTTCGCCTTGTCATGACAAAGGCCTCCTTTCATTTTCTTATGGTTTAATAGTTCATTAGACTAATACACAATACATACTAAGAAAGAACTGGTGAAAGCGTTTATGGCCTGATGGAGGGGGTTAGAGACAGTTTGTAAGGCTGGCTCGTCTAATTTACTTCAAACCACTTTACTGAAACTAAGATATTCCTCACATTCTGAAATCTTTTGTAGATTTGGTTTTCTAAACTGGTGGTGTTTTAGAATCAGGAAATTGTGGTAAATATAATATATTGTGATTTCTAGTTAAATGGAATATAATTTAGGTTTTTGCACATGTTAGAGGACAGGCTTGTCTGTAGATTTTGTTAATTGCTGCTTGAAGACTTGTCAGTTGAGATGGCAAAAAGTGAAAAGAGTGTTTCTTTTAATGCATTTATTTGAGAGCATCTGAAGACTTTTTATTTTAATTTGGGGAAGAATGGAAGGAATTTATCATTGAATAAGTAGGGTTTCTTTTTATTAAGTGGGGTTTCTCCCATATCTGCAACCTTAGGAAAACTGCTGTAGTTTACAATAAAGGGATTAGGGATTCAGAACTCTAATGGTGGGAGTATTGTAGAATTATACCCCTGTAATTTTGTAAATCAATACTAAATCACTAACAAAAAAAATGTATGGTTTCTAAGAATAATGCACAATTAAAAGAAGCCAGCTGTAGAACTCCAAAAGTATGTTATTTATGTAAAGTTTCAAAATTTCTACGATAATTCTATCCTTTGTTAGGGAATATCAGCAGAGGTAGTTAGAATGTAACAATGTACAAAAAAGCCAGAAGCACCATATTCAGGATGAAAAGCAAATTGGGGGAAGGAGGTTGAATGGAATAGAGATGCCAAGAACTCTACCTTTATGTAGTGATTACCATGTTTTCAGAAATGGCTGTCGGTTTATTATTCTATCTACATATCTGTAGAGGACCTACTTGTCTAGCAGAAACAGTTAATAATTTTAACAAATGAGGGGAAAAAGAATACATATAGCTATTATATATTGTATATATATATATTTTTTTTAGCTTCAGTAATAGTTTTTTTTCTTTTTAAGTTCAAGCAGCATAGTTCCCCACACTCTTAATTCCCTGCTCCTAAATTTCTGTCCCAGAAGTATTTTGCATTTTTCTTATTTTTTTAAGATTTTATTTTTTATTTTATTTTTTTATTTTGGATAGAGACTGAAATTGAGAGAGAAGAAGGGAAGAGGGAGAGAGGAAGGAAGGAAAGAGATAACTGCAACACTCATTCACTGCTTGTGAAGCTTCTTCCCCCCTCTAGGTAAGGGTCGGGGACTTGAACCCTGGTCCTTGTGCACTGTAACACATGTTGTCAACCAGGTGTGCCACTACCTGGCCCCCTAGATTTTATTTATTAATGTGGAGGGGGGAGAGAAAGTACGTAAGAACATATCAGAGCATCACATTGGCATGTGGGATGCCAGGGACAAAGCTCTGGCCTTCATGCTTTAGAATTCAAACCGTTATCCTCTGTGCCACCTCCAGGACTACAGTTTGTTTCTTTGAACCTTTCCAGTCTTCTAGCGTTTGCCTTTCTTCCGTAGCCAGTCAACAGGTCAGGTTGAAAGCTGTCAGGAGCTGCTTGTTGCTGGCTTTGAAAGTGACTGGGATCCATGTGGATTCAGTCGGCTAGGAAGGATCGTCAGTTTCCCCAATGAATGGGTACTCACGGGATGCACCACGGGAAGGTCGATCCAATGCATCCCCAAGCCTTTCCAGTGATATGTACATAAACAGGAATGTGTTTTTGTATGAGTTCCTTCCTCGTTTCAAAAATAACCACTCCTTTTACATAAATAGTAGCCTTTTTACACTTTGCTTTTTTAAAATTAATATATCTTGGACACCATTCCATGTCAATAAATATTTGGTATTATTTATTTAAATATGTAGTTTTAATAAAAACAGATTGCTTTGTCACATGTGCAGCCCAGGTTCAAGTGTGGCCCCACCACATTGAAGGAAGCTTTGGTGCTATGGTCTTTTTCACTTTCTTTCTCTGTTTCTACCTTAACAAATAGATTTAGGGGCCGAGTGGTAGCTCACCTGATTGAGCGAACATGTTACAATATGCAAGGACACACCTGGGTTCAAGCCCCGAGTCCCCACCTACGGGGGAAAGCTTTGTGAGTAATGAAGCAATGCTGCGGGTGTTTCTCTTTCTCCCTCTCTATCTCCCTCTACCCTCTCAATTTCTGGTTATCTCTATCCAATAAATAAAGATAATTAAAAAATAGATTTAACCCATTGTTGTTAATCACCTTTATAATAATCAGTTATATTCTAGACTTTATCCAATAATCAGTATAAATGTTTGTTTTCTGTTCCTTTGCTTAACCAGCAAGAAATTCAGATTCCTCCTTGATTCCTTTTTCCAAATATTTTTGAGACCTTGATATGTAACTCAGCTATTCCATATTTGTCGGGCTAGCGAGAGAGAGAGAGAGAGAGAGAGATATGACCCAGGTACCAAGCTTGTGGCGGCAGGACAATTCAAATCTTTATTCATCCAAGCTTTCCAGAGTTGGGCAGTAGCACATCTGGTTAAGCCACGTGGTGCCAACCGCAATGGCCGGAATCAGCCTCTTGGTCTGTACGCCTGCCCTCCTCCAGCTCGGACACGGAAGAGACAAAAGACAGAAATGGAAGTGGCTTGACAATACCATACATGGTTAGAGAAGGGGTGGAGAAAGGCAAAAAGGGGCCAGGAATGGTATGGACATCCTCAGCAACTGTTGATAGGGGTTCAACTGGGAAGATTAATAATAATGCCCTTGAGGCAGGGAGTGTCTTGAGGGTAGAAAGAAGATAGATCAAAGGAATGAAATGGGTGGGGATCTTTCAGGCAAAACAGTGATTATGTAGGTAGGCCATAGTATCAGGAATGCAGGGTGCTTTGTGAGTCCTGCCAAGCTCAACCACAGCCGCACAATTTCCCAACAGTAGGGGAGCCAGGTGCTTGAACCAGGATACTTGCATGGGTCCTTGCACTTTGAGTACAAAGTATGTGCGCTTAACCTGATGCGCTACTGTCTACCCAGGGAGGTAGATTTAATGTTAGCTAAATGTGGGATGTTGAACATTGTTGGATAACTTCATATAAGTTTAGGTTCCCTGTGTCTTATAGGTCTGTGTAAACTATAAGCAATTTGGTTTAAAAAAATTAAAAAGCTATGTATTGTTCTTTTTTGTAGAGCCACAATGGACACAGCTAGTCATAGCCTTGTCCTTCTTCAGCAGCTGAACATGCAAAGAGAATTTGGTTTTCTGTGTGATTGCACAGTTGCTATTGGAGATGTTTACTTCAAAGCCCACAGAGCAGTGCTTGCTGCTTTTTCTAACTATTTCAAGATGATATTTATTCACCAAACAAGGTAAGGATGTACTTTTGTAAAATCAGAAGGAAGTTTAGTGTTGTGATATTAGCCTCATAGCATCATTTGGGGGAGATTCTTTGTTACAGGCCACATTACTAAGTCAAAAATTTACCTTTTTTAAAACACAGTTAAACTCTTGAAGGATCAGTGGCGAAAGATAAAGAGGAAAACAAGAATAGCTAAATTTATGGAAGGCTTATCCCATACCAAGGGCTTAAGTATTTGCCTAATATAAATTCTATGCTATCTGTACTGTTAAGAGAAAAAGAAACTGAATTAAGTGATTGCTTACCCAGGATTATATATTACATTGCATTCAGAGCTGTGCTCTTAAAATTCTGTTGATCTCTATTTATAATTTTTTTCTTTTTAAGATTTACTTATTAATAAGAGAGATGAGAGGAGGGAGGAGGAGGAAAAATAGAACCAGAACATCATCACTCTGACACATGGTAATATCAGGGATTGAACTTGGGACCTTGTGCCTCAGAGTCCAACACTTTACCCACTGAGCAACCTCCCAGGCTGCCTCCATTCCATAAGATTTTCATAGCAAGGTTTTAGTGTCATAATTCTACTTACCTTAAAATTTCATACTACAATCCAAAGGTTACTTGTGCCAAATATTTTTTCAAGAAGTTTTCTTGATTTTTTTTTTCCTAAGCACTGTTCAGCTGTGGTGTATGGTGGTGTAATTATTTGATAATTAATGTAACCAGCCTATAGTTAGAAATTTTGTACTAGTTAGAGTATCAGCAGCTTATTTTGAGAAGGTTGGAACTGATTTCATAGAGATACTCAGTGTTGAAGGATCAAGAGGAATTTTTCAGACATAGAGGTATCTAAGAAGATAGACTGTAAACAGGGAAAGCCATCAAATGTGAATTAGCACATTCAGAAAACAGTTGATTGAAATGATTGGAATGTATGTCACAGGGAGACAGGAAGGTGAGGTGGGAAGTCAGGACATGTAAAGTCTTTTTCCTCCACACCAGAGAGTTTCCTATTTGACAAGTATCATATAGAAATTTTTATCAGGGGTGGGAGAGATAGATGTTATGCAAACATACTCTCATGCCTGAGGCTCCCAGGTTCAATCCCATATACCACCATAAGCCAGAGCTGAGCAGTGCTCTGGTAAAGAAAAAAAGTTTTATCAGAAACACTATTACCACATCAGTCTCAAAGAGCTTTTAGTTCCTTCCTTAATCCACCTGTTGGATAGCAGGCACCAAGCTGCATTAAATAGAGGTAATAGAAAGGTGGTAGGCATGCTCTCTAATATTTCAGTTAATATATCTCTGTGCTGGTTAATTAAAAAAAAAAAAATCCTTCCACAGACCGTAGAAGTGGGTGTGTCAGAGTTAAGAAGGAAGCCCATCAAGGAATTTGGCAGTAAGTAAGAGTGGATTTCCAACACACTGATACTCACTGAATTCTTAAACACTGGCACATTTTTTTCCTGGAAAAGTAAATCCAATACTTTACTATCTGCCAGTTCCCTCAGGTCCTAATTTTTTTCCATTATCATTTTATTGGGGAAATAAGGATTTAGAAGACAGTTACTGACACATGGATACAACTCTCACTTCCTCATGTCTGAATAGCACTCCTACCTTAGTCTTAATTTTTTCAAAGTGTCTCCTGATTTCATCTTATATGAGTAATCTAGATTCATATGTAAAAATGGGTTTGAGGTTATTTGGGGACCTTTTCAAAAAACTTACCTGTATTCATTTGTGAGTTAAAAAGTGGATATAGGGAGTTGGAATAGCGCAGCAGGTTAAACGCACATGGCGCAAAGTGCAAGGACTAGCATAAGGATCCTGGCCCAAGCTCCTGGCTCGCCACCTGCAGGGAGGTCACTTCACAAGCAGTGAAGCAGGTCTGCAGGTGTCTGTCTTTCTCTCCCCCTCTCTGTCTTCCCCATTTTTCTCCATTTCTCTTTGTCCTATCCAACAACGACGACATCAATTACAACAACAGTAATAACTACAACAATAAAAACAACAAGGGCAACAAAAGGGAATAAATAAATAATAAATATAATTTTTAAAAAGTGGATATAGTAACATAGTTTAGAAACCAAAATAAGATTAGTGTAACTTAAATTCTAAATATTACGAATTTTAATAGATCTTTAAATTTTTAAAAACCATTTTGATTGTGGCTATTTATATGTGTGTATAACAGAATTTTCCATTTCAATCATTTGTATAATTCAGTTGTATTATCTATATTCACTATTATATTTGCTGTTATACTGTTATATGATATACTATATTCACTGTTATATTAACTCAACTATCACCACTGTCTTTGTAATCCTTTACAAATCCACTAAGTAATAACTCTTATTCCCAAAGATCCTGGAACCTTTAATCTACTTTAATTTTAAATAGACTTAACATTGATTTATAATTAATCTATTTTGTGTCTGGACTACATATTCTAGAAATTTCTTATAAAAAGCATAGTACAATAATTGTCTATTTGTGTGTATGTACTGTTTGCACTTACTGTACTTCACATATTTTTTCATTTTTATAAGCTTTTTTTTTTTACTTATTAATGAGGAAGTAGAGAGAGAGGAAAAGAGAAAGATATTAAGAAAGAGAACCAAGAAGCATCATGTTGGCATATGTGATAACAGGGATAAACTCAAGACCTCATGCTTGAGAGCTGAACATTTTATCTACTAGGCACCTCCCATACGACTAGCATAATGTTTTCAAGGTTCTTTCATGTTGTAGAATATATTATATATTCATTCCTTTTAATAGTTGAATAATATCTTTATGTATTTTTATTTTTATTTATTTATTTAATTTTAATTTTTAAACCAGAGCACTGTTCAGCTCTGGATTATGGTGGTGTGGGGGACTAAACCTGGGACTTTGGAGCCTCAGGCATGAGAGTCTGTTTGCATAACCATTATGCTATCTACCCTCTTCTCTCTGTCTGTCTGTCTGTCCGTCTCTCTCTCTACATATATATACATAGGTAGATAGATAGATATAGATATATATGTGTGTGTGTATGTATTACATTTTGTCCATTCATCTGTTGATAACTACTTGAGTTATTTTTACTTCCTAGCTAATAATAATGAATATTGTGTATAAATATTTGTGTCTCTCTTTCCCATTCTTTTAATTATATACACAATAGATTGTTAAATTCCTGAAGAAAATATACCTGTTCATTGTTCTGCCCTTAGGCATCTAGTGCATGTCACTTTGGAGTTATTAAATATTGAGTTGGATAGATTACCTGTGTTACCTAACTCTAGGTAGTAGAATGTGTGTGTGTGTGTGTGTGTGTGTGTGTGTGTGTGTGTGTGTGTGTACATGAAAACTTTGCTGGATCATCAGTCTGGTTCACAATGAAAGGTCAAGCTTTTGTTGCTCTATTCTATCAAGGCAGATTGCTAAATTTGAACTTCAAAGGAAGAAGTCGTTTTAGCCTAAGACATAAACTGTTAATTAAAAGACCAAGTGGGTTGTTTGATTTTGTGTGGGTCTGTTTTTTGTTTTGAACAGTGAATGCATAAAAATACAGCCAACTGACATCCAACCTGACATATTCAGCTATTTGTTGCATATTATGTACATGGGGAAAGGGCCAAAGCAGATTGTGGATCACAGTCGTTTGGAGGAAGGGATTCGATTTCTTCATGCTGACTACCTTTCGCACATTGCAACTGAAATGAATCAAGTGTTCTCACCAGAGACTGTGCAGTCCTCAAATTTGTATGGCATTCAGATCTCAACAACCCAGAAAACAGCTGTCAAACAAGGCCTGGAGGTCAAAGAAGCTCCTTCCAATACCAGTGGAAACCGAGCTGCTGTCCAGGGTGACCACCCCCAGTTGCAGCTCTCTCTTGCAATTGGTTTGGATGATGGCACGGCAGACCAGCAGAGGTCCCATACTGCTGCCCAGGCACTGGAGGAACATCCAAAGGCTCCAGTGTCTATCAAGCAGGAGAGATATGACTCAGAATCTCTGATCTCACAGAGTCATCTTTCACCCTCATCTGAAATGACTGGTCCCACTTTCACTGAAAATAGTATCAAAATACACCTGTGTCATTACTGTGGAGTACGTTTTGATTCCCGTAGTAGCTTAAGACAACATCTCCATACTCATGTGTCTGGATCGCTCCCATTTGGTGTTCCTGCTTCAATTCTGGAAAGTAATGACCTTGGTGAAGTGCACCCACTCAATGAAAACGAGGCTCTTGAGTGTCACAGACTCAGCTCCTTCATTGTCAAGGAGAATGAACAGCAATCCGACCACTCAAACCGTGGTACCACAGAGCCTTTGCAGATCAGTCAAGTGTCTTTGATCTCCAAAGACACTGAGCCAGTAGAATTAAACTGTAATTTTTCTTTTTCAAGGAAAAGAAAAATAAGCTGTACCATCTGTGGTCATAAATTTCTCCGAAAGAGCCAGTTGCTAGAACATATGTATACACACAAAGGTAAATCTTACAGATATAACCGATGCCAAAGGTTTGGTAATGCATTAGCACAGAGATTTCAACCCTATTGTGACAGCTGGCCTGATGTGCCTCTGAAAAGTTCTCGCTTGTCACAAGAACAGTTAGACTCATCTTGTGTTTTAGAGTCAGAGGTCATACAAGAAAATGTGGATACTATCCTAGTTGAGTAGCAGTTTCTCCTTCAGAATTTTTATATAAATCTTGAAAAAGAAAACTTGTGTGTCTTTTATAATTTATAAATTAAGTCCCTTAAGTGCTATTGACTTTTTTCCATTCATTTTTTAAGTATGAATATATCAAATCTCATTATAGTCTTTAATTATAATTAAAGACTGTTAAAACATAACCATCAATTAGGGCTATGAACTTTTCATCAGTTAAGTTATAATTTAAAAATAAAAAATTGGGGGGGTTGGGTGGTAGCGCAGTGGGTGCAAAGCGCAAGGACCAGCTTAAGGATCCTGGTTCCCCACCTGCAGGGTTGTCACCTCATGGGTGGTAGAGCAGGCCTGCAGATGTCTGTCTTTCTCTCCCCCTCTCTGTCTTCCCCTCCTCTCTCCATTTCTCTCTGTCCTATCCAACAACAACAGCATCAATAACAACAACAATAACTACAACAACGATAACAAGGGGAAAAAATAGCCTCCAGGAGCAGTAGATTCGTGGTGCAGGTACCAAGCCCCAGCAATAACACTGGAGGCTAAATAAATAAATAAATAAATAATTGGGGCTGGCAAAATAGCTCACATGGATATTGTGCCACTTTGCCATGTGTGTGAACTAGGTTACAGCTCAGACCCCACTGCATTGAAGGAAGATTCGGTCTTATGGTCTGTTTCCATCTTTCCTTCTCTGTTTCTGTCTTAAAAAAAAAAAAAAAAGAAGAAAGAAAAGAAATCAGAACTTAATGTAGAAACAGAACTTTGGAGTAAATACTTAATAGAATTTTTAGTTTTTCTAGATTTTAAAAGTCAGTAAAGTCAAATTGAATATGAAACAAATGAAACTCAAGAAATACTCTAGACTATTACTTTTAACTGTTTGACATGAATTATGGCCCTATGAGAATTTAGAAATATTTTCTGTCATATAGAAAATTAATGTTTATTTTAACATGAAACTATGTATTGTAAAATTTTTGGTTTAAGACTTAACCATATCAGATCACAAGTACTTTTAATTACTTTCTTAAATTACTAACTCCAACCAGTAATATGACTTTTTTTTTTTCACTTTTTTTCTTTTTATTTATAAAAAGGAGACACTGACAAAAACCATAGGATAAGAGGGGTACAACTCCACATAATTCCCACCACCAGAATTATGTATCCAATTACCTCCCCTGGTAGTTTCCCTGTTCTTTTTTTTTTTTTTTTTAAAGAAAGGAGACATTAACAAAACCGTAGGATAAGAGGGGTACAACTCCACACAATTCCCACCACCCGATCTCCATATCCCATACCCTCCCCTGATAACTTTCCCATTCTCTATCCCTCTGGGAGTATGGACCCAGGGTCTTTGTGGGTTGCAGAAAGTGGAGGGTCTGGCTTCTGTAATTGCTTCTCCAATGAACATGGGCCTTGACTGGTTGATCCATACTCCCAGTCTGCCTCTCTCTTTCCCTAGTAGGGTGGGGCTCTGGGGAAGCATGGCTCCAGGACATATTGGTGGGGTTGTCAGTTCAGGGAAGTCTGGTCAGCATCATGCTGGCATCTGAAACCTGGTGGCTGAAAAGAGAGTTAACATATAAAGCCAAACAAATTGTTGAACAATCATGGACCTAAAGGCTGGAATAGTGCAGATGAAGTGTTGGGTGGTACTCACTGCAGACTCTTGTGTACTTCTGCTTTCAGGTATATATTTTGCACCAGTTTATGGACACGTGTGAACATATGCTCTATCTCAGGGGACCTGGACTATATCTAGGTTTGGGGACTTTATTGGGGAGTGGACCACCTGGAATGGAATTATAGAGAATACTATGAAAGGAAAGGTCTCACCTCACGGGTGGTGGAGCAGGCCTGCAGATGTCTATCTTTCTCTCCCCCTCTCTGTCTTCCCCTCCTCTCTCCATTTCTCTCTGTCCTATCCAAAACAATAGCATCAACAACAACAATAATAACCATAACTGATAAAACAACAAGGGGAATAAACAAAAGGGGAAACAAACAAAACGGTTGTCATTCCACACCTGAAGTCTCTGGACACAGTCTGAAGTGAAGCATGCTGGGGTGGCACTCGTGTTGATTAGCTTTCGATCCGAGGATGCAATATTATTTGATATGAATTGAGAGAAGCATGCAGGAAAGTGGGCCCCACCCTAAGGTTCCAGGACTGGGGGAAATATAGGCTCTATAGTGGAAATGTGAGGTTCCTGCTGTCTTAGGGTTCAAGAAGACAATGGATAGTTATTGTTATCATCACATTATTTGGTAATTGGATTAACTTTGAAAACTCCTTTTGTTAGGGTTTGGGGTATAATACCCAGCTGTGCCACCGGTTGCTTCTGTTCTACCTGGTCTAGACTTTTGAGAGAGTCAACATATCAAAGACTCAGCCTATGTATTAAGAAGACTCAGTCTGTGTCTTAAAAAGTTCGAGATATGATCAATTTCCCCCTCTCATATTAGTTAAATAGTGGTTTATATGACTACACTTTAATAGGAGTGTACATAAACACCATTCCCACCACCAAAAGACTACGTCCCATCCCCCCCAACCCCCCTCCCTCACTGCCCCGGGAAGCCAAATGTCCACCCTCCCCCTCACTGCAGGGTTTTTACTTTGGTGCCCTACTCTCAATTTAATCAGATCCTGCTTTTAGTTTCCCTTTCTGTTCTTCTTTCTCAACTTCTGTTGATGAGTGGGATCATCCCATACTCATCTTTATCTTTCTGACTTAGCTCACTTAACATAATTCCTTCTAGCTCCGTCCAAGATGGGTCAGAGAAGGTGGTTCATTGTTCTTAATAGCTGTATAATATTCCATTGTGTATATATACCACAGCTTTCTCAGCCACTCATCTGTTGTTGGGCACCTGGGTTCCTTCCAGGTTTTATCTATTATGAATTGTGATGCTATGAACATAGGTGTACCACATATCTTTTTGATTGGTCATTATGTAATCCTTGGGGTATATCCCCAGGAGAGGAATTACTGGGTCATATGGAAGGTCTATGTGTAGCCTTGTGAGAATTCTCCAGACTGCTCTCCACAGAGGCTGGACCAATTTACATTCCCACCAGCAGTGCAGAAGGGTTCCTCTGTCCCCACAGCCTCTCCAACATTTGTTGCTGCTGTCCTTTTTGATGTATGCCATTCTTATAGGAGTGAGGTGGTATCTCAATGTTGTCTTTATTTGCATTTCTCTGACAATCAGCGACCTGGAGCAGTTTTTCATATGTTTGTTAGCCTTTTGGATCTCCTCTGAAGTGAATGTCTTGTTCATATCCTCTGCCCAGTTTTGGATGGGGTCATTTGTTTTTTTGGTGCTAAGTTTGCTGAGCTCTTTGTATATTTTGGTTATTAGTCTCTTGTCTGATGTATGGCATGTGAAGATCTTCTCCCATTCTGTGAGGGGTCTCTTTGTTTGTGTGATAGTTTCTTTGGCTGTGCATGACTTATTTTTTTAACATTTGAGTGAAAAGAGAGAAAAAGAAGTCACACACACAAATCTTAGAAACAGTAAGGTTTCTATTATATTCAGAGACAGACTTAGCCAAATCTTTGCTAACATCATATTTTTACCTTAATCCAGAGTGTTCTTTTGTTTTGTTTTAATATTGTTTTATTTGATAGGACAGAGAGAAACTGAGAGGGGGAGGGGAGATAGAAAGAGAGACACCTTTAGCTGCATCACCACTTGTGAAGCTTGCTTTCCCTGTGCATGTGGGAACTGGGTGCTTGAACCAATGTTATTATTTTTTCCAACCTTAGTAGTAATTTGAAATTTTTATGATCACAGGTTTACATGAACATAGGATGGTAAAATCACAAAATCTTTGTACTCTCTGTGCCAGAAAAAAATTCAGATTGTATGTTTTGATGTTAATTTAAGTTTCTTTAAAATATTTATTTGTTAGGACAGAGAAATTGAGAGGGAAAAGGAAACTAGAGAGGGAGAGAATGACCTGCAGTGCTGCTGTGCTGCTCATTAAGTTGTTTTCTGCAGGTGAAGACTGAGGGCTTGAACTCAGGTCCAGATTCATGGTAATGTGTACACTCAACCGGTGCACCACTGCCCAGCCAGCCCCTGAGTTGATGTTAATTTTCTAAAAATCACTCTAAAAAGTAATTCTCACCGGGTGGTGACTCACACAGTAGAGCACACACGTTACTATGTGCGAGGATCTGGGTTTAAGCCCCAAGCCATCACGTGACCATCTGTGGGGATGGGAAGAAGTTTTATGAATAGTGAAATGCTGCTGCTGTGTCTCTCCCTTCTATCTTTCTCTCCCTCTCTGTCTCATCCTATATCAAAAAATAGCTTCCAAGAGCTATGGAGTTGTGCAGGCAGCAAGCACCAGCAACTCCTGGTTGGAAAAAAAAAAGTGATCTGGCAGATAGAGCAGTTGATAAAAGGATTGGACTTTTATACATGGGATCTTGAGTTCGGTCCCCAGCATTGCATGTGCCAGAGTGATGGTTCTGCTCCCCCCACCCCAACCTCCCCTTCCTACCTCTCTCATTAAAAAGTAAATCTTAAAGAAGAAAATAAGAAGTTGTTTTCCTTTGGCACCATTTTCTATATTTTTCTAGTCCATTTTCCAGCATAGTAGTTCATGTCATAAAACTATGCTTACCTATGTTTTTTAAGATAATAACATCTCCCTATATTTTTTTCTTTTCTTTTTTTGCCCTCTAGGATTATTGCTGGGGCTCTGTGCTGGTGCTTTGCCACTTGTGAAGTGACCCTCCAGCAGGTGGCTAGCCAGGGCTTGAACCCAGATCCTTGTGCAGGTCCTTCTGCTTTGTACTATATGTGCTTAACCGGGTGTGCCACTGCCCGACCCCATGAATAAACTTTTAAAATTTCTTTATTGGGGGATTAATGGTTTACAGTCAACAGTAAAATATAATAGTTTGTACATATGTAACATTTATCAGTTTTTCACATAACAATTCAGCCCCCACTAGGTCCTCCTCTGCCATCATGTACCAGGACTTGAACCCTCCCACCTCACTCCAGAGTCTTTTACTTTGGTGTAATACACCAACTACAGCTCAAGTTCTGCTTTGTGTTTTCACTTCTGATCTTGTTTTTCAACTCCTTTCTATGAATGAGATCATCCCATGTTCATCCTTTTGTTTCTGACTTATCTCACTTAACATATTTCCTTCAAATTCCTTCTAAGATGAGGTGAAGAAGGTGAGCTCACCATTTTTAATAGCTGAGTAGTATTCCATTGTGTATATAGACCACAACTTACTCAGCTATTCATTTGTTGTTGGACACCTGGGTTGATTCCAGGTTTTGGCTATATAAATTGTGCTGCTGTGAACATACGTATACACAAATCTCTTTGGATGGATGTGTTTGTTTATGAATAAACTTTTAACTCCCTTCTATAATGGTTAAATTTAACAAAGCTAGCAAAAATTAGAACTGATAGATTAAATGATAGATTCTTCAGATCTGTGTAGCTGAGAAATAACTGGTCAAACTTTTCTACAAAGGGGGGTGGGTTTAAATTATTTCTGAAATGTTTAAATTTCAAATACTAGGGAGTTATGAATAATTAGATACTACATAGCCTAATTTGTCTTTTATCCTGCCCTGTTAAATTATGAGCCAAACAGTTATCTTAAGATGTCTAATCATGCAAGTACCTGGTCCCCACCTGCAGGGAAAAGCTTCATGAGTGATGAGGCAGGGCTTCTGGTGTCTCTCTGCCTCTTTACCTCTTTATCTTTCCCTCCTTGCTCAGTTTCTCTGTCTCTATCTAATAATAAGCAAATAAATTTTTTAAAAATTAAAGATATAGGGAGTCGGGCTGTAGTGCAGCGGGTTAAGCGCAGGTGGCGCAAAGCACAAGGACCGGCATAAGGATCCCGGTTCCAACCCCGGCTCCCCACCTGCAGGAGAGTCGCTTCACAGGCGGTGAAGCAGATCTGCAGGTGTCTATCTTTCTCTCCTCCTCTCTGTCTTCCCCTCCTCTCTCCATTTCTCTCTGTCCTATCCAACAACGACAACAACAATAACTACAACAATAAAACAACAAGGGCAACAAAAGGGAATAAATAAATATTTTTAAAAATTAAAGATATGTAATCAATTTGGAGAATTTAACTGCATAGTAAAACTTTTAAAAAATTTTTTTATTCTCTTTTGTTGCCCTTACTTTATTGTAGTTATTAATGTCATTGTTGTTGGATAGGTAAGAGAAAAATGGAGAGAGGAGGGGAAGACAGAGAGGGGGAGAGGAAAATAGACACCTGCAGACCTGTTTCACAGCTTGTGAAGAGACTCCACTGCAGGTGGGGAGCCGGGGCTCGAAATGGGATCCTTATCCCGGTCCTTGCGCTTTGCGCCACGTGCACTTAACCCGCTGCGCTACCGCCCAACTCCCCATACTAAAAGTTTTTGATAAGCTAACATAGAAACTTAACCTTCTGTGTCCTGCCAAGCTTTTTGTTATACCTTCCTCAAGCTTGAAATGGGACGTGAATACTAACTAGGAGAATGTTTGATTCTTAGCGCTTATATAATAAGAATCATGGGAGTCGAGCGGTCGGTAGTGCAGCGGGTTAAGCGCAGGTGGCGCAAAGTGCAAGGACCGGCATAAGGTGGCAACAATAAAACAAGGGCAACAAAAGGGAATAAATAAGTAAATATTATTTAAAAAGAGTCATAATAAAATTACTTTCATCTGACATTTAATAAAAAAACAAAACTCTTTGACCTGCTTCCTCACCCTTCTGAGTTCTTTTTCAGGCATCGTTATTCAGCTGCATCAAGGCTTATTATGGAGGGCGCTAGAAGAGTGATCCTATATCTAAGGGCACAAAGTTTTTTCTGAGTAAACGATGAATTTAAGTGAATTATGAAGTGCTGAATTTTTCTTGACTGAATGAAAAAGACCCATGGGCATTATCTAAGCCAGATTAAGGGAGTGAATCCACTAGAGGTCAAGACTGGTAATGTGTTGAGAACAAAAACCTAGTACACTGTACATAGTAAATCAGTTATATTAGAAGTACTTAAACATGTTATTCTTTGGGTCAGAACTTCATCTACTCTTAAATCATTTAAACAGTTGTTCAGACTCAAATGCCCTTGTTAAAGATTTCATCTCATAGAATGGAGATAAACATTAATATTGATTCCATGTATTTTGGGCTATCCAGACATTTCTTAGCCTTTTACCTTCAAGTAAAAGGCTCAAAGATTATTAAGATTAAAAAATTATTTTTTTTCTCATTAAGGTAACAATTTTCTGCTACCTGGATGATGGCTCAGTAACTAGAATGCTGGATTTTACAAATATGAAGTCCTGAGTACAGTCTCCAGTATCACTTACGCAGAGTAAGGCTCTAATTCTCTCTAGTCTCTTTCATTGATAAGAATAACATAAGGATCCTGGTTCGAGCCCCTGGTTCCCCACTGGCAGGGGAGTCACTTCACAGGCGGTGAAGCAGGTCTGCAGGTGTCTGTCTTTCTCTCCCTCTCTGTCTTCCCCTCCTCTCTCCATTTCTTTCTGTCCTAACAACGACGACATCAGTATTTTATTTAAAAAATAAAATTATTTTACTTTATTATTTTTTATAATTTTTTAATTATTTATTTTCCCTTTTGTTGCCCTTGTTTTTTATTGTTGTTGTAGTTATTATTGTTGTAGTTATTGATTTTGTCATTGTTAGGACAGAGAGAAATGGAGAGAGGAGGGGAAAACAGGAGGAGAGAAAGATAGACACCTGCAGACCTGCTTCACCACTTGTCAAGTGACTCCCCTGTAGGTGGGGAGCCGAGGGCTCGAACCGGGATCCTTACACCGGTCCTTGTGCTTCACGCCACGTGCGTTTAATCCTCTGCAATACTGCGTAACTCCCAATATTTTTCAATTTTTACAATTCTCTTTCTTTTTATTTTTTATTAGATAGAGACAGAGAATTTGAGGGGGGGAGAGATACCTGCGGCCGTGCTTCACCACTTGTGAAGCTTTCCCCCTGCAGGTGGGGACCAGAGGCTTGAGCCTGAGTCCTTGCACACTATAATATGTGCACTCAATGAGGTGTGCCACCACCAGTCCCAATTTTTACAGTTACTTCTATATTCTTTCCTACTCACTCAGTCTTTAGTCCTTGACACAGGAAGTATGTAGCTACACAATGAGGCTAGAGGTGCATATAAATTGTGAGGCAGAGTCTGGAAAAATATCAAGAGTTTGCTTTTAGTTGATTAGTATTACAACAGTAAGGCAGAAATATATCTATTGTAGGTGATAAGAAACTAGTGGTTAACTACATTTTTGTTCTTCATAATAGTTTCTTTTGGTAGTAGGAGTTCAGGGCAAATGTTTTGGGCTTTGTGGTGGTACACCTGGTAGAGCACATATGTTGCAATATGCAAGGATCCAGATTCAAGTTCCTGGTCCCCGCTGCAGGGGGGAAGCTTCATAGGCAATGAAGCAGTGCTTCAAATATCTTTCTTTCTCTCTTCCCCCTTCCATTTCAATTTCACTCTATCTCTATCTAATAAATATAGTTGGTTTTTTTTAAAATGTTTATTTATTCCCTTTAGCTGTCCTTGTTTTATTGTTATTGATGTTGTCCTTATTGGATAGGACTGAGAGAAATGGAGAGAGGAGGAGAAGACAGAGAAGGGTAGAGAAAGATGGACACCTACAGACCTGCTTCACCACCTGTGAAGCGACTCCCCTGCAGGTGGGGAGCCGGGGGATCGAACTGGGATCCTTACGCCGGTTCTTGGACTTTGCGCTACTTGTGCTTAATTGGCTGTGCTACCACCCGACTCCCTAATACAGTTGGTTTTTATTTATTTTTTTTAATAAAAAGAAAACACTGACAAAAACCATAGGATAAGAGCAGTACAACTCCACACAATTCCTACCACTAGAACTCTGTATCCCCTCCCCTGATAACTTTCCTATTCTTTCTTTCTTTCTTTTTTTTATTCATGAGAAAGAAAGCGAGAGAAAGAACCTGACATCACTCTGGTATAAGTGCTGCCAGGGATTAAACTCAGACCTCATGGTTGAGAACCCAATGCTTTGTCCACTGCGCCACCTCCTGGACCACAGCTTTCCTATTCTTTATCCCTCTGGGAGTATTGCCCCAGGGTCATTATGGGATGCAGAAAGTGGAAGGTCTGGCTTCTATAATTGCTTCCCCACTGAACATGGGCATTGACAGGTCGATCCATATTCCCACCCTGTCTCTTTCTTTCCCTAGTGGGGCAGGCCTCTGGGGAAGCAGGGCTCCAGGACACACGGTGGGGTTGTCTGCCTAGGTAAGTCCGGTTGCCATCATGGTAGCATCTGAAACATGGTAGCTAAAAAAAAAGAGTTAACATATAAAGCCAAACAAATTGTTGACTAATCATGAACGTAAAGGCTGGAATAGTTCAGATGAAGAGTTGGGGGTCTGTTTTGTAGATAGTTAGAGGCCTATTTTAGGTATATTCCAAAGGGCCCATGACCATACTAGTTTTTTGTTTGTTTTTCCCTGAACCTGACATCTGATATGCAGGTGGATCCAAATTATTGTCTGGGGAGATGATATCATGGCTGGAAAAAGGACCAGAAAGCAGGATCAGGGAAGAGAGTAGCTCCCAAATATGGGGAAGGTGTATAAATATTTTTGACTGTAAACCTCATTGACTTGATCTGATCTGGGGCCCATACTCAGCTTAGGAGCCTATGTGACCTCTGCATCCCTCTAGATCTGAGCTCACATTCTGTGGTCATGAGTAGGAACGTTCCAAGCTGCCTCAATTTCAGTACCCATCTTCCTCAGGTGGAAGATAGAGTATGTTGTCTATCCTCCCTTTGGAGGATGGAACATTCTCTACCGTTGTTGATCCACATTGAGGGCAAGGTTCTGTGGGGGCCTGCAAAGGGGTCTATTGTGCTGTTCCTGTTAGAGATGAGCGGTAACAATGGAGAGAGGGATCTTTTAGAGGTCTAGGCCCATCATGTCTGTGTGGGAATCTAGGACTCCCCAAATAGAGCCTTAGCTGATGGGGTGGCCTGATAGTGACTAAAGAGTCATCGTTAAAGAGTGCTTGTCTCTTGTCTTTATTCAGCTTTTGCAGTCCTTACTTTGATAAGGTTAGCTTTGGAGTGACTGAGGGAAGTGTAACAGGAAGTACGTGAGGAGGGTATCTAAGTCTAAGTAGATGCTATTACATTGGGCACTTTATGATGTCTTATTAGGTCTTTCTACTTGCTTGCTGCATATGTTGACTCACTGCAGACTTATTCATTTCTTAGTCTTCATATTATTACCTGTTTTAGGGAATGGAAATGTGTCACTCCATTTTATAGTAAGAACAAATTCCAAAAGTGGAACTGGGTGATAGCTCACCTGGAAAGGTGCTTACTTTGTCAGGCGTGTGACTGACTCAGTTTCCAACTCACCCCCCATTGAACTGGGAGTAGTGTCAGTGCTGTGGTGTCTTTCCTTCTTTTTCTCTCTGTTTCTAAGATACGATTCCTACGAAAATCTACTTTGATTGCACCAAAGTAAAAGGCTCTGGGGGGAGGGGAGTGGGTTTCAGATCCTGGTGCAAGATGGTAGAGGAGGACCTAGGCTAGGGGACAGGGTGTTTTGCAGGAAACTGAGACATTTTACACACATGCCAACAACTATATTTAGTGTAACCATTAATTCCCTCCACACACATAAAAGAAAAAAACTACTTTGAAAACTTCTCTTACATTTAAATACCACAGTTGTATGGTTTGAATATTGGTTGATTACTGATGCTTAAAACTGGAAATGCACTATCAGTGTAATAGTACTAAACAGATGTTTTCTGTTCAGAACAGCTTAGAACTTTTGCTTCTTGGGGCCAGATGGTGGTGCACCTGCTTAAGCACTCACCTTACAGTGCCAAGGACCCAGGTCCAAGCTCTGGGCCTTACCTGCAGGGGGAAATCTTCATGAACGGTGAAGTAGGGCTGCAAGTATCACTCTGTCTCTCTCCCACTCTATCTCCCTCTCCCCTCTCAATTTTTCTTTGAATCCAATAATAACTAAATATATTTTTAAAAAAATAACTTTTGCTTCTTTCCAGATCCTATATATAGTTGTTTATGGAGAAAAACAAACTTTTCCAGTATTTGTCCTTATTAGTATATTGTTAGAACTCAGCGTCTGGTAAGTGCAGTCTGCCTTAAAACAAAACCAAGTTTCCTTGATTTTTAAGTTTGAGATTATTATTTATTTTCTGAATTTTCTGGTTTCCTAGCAAGCATGTAAAGTTGATATGCACAATTTGTTCTTCAGAGGGGTGTTGTAAAGCGTTGTATTGGGAGTCGGCGGTAGCACAACAGTTAAGTGCATGTGGCACAAAGCACAAGCATAAGGATCCAGGTTGGAGCCCCCCCCCCCCACCTGCAGGGGAGTCACTTCGCAGGCGGTGAAGCAGTCTGCAGGTGTCTCTCTTTCTCTCCCCCTCCTCTGTCTTCCCCTCCTCTCTCTGTTTTTCTCTGTCCTATCCAACAACGACAACATCAATAACAACAGCAACAATAAAAACAAGGGCAACAGAAGGGAAAATAAATATAATTAAAAAAAAGAGTTGTATTAAAGTTATGTTAAGTTCTCTCAGTTTTACTGATGAAACCCAACTATTAAATAAAACTGCATTTATTCTGTAGTTAGATCTGTTACTTCTATATCAAACCCATATGTTCAAGGGTGTCTTAGAAGCAGTTCTCTATACTATTTAATTCATGAAATTAGTCAATAATACTTCACTTTTCACAGATACTTTAGAAATTATAATGGTACTAGAATTTTTTAAATTTTTTAAAAATTTCTTTATTGGGGGATTGTTTTACATTCAACAGTAAATACAATAGTTTGTACATGCATAACATTTCTCAGTTTTCCACATAATAATACAACCCCCAATCTGTCATCCTTTTTGGACCTGTACTCTCCCTCCCACCCCACCCCAGAGTCTTTTACTTTGGTACAATACACCAACTCCAATTCAGGTTCTACTTGTGTTTTCTCTTCTGATCTTGTTTTTCAACTTCTGCCTGAGAGTGAGATCATCCTATATTCATCTTTCTGCTTCTGACTTATTTCACTTAACATGACTTCTTAAAGCTCCATCCAAGATGGGCTGAAAATGGTGAAGTCACTGTTTTCAATAGCTGAGTAGTATTCCATTGTGTATATAGACCACAACTTGCTCAGCCACTCATCTGTTAGTTGGACACCTGGGTTGCTTTCAGGTTTTGGCTATTACAAATTGTGCTGTTTTGAACATACGTATACACAAATCTTTTTGGATGGGTGTGTTGGGTTCCTTAGGATATATCCCCAGAAGAGGAATTGCAGGATGATAGATAGGGTAGGTCCATTTCTAGCCTTCTGAGAGTTCTCCAGACTGCTCTCCACAGAGACTGGACCAATTTACATTCCCACCAGCAGTGCAGGAGGGTTCCTTTGTCCCCACACCCTCTCCAGCATTTGTTGCTGATGCCTTTTCTGATGTATGACATTCTGATGTATGACAATCAAAGACTTGGAGAATTTTTTCATGTGTTTCTCAGACTTTTGGATCTCTTCTTCTGTGGTTAATATTCTGTCCATGTCCTCTTCCCATTTTTGGATGGGGTTATTTGTTTTCTGTTGTTGAGTTTGGCAAGCTCTTTATATATTTTGGTTATTAAACTCTTGTCTGATGTGTGTATGGCATGTAAAGATCTCCCATTCTGTGAGGGGTCTCTTGGTTTGGGTAGTGGTTTCTTTTGCTGTGCAGAAGCTTTTTAATTTGATGTAGTCCCATAGGTTTATACTTGCCTTAGTCTTCTTCGTAATTGGATTCTTTCACTGAAGGTGCCTTTAAAATTTATGCAGAAGAGAGTTTTGCCAATATTTTCTTCTAAGTATCTGATAGTTTCTGGTCTGACATTCAAGTCCTTGATCTACTTGGAATTTACTTTTGTATTTGGTGAAATATAGTGATTCAGTCTCATTCTTCTGCATGTTTCAACCCATTTTTTCCAACACCATTTGTTGAAAAGACTCATCTTTCCCCGTTTAGTAGTCTGGGCACCTTTGTCAAAGATTAGATGTCCATAGGTGTGGGGGCTTACAGTACTAGAATTTCTATTCAACAAAAGTTTAATCATTACTATTTCTCTTTATTATTTAGTCTTTAGCAAGGCAAATATTCTTTGGCATATTGGCATATTTGGCATATTGACATTTTTATAAAAGTTATAAAATTTTATTCTTCCAGATTTTATTTTAAAATTTTAGCTGTATTCAAAGTTCTTGGGCTGAGTGACGTCATACCCAGTAGAGCTCATACATTACCATGAGCAGGGACTCCTGTTCAAACTCTCACTCTCTGCCTACAGGGGGTGAGCTTCATGAACAGTGAAACAGGACTGTGGGTGTCTCTTTTCTCTACCTCTACCTCCCCTACTTAATTTATCTCTATCTCTACATAATATAAATGAAATTGAAAAATAATAAAATTAATAATCAAATGTAATAGATTGTCAGAAAAGTCATGACCTGATGCATTTAAATTTTTTTTAAATTTATATTTTGTGACCTGACACATTTTTGCATAGAAAAACATGGCATGACTTTCCCAACAATCCTCCCCCACCTCAAAAAAAAAGTCTTTCATGACTGAGCCTTCAAAGTCCCATACCTCCATAAGCCTGAGCTGTGTAGTGCTCTGGTAAAAAACAAACAAACAAACGTATTTACATATAGAAAAAGGAACAGAAGCAATAAAGTATTTTCTTTCTTTCCCTCCCTTTCTTCCTTACTCCCTTCCTTCCTTTCTCTTTTCTCTCTCTCTCTCTCTCTCTCTCTCTCTCTCTCTCTTTCTTTCTTTCTCTCTTTCTTTCCCTTTTTCTAGGTAGGGACAGGCAGAGAGAGAGCAAGTAAAAGAGACTACATCAACTACTTTCCTTCCATGGTGGAGGCAGAGCTGGTACCTGTGTTGTGCTCATGACAAAGCAGCACACTGACCACACACCTGCTTGAGAAAGTCTCATTTTCATGTATTTGATGTAGTCCGTGTGAAAGTTAAGGGCAAGAAATGGAACAGGAAGAATAACATAATTCATTATGTCCTGCTAAAATAGTATTGGAAAAGTCTTCAGTTAAAGCTAAAGGAAATACATAATCTTGGGGACAGATTGTCTTGTAAATGTGTACTTCCATTAATTATTTGCACAGGTAAACCTTGATGTTGTGACTCAGATCTTTAATAAATTTATATTTTTTGTAGTAATTGAGTTAAAAAAATAGGCCATGTGAAGAGTTTTCATAATGTGACTTGTATATTTGTATGTTTTAAATTAAGTGTAGCCCAATGGTATTTTTACTATAATTAATTTTTAAATTTCTAAGAGTGAGTCAGTAAAGGATTATTCTCTGCTAAACTTCTGTGTTTTGTATGATTGGACTTTTTGAAACCTAATGAGATTACTCAGTCCTAAACCTACATGTATGGTTTAATAGTAAAGACCTGGAATAATTCATTCTGCTTCACAGTCAGTATCTTTGTCATACTTAGGAGATATTGCTTCACTGCAACTGAAATTAACTGTTGGGAGTCGGGCGGTAGCACAGTGGGTTAAGCGCAGGTGGTGCAAAGTGCATAAGGATCCCGGTTCAAGCCCCCGGCTCCCCACCTGCAGGGGAGTCACTTCACAAGCGGTGAAGCAGGCCTGCAGGTGTCTATCTTTCTCTCCCCCTCTCTGTCTTCCCCTCCTCTCTCCATTTCTCTGTCCTATCCAACAACAACAACATCAATAACAACAACAATAATGACTTCAAGAATAAAACAACAAGGGCAACAAAAGGGAATAAATAAATGTTTAAAAAATATATATTGAGTTAAAAAAATTAACTGTTGAATACAGATCCAAGAAGGATGACAGAGGACCTAGTGGGGGTTGTATTGTTATATGGAAAACTGGGAAATGTTATGCATGTACAAACTATTGTATTTACTGTCAAATGTAAAACATTAATTCCCCAGTAAAGAAAAATTTTTTAAAAATCAGCAAAACAAATTAACCAAAAAAAATGTGAATGTGTGTCTAAAGCAGTTCTATTTACAATATAAGAAATGTGGAAACAACAAAAAAAAGATGATAAACAAAAAAAAAACTGCCATCAGCTCTTCTGTTACTGTGTAAACTACTATGATACCTCTCCTGCCACAGCTCTTCTATTTTAGGTCAAATAAATTCATTTAGTTAGAGTAGATTGGATTCACCTTAGAACACTATAAAAGAAACTTGGATTTTTATCTGAGACATGTATAATAAAGTCCAATAATAGATACATCTCCAAAGTACAGGTTAAAAATCAACAATATATTGTATGATTAAACTCTCCCACTTAATATACTAACTGTACTAAATAAATACTAGTTATTTATTTCAGAAACATTTTACAAAGTTTTATGTCTTCTGTTTGTAGTAAAACAGTGAATTTCATGTATTTTATTATGATAAATAAATGTGACTTAATCATAAATCTTTCGCTAATTCAATTTATAGAGTGTGTTCTTACTTTACAGCAGCTAATCTGCTAAATGTCTTCATAGTGCTGAGGTAAGTAGACTCAGTCCCAACTAACATATTGGATATATGATGCAAAAATGCATTGGTAAGCCTAATTCCTATCAACTAGAATTCTATGTTAATAGAAATTGGTGTTTAATCAAATGTTTTCCAACCACCATTTCTGAAGAAGAAAAAAAAGTAATATTTAGTATTAAGTAAAATAAGTAAACAGAAGTTTCTTGCTTTACTCCTTCCTTCTCTGATCACTACTGTATTTCTTCTGTAACACAGTCTAATCGAGGTTTTAAGCCAAAATGTGCTAGTCAGTATTCTCTAGAGAGAATGAATAAATAGGATATGGGTGTGTGCACGCTCCATCCCCCTGGGAGCACGGACCCAGGGCCACCGAGGGCCGCAGAAGGCAGAAGGTCCGGCCTCCGCAACTGCCTCCCCGCTGAACATGGGCGTCTACCGGCCGGTCCACACTCCCAGTCCGCCTCTCCCCCTCCCCAGCAGGATGGGTCCCTGGGGAAGCCGAGCCCCAGGACACACCGGGACACACACGTGCTCCCAGGGGGATGGAGGGGGGGGGGCTGTCGGGGGGTGGGGGTGGGATGTGGAGGTTGGGCGGTGGGAATTGTGTGGAGTTGTGCCCCTCCTACCCTATGGTTTTGTTGATTGATCCTTTCTTAAATAAAAAAAAAAAAAAAAAAAAAGGATATGGGTGTGTGTGTGTATGTGTGTGTGAGAGATCTGATAGAGATGTAAGGAATTGACTCATGCTGTTATGGAGGTTAACAAATCTATCTATGGCAAACAGACTGGCAGTCTAAGATAGCCAGTGCTATACTTCCAATCCCAAAGTCAGTGGGCTCAAGACCCACAAAGGTAGAAAATAACCAGTGTTCTAGCTCAATAGTCAGATAGAAAGTTACTTTTATTCTCAGAAATGTTCCTGAAAGGGGGAATAGCTCAGGGGAAGAGCATTTGACTGCAGAAGTGTTCCCCTCACCCTCATTTATTTTACGAGAGACACTTGAGTACCTTTATATATAGTACAAGGGGAGTGGCTCCCAGGGCTTCATGCCTGCAAGTATTGCGCTCTACTTGCTGAACCACCTCCCCAATATCAGGGCCAACCATTTTCTATTCAGACTTTCACCTAATTGGATGAGACCCATCCACATTGAGGGAGAGCAAAGCTGTACTAAATGTATTCATATAAATGCTAATCTCATCCCAGACACCCTCACAGATAATATTAGAATAATGTTTGTTCCCATCCAGTCAACACAGGGTCATATGGCAATGTGGAAATAATTTAACTTTGTTTTTTATTTGTGATTAATAGTAGGTTACAAGAATGTAAGATTCCACACTGCATCCAACCACCAAAGTTTTGTGTCACAGCAAGGTGGTGGTTGTCACAACTAGGTGGTGGCATTGTAGGGGGGGAGGGATTGCCAGCATCTGAAAGAGTAGCAGGCAGGGGTTGTGCTAGATTTCTCACTGTATAAAGGCTAATCCACACAATACCCAGCTCAAAACATCAGTAGCACCAGGGCCAACTAACACTAGTCAAAAAGCCTAAAATAAATTTTGTAATACCAGGAGCTAAAAGGTATAAAAAAGCAAACGCAGGGAGTCGGCCGTAGTGCAGCAGCTTACGCGCATGTGATGCAAAGTGCAAGGACCCGCGTAAGGATCCGGGTTGGAGCCCCGGCTCCCCACCTGCAGGGGAGTCGCTTCACAGGCAATGAAGCAGTTCTGCAGGTGTTTATCTTTCTCTCGCCCTCTCTGTCCTCCCCTCCTCTCTCCATTTCTCTCTGTCCTATCTAACAACGATGACATCAATAACAATTTTTTAAAAAAGCAGTCTTGAAGATTTATATTTTCGCTATCTACAAATTTAATGCTATTCTCACAGAGGATGTGATTCAGAATTTTTAAAATAATTTTTATATTTATTTTCCCTTTTGTTGTCCTTTTTTCCCTCTTTTATTGTTGTAGTTATTGATGTCGTCATTGTTAGATAGGACAGAGAGAAATGGAGAGAGGAAGGAAAGACAGAGAGGAGAGAAAGACACCTGCAGACTTGCTTCACCACCTGTGAAGCAACGCCCCTGCAGGTGGGGAGCCGGGGACTTGAACCGGGATCCTTACGCTGGCCCTTGCACTTTCCGCCATGTGCGCTTAACCTGCTGCGCTACCTCCTGACTCCCAGAATTTTTAAAATAATTTTTATTACCTTTATTCACTGAATAGAGAGCCATAAATCAAGAGGGGAGGGGGGAAATAGCTAGGGAGAGAGACAGACACCTGCAGCTCTGCTTCACCACCACTCGTGAAGTTTTCCCCCGCAGGTGGGGACGGGTGTGGGGGGGAGGGCTTGAACCTGGGTCCTTGTACATTGTAATTTGTGCGCTCAACCAGGTGTGCCACCACCAGCTCCCCCCCCCACGTTCATTCAGAATTAAATTATATTTTTTTAAATATTTTATTTATTAATGAGAAAGACAGGAGAGAGAAAGAACCAACTATCACTCTGGTACATGTGCTACTGGGGATTGAACTCAGGGCCTCATGCTTGAGAGTCCAGTGCTCTGTCCATTATGCCACCTCTGGGACCACAAATTAAATTCTATTTGTTAACATTTATCCCAGCTTTTAAAAAAATTTGTGATTGAGTGACCAGGGAATAGATCAGCCTGGTAGAACTCTGGACTCGAACATCTGAGGCTTCTGATTTGACACTCTACATTGCGTATGCCAGAGTGGCACTCTGGCTTCTCTCGTGAAATTCCCTCACTGCTTTTAATGAAATAAATAAAATATATCTTTAAAACTGTGATTATTGGAGACTGGGCAGCAGCCTACCCAGTTAAACAGAGAAATTAAGGTGGTAAACTAGGAGGCAAAGAGAAAGAGAGACAGACACCTGCAGCACTGTTTCACCACTCAAGAAACTTTCCTTGGGGAGCAGGGGTGGAGAACCTGGTTAAATGCACAGAGTACAGAGTACAATGACCCACACAAGCATCTGGGTTTGAGCCCTTCCTCCCCCCCTGCAGGGGAAGCTTCATGAAGTGTGAAGCAGGTTTGCAGGTGTCTACCTGTCTCTTTCTCTCTATCTCCCTCTCCTCTCTCAATTTCTCTCTGTCCTATCCACTAAAAATGGAAGAAATGACCACCAGGAACAGTGGATTCATAGTGCAGGTACCCAGTCTTAGCGATAATCCTGGAGGTAAAGAAATAAATAAAAATATGTGATTATTACAAATTAGAGATGTAAAAAAATTAGAGATGTGTTAAGCAACAAGGTAACTAGCGTGGTCATTGATTTAAATCTGTTCATATTTGAGCCTGTTTCATTTGAACTATGTTTTTTTTTACCGTTCTTTTTTTTTTAAATTTTTTATTTAAGAAAGGATTAGTGAACAAAAACATAAGGTAGGAGGGGTACAACTCCACACAATTCCCAACACCCAATCCCCATAACCCACCCCCTCCCATGGTAGCTTTCCCATTCTCTATCCCTCTGGGAGCATGGACCCAGGGTCGTTGAGGGTTGCAGAAGGTAGAAGGTCTGGCTTCTGTAATTGCTTCCCCGCTGAACATGGGCGTTGACTGGTCGGTCCATACCCCCAGTCTGCCTCTCTCTTTCCCTAGTAGGGTGTGACTCTGGGGAAGCAGAGCTCCAGGACACATTGGTGGGGTCTTCAATCCAGGGAAGCCTAGCCAGCATCCTGGTGGCATCTGGAACCTGGTGATTGAAAAGAGAGTTAACATATGAAGCCAAACAATTTGTTGAGCAATCATGGATCCCAAACTTGGAATAGTGGAGAGGAAGTGTTAGGGAGGTACTCACTGCAAACTCTAGTGTAGTCCTGCTTTCAGGTATATATTTTGCAGTAGTTTATGGATACGTGTGCACATAAGCTCTCTCTCACAGAAACTGGTGTATCTCTAGGTTATGGGACTTTGTTAGAAAGTGAACTACCTGAGATGAAATTAGAGTGTACTATTAAAGGAAAGGTCTCACCCGAGTAATGAAGCTGAAGGGTTGTCATTCCACACGTGAAGTCTCTGGATACATTCTGAGGTGAAGCATGTTGAGGTAGCAATCGTTGCTTTGGTTAGGTTGTGATCGGCAGATGCAATGTTATTTGGTTTGGATTGGGAGATGCATACGGGAAAGTTGAACTATGTTTTAAGCATTGTCTCTCTACAATTGACATGTGATCATAGATTGTGACATGTCAATTTGTAATCTAGCCAAAAGGTGGCACCAGTGTACATTTTAAAAAATAATTTTTGGCCTGGAGAGATAACATAATGATTGTACAAAAGACTTAGTAACTGAGACTTCTGAGGTCTCAGCTTCAATCTCCAGCACCACCACAAGTCAGAACTGAGCAGTGTTATGCTTAAATTTGACTTCACTATTTATTTAAATAAGTTCACTGTTAGTACTTAGATACTCCTGGTTCATACATTACTTTATGGAGAGTGGACTGCGGAGAATTTTCTTAGAATTTTCTAATATATAAAGCCCTGAAATATCTGGTATCTTTTTTTTTTTTAATCCAGATGATTCCAATTTACAGGTGGGAAGGGAGCTCAGTGACACAGCCCATACCTTGTATCATGTGTGCCTGAGTAATGCTCTGGTGTTTGTTCTCTTTCCCTCTCCTGCCTTTCCTTCTCTCTTATTAATTAACAAATAACTCTTTTCAATTTTGGGCACCACATAAAAAAAAACAACAGAGGGAGTCAGGCGGTGGCGCAGTAGGTTAAGCACACGTGGCGCAAAGTGCAAAGACCAGCATAAGGATCCCAGTTCGAGCTCCCGGCTCCCCACCTGCAGGGGAGTCGCTTCACAGGAGGTGAAGCAGGTCTGCAGGTGTCTATCTTTCTCTCCCTCTCTCTGTCTTCCTCTCCTCTCTCCATTTCTCTCTGTCCTATCCAACAACAATGACATCAATAATAACTACAATAAAACAACAAGGACAACAAAAGGCAATAAAGAAAGAAAGAAACAGACATCATAATAGAGTAATGTTCTGATCTCTCAAAAAAATTTAAAATTTTCTTCGATAAAAAAATGCTTCCAATAGATATATAGGTATGTTATAACAGCTCATGGCTTTCAGACACCACATTTAAGGGGCCAGGTTGTGGTGCATGTGTCAAGCACGCATATTACCATATGCAAGGACCACAGGTCAGTTCCCTTGTTCCTACCTGTGGGGGAGGAAGCATCATAAGGTGTGAAGCAGTGCTTCAGGTATCTTTCTCTCCCCCTGTCTTCTTGCCTTCTCAATTTCTTTTTTTTTAAATATTTTATTTATTTATTCCCTTTTGTTGCCCTTGTTGTTTTATTGTTGTAGTTATTATTGTTGTTGTCATTGTTGGATAGGACGGAGAGAAATGGAGAGAGGAGGGGAAGACAGAGAGGAGGAGAGAAAGATAGACATCTGCAGACCTGCTTCACTGCCTGTGAAGCGACTTCCCTGCAGGTGGGGAGCCGGGGTTCGAACCGGGATCCTTATGCCAGTCCTTGTGCTTTGCACCACCTGCGCTTAACCCGCTGCGCTGCAGCCCGACTCCCGCCTTCTCAATTTCTTCCTATCTCTCTCTTAAAAAAAAAAGAACTTTATTTACTGTAATTATTTAGTTTTTTCTTTTTTAAAATAATTTTATTTATTTATTAATGACAAAGATAGGAGGAGAGAAAGAACCAGACATCACTCTGGCACATGTGCTGCCGGGGATTGAACTCAGGACCTCATGGTTGAGAATCCATTGTTTTATCCACTATACCACCTCCCAGATCACATGTAATTGTTTATTTTTCTTTCTCATTTATTGTTTTCCTTTTCATCAGGATAGAGAGATACTAAGAAGAAGAAGAGGCCCCACCTGCAAGGGGAGTCACTTCACAAGTGGTGAAGCAGGTCTGCAGGTGTCTTTCTCTCCCCCTCTCTGTCTTCCCTTCCTCTCTCCATTTCTCTCTGTCCTATCCAACAACGACGACATCAATAACAACAATAACTACAATAAAAAACAACAAGGGCAACAAAAGAGAATAAATAAATATTTTTTTAAAAAAAGAAGAAGAGGGGAGTCGAGCGGTGGCGCAGTGGGTTAAGCGCATGTGGCGCAAAGCGCAAGGACTGGCATAAGGATCCCGGTTCGAGCCCCCGGTTCCCCACCTGCAGGGGAGTCGCTTCACAGGCGGTGAAGCAGGTCTTCAGGTGTCTATCTTTCTCTCCCCCTCTCTGTCTTCCCCTCCTCTCTCCATTTCTCTCTGTCCTATCCAACAACGAATAGCGTCAACAATGGCAATAGTAATAACCACAACGAGGCTACAACAACAAGGGTAACAAAAGGGGGAAAAAATGGCCTCCAGGAGCAGTGGATTTATGGTGCAGGCACCGAGCCCAGCAATGACCCTGGAAGGGAAAAAAAAAAAGAAGAGAGGAAGGTAAATAGAGAGAAAGACACCTACAGACCTGCTTCACCTGTCAGGAAGCTTCCCCCCTGCCAGTGGGGAATAGGACCTCAAACCCAGATCCTTGTACATGGTATTGTATGTGCTTAACCAGGTGCACCACCATCTGGCTGCCTGTTTAGTTTTCTTTAAAGATTTATTTAGTAATAGGACAGGAGGGGGAAAGGAAGAAAGAACAAACAGCAGAGCGTCACTCAGGCACACGATGCTAGGGACTAGTTAAATTCAGGGTCACGTGCTTGAGAGTCCAGTGTGCTGCCTACTGTACCACCTCACAGGCTGCCGTTTGTTATAATTGTTATATCAAGCGCTTTGGAGGCTGCTCATGTTTTTAATAGTATAACCTTGAAAGTTTAGTTCCCGTGGTCCAGGAGGTGGCACAGTGGCTAAGGCACTAGACTCAAGCATGAGGTCCTGAGTTCAATCCCTGGCAGCACATGTACCAGAGTGATATCTGGCTCTTCCTCTCTCTCTCCCCTGTCTTTCTCATTAATAAATAAATAAATAAAATCTTTTAAAAAAAAGAAAGTTTAGTTCCCATTATATTTGCTTTTCTAGTTAGGCACTGAACTCAGTTTTTATTGTTCTTCCTGGTCAAGAGAGAAATTCAGCAACGTATGAGTAAACAGCAAGCTGTTCTCTACCTCTTGTTTCTTCTTATATGTACAACTTGGAAGGTTGGCCTATATATTATTTTCTGGGATTTACACACTTTTATTTTTCACTGTGGTTCAACAACTGACTCTAAAATGGTGTCCTTTATTCCTTTCTTTCTCTACTTCTAACCAGTTCCAGAATCTGAGTAGACTTGAGACCTTGATCTTTAATACTTAATTGTGTTTTTTGTTTGTTTTCTTTTTGAAAGTGTACTTATTAATGAGAAAGAAAGAATCAAGGCATCATTCTAGCACATGATGATGCTAGGAATCAAACTCAAGACTTCATGCATGAGAATCCAATGTCTAATCTATTGCTTTCTATCCTTGCCTTCCAGTTTTGCATGGGTACTGATTGTCCTCACCAATTCCCATAATTTCTGCTTGCAACATTATTATTGTATTAGGACTATGACTTTTTATCTAATCACCAAAGGTTTCCCTTACGTTTATATATTTATTTATTTATTTATTTTTAAAGATTTTATTTATTTGTTCATGAGAAAGATAGGAATGAGAGAAAGAACCAGGTATCACTCTGGTACATGTGCTGCTGGGGATTGAACTTGGGACCTCATGCTTGAGAATCCAGTGCTCTATCCATTACGCCACCTCCCAGACCACAGCCTTACGTTTATTTTTTAAGTGATTAATTTAGAAAGTGAACTACTTCATCTCAGATAAATTCTCTCTCAGTGCTTATAATAAGACTTTGAAAGTTTTCATTGAAACAACTTGGTGATATTTTGTCAAAATATGGAAATAAATCATTTTCCTCTAAATAATTAGAAAACCATTATTTCCTGTCAGAAGTCTGAAAGTAGGAATGTTCCAGGAGGGGTGCTTTCCACAACTAAACTGCTCCCTGCTCACCTGGGAACTAAAGGAGAAGATTGATCAGAACTGAAACCAGAGAAAATGGCCTCAGCCATAGTTGTCACCCTTGTGGTTGTTTGGTCTATATTATGACAGTTTTTAAAAATTTATTTATCTATAAAATAGAAACACTGACAAGACCATAGGATTAGATAATTCCCACCACCAGAGCTCCATATCCCATCCCCTCCCCCTGATAGCTTTCCTATTCTTTAAAAGGTTTTTTAGTCTATTTATTTTCACTTTTGTTGCCCTTGTTTTTTTTTTTTTGTTGTTGTTGTTGTAGTTGTTGTTATTGATATCGTTATTGTTAGATAAGACAGAGAGAAATGGAGAGAGGAGGGGAAGACAGAGAGGGGGAGAGAAAGACACCTGCTGCACTACCGCCGACTCCCTGCTTTCCTATTCTTTAACCCCATGGGAGTATAGACCCAGAGTCATTATGGGGTGCAGAAGATGGAAGGTCTGGTTTCTGTAATTGCTTCCCCACTGAACATGGGCGTTGACAGGTCGATCCATACTCCCAGCCTATAACAGAATTTTCAAGAAGGAAAATAAAGTAAATCAAAATAATACAATTGCTGGTAAGGAAAACAAAAAAAAAAATCATTAAAAGAAAAGTGAAAACTGTTGGTCAGTCAGGGTAAAGAGTATCTCTCAAATCATTACCCCTCCCCCAAAATGCAGTTGGGAAACAGAGATTACTCAAATCATTTCTAAAATCCATCCCGCTGTTAGTATCGTCTCGCTTTTTAATATAATCTCATCTCTCCTGCTTACACTTACATGAGGATTCCAGGTCCTCAGAGTCAGTCATATACAAAAGGCCCATTTTATAAAGCTGGTAGGGTACAGAAAGAGGAATAAACTAGAGTTCTTTTCTAAAATAACAAATGTTAATCAGAGGTCTTAAAGACAAAAGTTTAAAGGTCCAACTATTGTTCCTCTCTTAGTACTAGTAGATGTAAATTAAAATCTGTTTAATAATATAATAAATGCAAACCAGAGTTTCCATCTTAACAATTGCAGATGCTAACTAGAACTTCTTAGCATTATTTTTTTAATTTATTTATTTATTACTATATTTGTATTAGTGATTTACAAAATTATAATAGGAGTATAATTTTATACCACTCCTACCATCAAAATTCTGTGTTCCCATCCCCTCCAGTCATAGCCATCATAGTTCCCCCAATGTCACAGGTATGGGCTGTGTGTTTCAATTCTCTATATTCCTATATGAGAGAAATCATCTGGTAGTTGTCCATCACTTCCTTACTTATTCCACTAAGAATAATCACTGACAATTCCATTCATTTTGTCCCAAAGGACACAATATAGTCCTTTTTAACTGCTGAGTACTCTACTAAGTCCCATTTATAAGACTCAAGTAAGTGGTTCTTATTCCCTTGTTAGAGACCTTTCTTATAGAATTGGGGCTATATAGATATATATGAGTTTTTTTTTTTAAATTATTGCCTTTATTTATTTACTGGAGGCACAAACCCAGGTCCTTGTGCATTGTAACGTACTTACCTAGGTGCATCACCATCCAGCCTGTAGATATTTAAAACTTTTAATCAGGAAAATGAAAAGGGACTCACCAGAGAAGAATGTAACCATATGGGCAAAGATGGATGACCCCATGTGGAAACTGATGCCCATTTTTCTGAGGCCCTACCTTCACTTTTTTTCTAAACTACATCTATATCTATTATAACTTCTGGGTGAGCCTCCTTTTTCCTCTTCCCTCTTAGGTAAGGGAAATGGCCTTACTTCCTCAGGTGTTCTCCAAATTCTCTTGTCAGGGATGGGACAAAAACAGAAGGTTCCTGGTCACAAAAGTTCCAGGCCCTAGTGGAACTGAGGTTCAGAGCCCTCTGGTCATCTTCTCCTAACATTTCCCACTTTGGTAGTATGGACCAAAATTCTTTTGGGGGTGTAGACGGAAGGAGTTCTGGCTTCTGTAATTGCCTCTTCACTGGACATGGATGTTAGGCTGGTCAATCCATACCCCAACCCTGTCTCTATCTTTTCCTAGTAGGATAGGGGTCTGTATAGGTGAGATTCTGGGACATGATGGCAAGGCCTTCAGTCTAGGGAGATCAGGATGGGGTCATAGTAACACTGGAACTTAGTGACTGAAAGGCAGTAGGATAAAAGCAGAACAAAATGCTTAATATCTAGGACCAAAAGGTAGGATTAGAGCCTATGTGAACAGGGACCCTAGAGTGGAAAGAAACTAGGAGGTCCAGGGTAGCATAATGGATTAAGTGCACATGGCGCAAAGCACAAGGACAAGCAGCTTCCCGCCTTCAGGTTGGTCGCTTAACAGGCGGTGAAGCAGGTCTGCAGGTGTCTTATCTTTCTCTCCCCCTCTCTGTCTTTACCTCCTCTCTTGATTTCTCTGTCCTATCCAACAAGACAGCAATAGCAACAATGATAAACAAGGGCAATAAAAGGGGGAAAAAAGCTTCCAGAAGCAGTGAATTCGTAGTGCAGGGTTTTTTAAAAAATATTTTATTTATTTATTAATGAGAGAGATAGGAAAGAGAGAGAGAGAGAACCAGACATCACTCTGGTACATGTCTGCCAGGGATTGAACTCAGGACCTCATGCCTTAAGAGACCAACGTTTTATCCACTGTGCCACCTCCTAGACCACAGGTTTTGTTGTTGGTTTTTTTTTTTCTTTGCCTCCAGGGTTATTGCTGGGGCTTGATGCCTGCACTATGAATCCACTGCTCCTGGAGGCCATTTTTTCCCCATTTTTGTTGCACTTGTTGTTATTATTATTGCTATTGCTGTTATTGCTGTTGTTGTTGGGTAGAATAGAGAGAAATTGAGAGAGGAGAAGACAGGGAGAGAGAAAAATAGACACCAGCAGACTTGCTTCACTGATTGTGAAGCCACCTCCCTGCAGGTGGGGAGCTCTAACCAGGATCCTTAGGCTGGTCTTGAGCTTTACATCTTGTGCACTTAACCCGCTATGCTACCACCTGGCCCCCCAGACAAATGTTTAAAGGTACAGTTGACATTGCAGAACATTGAACTTTTGTAAAAATTACTGTTTTGTTATAAGAACTTTATACAGAAACATTATTATTATTATCATTATTATTATTATTATCAGCAATTTGTTATCTGTGAATTGGGAAAGTCAAGTAAGGCTTTTGTCTGTCCTACTAACTCATCTCTTTGGGAACTTTTCTTTCTATATGTAGCATATGTGTGATAAAAGTTGATTTTTTTTTTTTACCACAGCACTGTTCAGCTCTGGCTTATGGTGGTGCAGGGGATTGTTGAACCTGGAATTTTGGAGCCTCAACCATGAGAGTCTGTTTGCATAGCCATTATGTTATCTACCCTCCTCCTGAAAGTTAAATCTTTATATGTTGTAAGTTGTGCCTATGTAGACAGACACACACACATACACACACACACACACACACACACACACACACACACACACACAGTGTCCCTGTTTCTGTCACAGGAGTTTCTTCATGAAGCTTCTAATAAGCTCTGTCCTCACTTTTGGAATAAGTACATATCATCTTTTCTGATGTCAATGATACACATTTCAGGTCATGGTGTCCCTGTTTTTGTTAAGGGTTTCTTCACAGTCTTTAGTATTTTGACTTTTGGGCAATAAAGATGCAAGTCTTTTTATATGATTTTTATTTGTATATATTGTTTCCAACATTCTTTATGTTGGCTAAAACAGCCACCAGAGGGCTTTTTATTCTCCTTTTTTATCCTCTAGTCTTCAACACCTCAGTCATTTAACCCAGTGACAGATAACATATAAGCAAAACTCTCTAACTCACAGTAAGTTGTATTCTATCAACATCAAGATATTCAAAGTAAAGACAATAATAGTAACAAGTTCTGGATCAAGGTGTAAAACAGCTAAAGCAAGGTCTAACACAAAATTTTTTTATCAGAGTATTTAGAGTAAAAACACTAATAGTAACATATTTTGGATTAAGGAGTAAAACATAGTTTAGGTAAAGTCTAGTACAAATGTATTTTTTATCAGAATAGAGATATTTGGAATAAAGGCAATAGCAGGGGGAAAAAAGGTCTGGAAATGTGAACATTTTAATACTATCTTGCATCTGGGGTGGTCAGACAGATTCTCTGCAGACAATGGAGTTCCTTCTAGGGACAAAACTTCAGTGTGAACTGGGGTGGGGGTTTCACCCAGGAATTAAGCAGAACGCAGATGCCAGAGGGTCTCTGGCAAAACAGAACACCAACAGGAACTGGATAACACCCAGGAACTAAGCAGAACACTAATACCAGGCGGTTTCAGAGAACAGAGTATCGGTGCACACTAGTGGGGTGGGGTGGTAGAGGTGGAGGGAGTTATGCAGAAATTTAACAGAATCCTGATGTCAGGGGCATCTCTCATGGGAACAGATGTTAATGAGTTGGGGCCTCTTTCAGGAGGACGCTGATAAAAGGGAATCTAGAAACAGAGGTCAACAAGTTGGGGGGTCTCACAGGAATAGGATGTTGAGTTCAGAGATCGCAGGAATAGACTGCCAACATGAGACTCCGGCTTCTCGTGGGCATAGTGTGGAACATAAATTGGAGGTCTCACCCAGGATCTGAGCAGAAAGTGGAGCAGGATAAGCTGGGATCTTCTTTTAGGAACAAATCAGAGCAAAGAGAAGATCTGAGCAGAAGTGGTGCAATTTCTGTTTAAGAATCTGTTTCCTTTTTCTTTTCATTTTTTTGCCTCCAGTCTCTGGGGCTTGGAGTTGGCACAAGGAATCCACCACTTCTGGTGGCCTCCCCCCCCCCATATCTATATTTCATTTGATACAACAAAGAGAAGTTGAGAGGGGAGGGAGACAGAGAGGGGAGAGAAAGATAAGACACCTGAAGACTTGCCTCATGCTTACGAAGCTTCCCTCTGTAGGAGGGGAGCTGGGGCTTGAACCAGGATCCTTGTGTGGGTCCTTTTGCTTCGTGCTATATGTGCTTAACCCGGTGCACCACTGCTCGGCCCCCTGTCTCCTTTTTCTATTAGAACAAAATCAGTTTGAACAGCTAACTTCTTCCCTACTATGCAAAGTAACTGAAAAATGACTCTCAGGGGAGTCGGGCTGTAGCGCAGCGGGTTAAGCGCAGGTGGCGCAAAGCACAAGGACCGGCATAAGGATCCTGGTTCGAACCCCGGCTCCCCACCTGCAGGGGAGTCCCTTCACAGGCGGTGAAGCAGGTCTGCAGGTGTCTGTCTTTCTCTCTTCCTCTCTGTCTTCCCTTCCTCTCTCCATTTCCCTCTGTCCTATCCAACAACGACAACAACAATAATAACTACAATAATAAAACAACAAGGGCAACAAAAGGGAATAAATAAATAAAATAAATATTTAAAAAAAATGACTCTCAGGTCAAATTTCTGGACTTACCCCATAGACTGCTGGGCTTTGTTCAGTATGTTCCCTAAGCATGGTAGAGGGCTCTCCAGGAGCAGAAAAATTAAAAATCTGTATGTGGCTTGCCAATTGAAAAAGGTGAAGGAAAGGGGCCGGATGGTGGCGCACCTGGTTGAGCGCACATGTTGCAATACACAAGAACCCAAGTTCGAGCCCCCACTCCCCACCTGCAGGGGGAAAGCTCTGCAAGTGTTGAAGCAGGGCTGCAGGTGTCTTTCTGTCTGTTTCCCTCTCTGTCTCTCCCTTCCTCTCTATTTCTGACTGTCTCTAGCCAATCAGTAAATAAAGATAATAAAAAAATTTTAAAAAAAGAAAAAGGAGAAGGAAAATAATATATTTTAAAAATCAACAACACAGAACCACTGATAAGAAAAGCAAAGTAAAACAAAGAGAGAGAACCATTGGTGAGGGGTAGGACTGGGGGAAAGAGGAATATCTCAAAACCAAACCCCCCCCCCCCCCCCGCAACGAGGGCAGGGAGAATTGAAGTTAGTTACTCAAATAATTTCTAAAATCCATCCCCCTATTAGTGCCATTTTCCTTTTTTTTTTTTTCCTTTCTTTTTTTGGGTAGAGACAAGAGAGTTTAAGAAGGAAAACAGGGAGAGAGGGAAACACCTGTAGCACTTGTACCCACCCTATAAGTGGAAATAGAAGACTTGAACCTGGGTCCTTATGCACTGTAATATGTGTGCTCAGCCAGGTGTGCCACTGCTTGGCCCCGTCTCACTTTTATTTATTTATTTATTTAAGAAAGGAGACATTAACAAAATCATAGGATAAGAGGGGTACAGTTCCACACAATTCCCACCACCCAATCTCCCAATCTCCATATCCCATCCCCTCCCCTGATAGCTTTCCCATTCTCTATCCCTCTGGGAGTATGGACCCAACGTCATTGTGGGTTGCAGAAGGTAGAAGGTCTGGCTCCTGTAATTGCTTCCCCGCTGAACATGGGTGTTGACTGATCGATCCATACTCCCAGTCTGCCTCTCTCTTTCCCTAGTAGGGTGGGTCTCAGGGGAAGTGGAGCTCCAGTACACATTGGTGGGGTCGTCTGTCCAGGGAAGTCTGGTCGGCATCGTGCTGGCATCTGGAACCTGGTGGCTGAAAAGGGAGTTAACATACAAAGCCAAACAAATTGTTGAATGACCATGGACCTAAAGGCTGGAATAGTGCAGATGAAGTGTTGGGGGGTATTCCCTGCAGGCTCTTGTGTACTTCAGCTTTCAGGTATATATTTTTCCCTAGCTTATGGGCATGTGTGTACATATGCTCTATCTCAGGGGACCTGGACTATATCTAAGTTTGGGGACTTTATTGGTGAGTGGACCACCTGGAATGGAATTAGAGAATACTATGAAAGGAAAGGTCTCACCCGAGTGATGAAGCTGAAGGGTTGTCATTCCACACCTGAAGTCTCTGGACACAGTCTGAAGTGAAGCATGCTGGGGTGGCACTTGTTACGTTGATTGGGTTGCGATCCGCAGATGGAATATTATTTTGATTTGGATTGAGAGAAGTATGCAGGAAAGTGGGCCCCACCCTAAGGTTCCAGGACTGGGGGAAATATAGGCTCTATAGTGGAAATGTGAGGTTCCTGCTGTCTTAGGGTTCAAGAAGACAATGGATAGTTATTGTTATCATCACATTACTTGGTAATTGGATTAACTTTGAAAAGTCCCTTTGTTAGGGTTTGGGGTATAATACCCAGCATCTTGTATATAGCTGTGCTACCGGTTGCTTCTGTTCTCACTTATTAATATAGTCTCATCTCTCCTGCTTACATGCTGAACTCCGGGTCCTCAGAGTCAGTCATATGCAAAAGGCCTGTTTTATAAAGCTGGCCATTGCTCCGTTCCAGTGCAGGCTATACAATAAGGATTAAACTAGAGTTTTTTTTTCTTTTTAATTTTCTCCCTTTTGTTGCCCTTGTTGTTTATCATTGTTATTATTGTTGTTGGATAGGACAGAGAGAAATCAAGAGAGGAAGGGAAGGTAGAGGGGGAGAGAAAGATACACACCTGTAGACCTACTTTACCACTTGTGAAGTGACTCCCTGCAGGTGGGGAGCCGGGGGCTCAAACTGGGATCCTTATGCTGGTCCTCGCGCTTTGTGCCATGTGTGCTTAACCCAATACGCTACTGCCTGGCCCCCTAGAGTTCTCTTCTTAAATAACATGTTAGTCAGAATTCTTAAAGACAGTTTAAAGGTCAAACTATTATTCCTTCCTTATCATTAATAGATGTAAATTAAAATCTCTCTTTTTTTACAACAATAATAGGCAATAATAGATGCAAACCAGAGTTTCTATCTTAACAATAGCAGATGCTAACTAGAGTTTCTTAGCACTCATTTTTCATCTGGGCTTGCTCTCAGTTACAATTTCAGAAAAGATCATATTAGATAGGTGTGAACCAAACAGACCTTTGAGGTATGCGATTTTGTGGATTTAACTCTGACTTTTTTTTTTTTTTCTGTAGTGGAAGCCATGTGGAACCAAGGCATATGTAGATAAATACTTTTTAAAAAAAATTTTTTTTTTGGTAACTGTTTGTTTTGTTAACTGCCTTGTAGAAAGGAAAGTCTATAAAGAACCTGTGGTGGGTAGCTCAGGAGGTGGCTCAGCGGATAAAGCATTAGACAGGCATGAAGTCCCAGGCTTGATCCCTGGTATTGTTTGTGCCAGAGTGGTGTGTTGGAGAACCCCTGATGATTGTAAGGCCCCCGAATTGTAATGCCTGTTACTGATTGATACTTTGGTGATTTCTCTGCTGAACTATTTCCCTAATTACTGAGAAGCTATGTATAGAGCAAAAGGAATGCTGCACCAACTGCTATCTCTCATGTTCTTCCTTCTGGCTACTAAACTATTCTCTGACAGGCATCTGGTGGGTGTCTTAAGCTAATAAACAGTTTGGTCAATAAGACCCCGAGGCCAAAGGCCTAACGCTGCATGCTGTGATAAACACTGCTCTCCCTCAGACCTTGAAATTTATGAAGTGGACTTAATGAACACCAACTACACAGCCAAAAGATTACATGACAATCCCACAGTGGCCTTACATTAATTATCATAATTTGTGTACCTTGGAAAGATGCTTTAGATGTTTCTCATCCCATGTTCTAATGTAATGGGACTTTCTGATAATAAATACCCTGTTGAAGTTAGTCTGGTTAGACACACAAGCCTACCACAGCCCACTGTGGGGGGTGTGTGTGTCCATCTTCAGGTCCCTTCATTCAACCGGCTAGAATCTCTGAAGCTTTCTATCTCAACTCTGAGATATAAATGGGGCTTAGGACCCTGATCTCCCTGATATCCAGCCTAAAATTCTGATAATGGTCTGGTTCTTTCTGTGTATCATTAATGTAGGACAGTGAGATAGCATTAAGGTTATGCAAAAAGATTTTAGTGTACCAGGTTCAATCCCCTGCACCACCGTAAGCCAGAGCTGAACAATGCTTTGATTAAAAACTATATAAACATTTTAAAAAGAATCAATTGTGCGTAGTGGTAGCTAGCATAATGGTTATGCAAAGAGACTCTCATGCCTGAGGTTGCAAAAAGTCCCAGGTTCAATCCCCTGCACCACCTGAGGTGAAGTGAATAGTGCTCTGATTAAAAAAAAAAAAAAAGAGGGGGCTGAGCGGTAGCGCAGCAGGTTAAGCACTCATGGCACAAAGCTCATAGGCCAACATAAGGATCCCGATTTGAGCCTCCGGCTCCCCACCTGCAGGAGTTCGCTTCACAAGCTGTGAAGCAGGTCTGCAGGTGTCTGTCTTTCTCTCCTCCTCTCTGTCTTCCCCTCCTCTCTCGATTTCTCTCTGTCCTATCCAGCAACAACAACAGCTATGACAATAACAAGTACAACAAGGGCAACAAAATGGGAAAAATGGCCTCCTCAAAGAAGAAAAAGAAGAATCCATTGTTAGGGGAAAGTTTTCTTTTTTTTACTCATGAAGTTTCACCCTCCATCTCCACTCCCAGCCTCACAGGTGGGAACTGAGAGCCTGCACCTGGGTCCTCATATATGTCATTAATAGGTGGCTCTACCAGGTGCATCTCCACCCAGATGTTTCTTTCTATTTTTTTTTTCTTAACCAAAACACTGATCAGCTCCAGTTTATTGTAGTGCTAGGGATTGAACCTGAGATCTCAGTCTCAGGCAGGAAAGTATTTTGCATAACTATGGTGCTGTTCCCCTGGCATAGGGAACTGGTTTTAAAATGCAAAGCAGAGATTCACTCTCCAAAGCAGAGTGAGTCCCAAAAGTTTTCTTCCTGGACCAGTTCTCATTTCTTAGAATTACAGGGTTTGGTACTATGAACTCAGTGGCTTTCATTCTCCCTACCACAATATTTCAAAGTGAGGAGGGAAAGGCATATACATGGAAGATTCCTTTAAAAATATCTTTTATTATTATTATTTTTAAACACCTTCTGTTTTCATTGTTAACAGGATCTCAGTTGTATACATCTCTCAAACTACTGGCTGAGCTCAGAGACAAGTCTGGCCATGTAGGTTACACAAACACTAGGGGGAGCACGGTGAATACTTTTGGATTGGGCTATGCCATGTGCAGTGTGTGTGTGTGTGTGTGTGTGTGTGTGTGTGTGTGTGTGTGTGTGTGTGTGTGTAGTGGCCCTGCCTTGTGTTTAAGAGGCCCTTATTTTGAATTTTTGCAGCAAGCACTTTTCACTGATGCAGCCAGGAAGTCATGATAAATAGGAATACACTGGTGATAAAAGGAACAGTGAAATCAAAATAAAAAAAAAAATACTCCTTCAGTGATACAACTACACTATATGTAAATTATATAACTATATATTGATAGAGACAGAAATTGAGAGAGAAGGGGGAGATAAAGAGAGACACCAGTAGAACTTCTTCACTGCTTGTGAAGCACGTTTTCTGCAGGTGGGGACCAGTGGCTTGGGCCCTGTACATGATACCTTAATGAAACAGAAGATTAAGATAAATATGGAAAAATGAATGATCCATAATGACTATCATTTATTAATACATGCAAGGGTCAAACAACCAAAACAAGGGGCCACAGGTGGCACAACTTGTTGAGTGTGCACATTACCATGATCAAGGACCTGAGTTTGAGCCTTTGGTCCCCACCTGTTGGGGGAGGGTGTTTTGGGAGGGAGTTTCATGAGCAGCGAAGCAGGGCTGTACATGTCTCTCTTTTATTTTATAATTTTATTTATTTATTTATTAAATATTTATTTTCCCTTTTTTTGCCCTTTTTATTGTTGTTGTGGTTATTATTGTTGTTGTAATTGCTGTCATCATTGTTGCATAGGACAGAGAGAAATGGAGATAGGAGGGGAAGACAGAGGGGGAGAGAAAGAGAGACACCTGCAGACTTGCTTCACCGCTTATGAAGCGACTGCCCTCCTCCAGGTGGGGAACCAGGGGCTCGGCTAATCCTTGGGCTTCATACCACGTGCGCTTAACCCACTGTGTTACTGCCCAACCTCCAATTTTATTTATTTATTACTGAATAGAGACAGAGAGGAATTGAGAGGGGATGGAGGAGGTAGAGAGGGAAAGAGACAGACAACTGCAGCCCTGCTTTACCACTCGTGAAGCTTTCCCCTGCAGGTAGGGGTCAGGGGCTTGTAATATGCGAGCTTAACTAGGTGCGCCACCACCTGGCCCCGCTGTACATGCCTCTCTTTCTTTCCCTTTCCCTACTTCCCTCTCCCTTCTCAATTTCTCTCTGTCCTGTCAAGTAAAAAGAAAAGAGAGAAGGAAAAAAAAAAAGGGGAGGGAGGATGGCTGGCTGAAGCAGTGGGTTCATAGTGTAGGTAGGCACCAATCCCCAAGCAATAGCTCTGGTGGCAAAAAAATTACATATATAAATAAACAAACCAGATATTAGAAGAAGCCCATAAAAGTATAAAGATTATTCTAAGCAAACTTAATCTGAAACCATCAAGATTACTATTTATTTATTTATTTATTTTTTGCCTCCAGGGTTATTGCTGGGGCTCGGTGCCTGCAGTACGAATCCACTGCTTCCAGAGGCCTTTTTTCCCCCCATTTTGTTGCCCTCATTGTTGTCATTATTGTTATTATTGCCATTGATGTTGCTGTTGTTGGATAGGACAGAGAGAAATGGAGAAAGGTGGGGAAGACAGAGGGGGGAGAGAAAGACACCTGCAGACCTTCACTGCTTGTGAAGCGACCCCCCTGCAGGTGGGGAGCAGAGGCCTTGAACAGGGATCCTTAAGCCGGTCCTTGCACATTGTGCCATGTGCGTTTAACCCGCTGCACTACCACCAGACCCCCCAAGATTACTATTTATAATTCAAGCAGGAAAAGGCTGTGTGTGGCACATCTGAATAAAAGATCAGAAAATCATGATGAACAATCTTTTTAATATACTGCTGTATCTGGTTGGCTAGAATTTTGTTCAGTATTTTAGCATCTATGTTCATCAGAGATACTGGTCTGTAGTTTTCTTTTTTGGTTGTGTCCCTGTCTGCTTTTGGTATCAAAGTGATGTTGGCTTCATAGAAGCTGGAAGGGAGTATTCCAGTGTTTTCAATCTTCTGGAAGACTTTTAAAAGTAGAGGTGGAGTTCCAGGACATACTGGTGAAGTCATCTGTCCAGGGAAGTCGAGTTGGCCATTTTATTATTATTTTTTTTATAGGACAGAGAGAAATTGAGAGGGAAAGGGAAGATAGAGAGGGAGAGAGAGAAACCTGCAGACCTGCTTCAGTACTTGTGAAGCAAACCCCACCACCATCACCACCACGCCACAGGTGGGGGTCTAAGGGCTTGAACCAGGATCCTTGCATGTGTCCTTGGGCTTCATACTATGTACGCTTAACCCAGTGCATTACCGCCCAGCCCCCCTAAATTAGTCTTATTATTTTTTTTTGTTGGCTCCAGGGTTATCGCTAAGGTTTGGTGCCTGCACTATGAATCCACTGCTCCTGGAGGCCGTTTTCCTCATTTTTGTTGCTCTTGTTGTTGTTTTTATTGTTATTGCTGTTGTTGTTGTTGTTGGATAGGACAGAGAGAAATCAAGAGAGGAGGAGGAGAGAGAGATAGACACCTGCAGACCTGCTTCATCACTTAGAACGGATCCTTACACGGTCTGTGAGCTTCGCGCCATGTGTGTTTAACCAACTGCGCTACCGCCCAGCCCCCAACTATAGTCTGTTAATGGTGATTATGATATAGACATAGAATTGTGATGTTCATATCTAAAACAATGTCCTGGGAGTCGGGCAGTAGCGCAGTGGGTTAAGCGCACGTGGCGCAGAGCCCACAGACCAGTATAAAGATCCCAGTTCCAGCCTCGACTCCCCACCTGCAGGGGAGTCACTTCACAGGTGGTGAAGCAGGTCTGCAGGTGTCTATCTTTCTCTCTCCCTCTGTCTTCCCCTCCTCTCTCCATTTCTTTCTGTCCTATCCAGCAACAATGACAACAATAATTACTACAATAATCAAACAAGGGCCACAAAAGGGAATAAATAAATTTTTTAAAACAAACAACAACAACAAAAAAAATGTCCTTTTAGCTGCGGTGGACTTTTAGGTATGTCTTCGTGAAGGAAATGCAATGCACTTAGCAGAGTTAATGTGCGATGCACAGTAGCAGAGTTTTTGACAGTGTTAACTTAGTTATTTCATCACTGTTTATCTATATAATTTTAGGAAACTAACATAATATACCATGCTTCTCTTTAAAAAAGTAGATAAGCAGGAGCCAGTGTAACATTTATTCTTTTATTAATAATCAATACATATATTAATTCGAGTTGAAATATTTTTTTCTACAGAGTATTATTTCTTTAATATTAGCTTCTGATATAATAGTTCTAATGAGAAATAAAAAATGGAAATTTTACTCTCATAATAGCTCGCCCACTTAACATATTTACCAAGAACATAGCATTACATTTTATGCAGCCATTTCCCCCTTCACTTGTATACAAATCAGAAGAAGTCTATTTAACTATTTAGAGGTTAAATTCTTTCAGACTGCCCCTGTATTTAGGTAATCACTTCACCTCACCAGTCATTGTCAAAATCAGTCACTTTCTCTTTCCTCTCTCCTCAGTGGCACTCGTGATGCCACATTGCCTGTAGTTCTTTGTCTTATCACATCTCAGTTCCTGTTGCTGCTACTTCTGAGGTTGAGCTCTTGGAGGGCAAGGAGCATGCTCCCTTTATCCAGTAGTGTATGCTATGTGTCACAGTGACACAGGCTGAATCAAACTGAATTTAATTAGACATAAACATTTTATATAGCTTCCTTCTGTTAAAATTTTAAATGAAACAAGGGTCAGTATAAAAAATATTTTCTTTATTATTGGATAGAGATAGAGAAATTTAGAGAGGAGGAGATAGGGAAAGAGACAGAGAGAGAGACCTGCAGCCCTGCTTCACCATTTGTGAAGCTTTCCCCCTGCAGGTGGGACCAGGGGCTTGAACCTGAGTCCTTGCACACTGTGATGTGTGTGCTTAACCAGGTGCACCACCACCTGTCCCCTAAAAAAATTTTTTCAAAATTACCATAAAATACACTTTTGGTTGAAAACTTGAATAATGTATAATGTATATTAAGAAACTTCAGGGTACACAAAAAGACACCATAGGAATTTAAACCCAAAGAACTTTAAACTTTAAATGAGTAATTCCTAAAGTGTAAAAATAGGAGGCAAAATAGTTAATCCCTGATATGTTGATTATATCAGATGAAATCAGAAAGTAAATCTTACACATTTGAACAAAATTGATTAAGATCTTTTCAAACAATGGTATTCTAAATTCTAACAGTTACTTTTTAAAATTCTGCTGTAAATTCTTTAAAAAAATTCTTAATTATAAAAAATAAGGCAACCAGAAGTTAGACATTTACGGGTGAATTACTCTGGATTGCATGCAGAAGCCATCCATATTTACTGGTGCCCTCTCAGCTGAATCTCTAATAGCCTCTAGCAGGAAAGCTATTCACATATACTTCATCATCTCTCAGAGCTAAATCAGGGAGTTTCTAAGACTCCACTAAATAGTAGACCAATTAAGATCATCACAGACTTTGTGCTGTCAAATAGATCCCATTGAAAGAAAATTATGCAGACAGCTTTTCTGAAGAACTCCGTTTGTGCCACATGCTTATTATTCTCTGAGGTGGAGGAGGTGGCAGGGAACATAATTTCTGTTTGAAAAGTTCTTTTGTTTTCTGCTACTTTAGTTAAATGTTATCAAGTACTATTTTTATACCCTATAAAGTACTTTTGGAAAATGTTAAGTGAATAGAGCTACATAAAATAGAGGTGGCTTTTCATAGTCACTGGGTGATAAAGCAGAGTGAATAATACTTGAATCTGAAAAGAGGGAAGATAATATGCTAAAAAAATTAACAAGTACCCAGTAAGCCAACTAGGCTTGGACAAATATGACTTTAAAGAGAAACTGAATCCCAGCTAACTAGTGCTCATTAAAAGCAGCATTTTCACCACGACAAACTTCAATGTAGACGAACGTGGTACTATTAAGTTTCTTTTAAATAGCCATTCTGATACTAAGTGGATATGAGTTGAATAGGAACGTATTTATACTTATTTAGTGTCTTATATACAAGGACAAATTACTTAAAACACACTTATTATTTTAGGAGAGCCTACCAGATCATGAGTCCTTATTTCTGTAACAACAAAACAATGTGTTTCCCCTTAAAATATGCTTTAACGGGATTTAACCAGGTAGCATATGCAACCAGACTGATACAAATTAATTAGTGTATTTTTTAAAACTAGATTTCTACTTATTAATTGACCAGATAGTCTAAATGATAAAAATTGAGGAGAAGCCATTGAGGAGTAAATGCAAGCATAGAATATATATATTTCATCATAAAAGCAATCATAATACATTCTAACAGAAGTACAATTAAAGCCAATGGGAAAAAAGTGGAAGCACAAGACTAGTTAAATATGTTACTTTCTTTTTTTTAATATTTATTTATTTCCCTTTTGTTGCCTTTTTTTTAATTGTTGTAGTTACAGTTGTTATTTGATGTCGTCGTTGTTAGATAGGACAGAGAGAAATGGACAGAGGAGGGAAGAGAAAAACAGCCATCTGTAGACCAGCGTGGGGAGCCGGGGGCTCGAACTGAGAACCTGACTCTGGTCCTTGGCGCTTTGCGCCACGTGAACTTAACCCGCTGCGCTACTGCCCGACTCCCAGTAGGTTACTTTCTTAACAACAAAGAAAAGCATTGCACATATTCTCATATCTTTTTAAAACCCCAAGTAGATAAACCTTAAGTCTTTGAAAAAAAATTTAATTCCCGGCCAGGCAACCAAAAACATTTACTTTGTAGATAATATAAAATAAAAACATTAAAAAAGTTTTAAAAACTGTTAAAATTTTGGGAGTCAGGCTGTAGCGCAGCGGGCTAAGCGCAGGTGGCGCAAAGCACAAGGACCGGCCTAAGGATCCCGGTTCGAACCCCGGCTCCCCACCTGCAGGGGAGTCGCTTCACAGGTGGTGAAGCAGGTCTGCAGGTGTCTATCTTTATCTCCTCCTCTCTGTCTTCCCCTCCCTCTCTCCATTTCTCTCTGTCCTATCCAACAACGACAACAACAATAATAATAACTACAACAATAAAACAAGGGCAACAAAAGGGAATAAATAAAATAAATATTAAAAAAATTTTAAAAAACTTAAAATTTTTTAATACTTTTTTGCGTGGTTAACAGATTATTATAGCATAGTTGTTGACACATGGGTATAATTCCTCATCTTCCCATGACAGATGTTTGCAAAACACTCTTACCCCCCGATTAAAAGCAGTCTTTTGGTGGTGGGAATGCTGTTTATGTATAAAGAAAAAAGAAAAAAGAACATTTTTTAAAAAAAATTATTATTTATTTTCCCTTTTGTTGCCTTTTTTGTTTTATTGTTGTTGTAGTTATTATTGTTGTTGTTGGATAGGACAGAGAGAAATGGAGAGAGATGGGGAAGGCCGAGAGGGGGAGAGAAGGAGAAACACCTGCAGACCTGCTTCACCGCCTGTGACGCGACTCCTCTGCAGGTGGGGAGCCTGGGGCTCGAACTGGGAACCTTACAACGGTCTGTGCGCTTTGCGCCACCTGTGATTAACCTGCTGCGCTACCGCTCAAACCCTTAAAAGCATAACTGACAGTTGCTTTACTTTTTGCTCATTCATGAGCAGTTACTAAAAACTTGCTAGGCATCTGAGACATCCTTGCAGTAAATGATCCGAGTATTTTTAGAGGGGATCACACAGCAGTCTTTTCAAAAGTTACTGAGGTTCCTCATTTTTTTTAAAATATTTTTTTTATTTTTTAATATTTATTTATTCCCTTTTGTTGTCCTTGTTGTTTTATTGTTGTAGTTATTATTGACGTCATCGTTGTTGGATAGGACAGGGAGAAATGGAGAGAGGAAGGGAAGACAGAGAGGGGGAGAGAAAGATAGACACCTGCAGACCTGCTTCACCGCCTGTGAAGCGACTCCCCTGCAGGTGGGGAGCCAGGGGCTCCAACCGGGATCCTTATGCTGGTCCTTGTGCTTTGCACCACATGTGCTTAATCCACTGTGCTACGGCCTGACTCCCGAGGTTCCTCATTTAAGGACTGCTGTCACAAGTACCAAAGTGGTCCTCTGACTTCTCTCTCTTTCATATGCATGAAACTCTGCTTAAGTAATATGGAATAAAGAAAAATAAGTATTTTTTAATTTGTAAAGTTAAAGGACATCAATATGGATTTTATTTTGAAAATCTGGGGTTATGTTTTGAAAAATTTACCTCCCATCTTGCTAAAATAACTTTTTTTGGGGGGATGTCACTACTCCAGACTGTTCTTAGATGGAAAAAGTGAGACAGAGAGATTGATGGGAGGGAGGTGGACAGGGGGTGGGCAGGATAAAGAAACCATAGTACCAAAGTTTCTTCTAGTGTGTTTGAGGCCAGACTTGAACCTGGGTTGCAGATATAGCAAAGCAGAACTATCCAAATGAGCTATTTTGCTGGCCTGCTAAATTAATCTTGATGGTATTTACTGTCCCCAAGGTTTTAAGTATGAAGTTAAGAAAATCTGGGGGAAATATTTCTGCACTGCAGCAAAGGATCTTAATAATAATATCTATCATTTGGCTCAATTCCAAGTTCAAATTAGGTTGTTCTGTAAGAGGTCTCCTATATTTATAGGAAGAAACAAGGAAGAGTCTACACAACAAATAGGATATACTTTCTATATGTAATTCATAAACAATGTAGGAACTCACCAGATTATTTAAAATTATCTGATGTACATTATTTTTTCCAAGAATATATAAATGATCTTAAACAAATAACACATAAGAAAGAGTGTAAGCTCTTCACTTCTGGGGGCCAGGCGGTAGCGCAGAAGGTTAAACACACATGGCACAAAGTGCAAGGACTGGCGGACCAGCATAGGGATCCGAGTTCGAGCTCCCCGGCTCCCCCACCTACAAGGGGGTAGCTTCAAAAGTGGTGAAGCAGGACTGTAGGTGTCTATCTTTCTCTCCCCCTCTCTGTCTTCCTCCTCCTCTCTCCAATTCTCTCTGTTCTATCCAATAACAACAATAACAACAAGGGCAACAAAATGGGGAAAAAAAGGTCTCCAGGAACAGTGGAGTCCCAGCAATAACCCTGGAGGCAAAAAAAAAAAAAAAAAAAAGCTCTTCGTGGTCTGGGAGGTGGCGCAGTGATAAAGCTTTGGACTGACTCTCAAGCATGAAGTCCTGAGTTCAATCCCCGGCAGCACATATGCCAGAGTGATGTCTGGTTCTTTCTCTCTCCTCCTATCTTTCTCATAAATAAAATCTAAAAAAAAAAATAAAAATAAAAAAAAATAAGCTCTTCACTTCTGAATTTACTTTCAGAGTAACACTTGTCACTGTGGAGGGGGACTATACAAATATAAACCCATATTTAAGAAAAAAAAAAAGGAAAGTAGGGAGTCAAGCAGTAACAAGGTGGGTTAAGCGCAAGGACTGGTGTAAAGATCCTGGTTTGAGTCCCCAGCTCCCCACCTCAAGGGATCGCTTCACAAGCAGTGAAGCAGGTCTTCAGGTGTCTATCTTTATTTCCTCCTCTCTGTCTTCCCCTCCTCTCCATTTCTCTCTGTCCTATCCAACAATAACGACAACATCAATAACAACAATAACTACAAAAAATTTTTAAAAAGTATGTTGTATTATGGCAGTTTCACACAAGGAAAGATAGAACTGAAATTAACCTTTAAAAAATATGGTAAGGAGGGCTGGGGAGATAACACAGTGGTTTTGTTAAAAGACTTTGTTGCAATAGGCTTCAAGGTCCCAGATTCAGTCCTCAGCATCACCATAAGCCAGAGCTAAGCAGTGCTCTAGAAATAAATAAATAAATTAATTAAATAACTTTTGGGGCAGGGGAGATAGCATAATGATCATGCAAACAGATTCTCATGCCTGAGACTCCAAGGTCTGAGGTTCAATTCCTTGTACCATAGTAAGCAAGAGTTGAGCAGTACTCTGGTTTAAAAAAAAGAAAGAAAAGGTAGGGACAGAGAGATATTATGTTTATGCAAAAGATTTTCATGCCTGAGGCTCCAATGCCCCAGTTTCAATCTCCAGTTACCCCACCATTAACCAGAGCTCAATAGTGCTGTTTAATATATATATATTAATGAATATATACAGTCATTTATGAGAGCAGTTATTTAAATAATTGATAAAATGTAAATATATCCTTATATTATGTATTTTTTGTTAAAGGAATAGCTGGATTGAAGCTACTGAGTTTTTAGATTTCATGTCAAATATTTTTTGACCTGTGTCTTCCAAAAGGCACAATAAAAGTATATTGCCCAGGATTGAACCTGGGACCTTTGGTGCCTCAGACATACAAAGTCTTTTTGCATAAACATTATATTATCTTCCCAGCTCAGCATTTACCTTTACACTTTCTATTCAACCATTTACCTGACTCATGCTTCATCAAGATGAATTTTTTCATTGAATTATTATGATTTCCTAGGAATTTTTACTGCAAGCAGGATTTGGATATACTCTTCTTTCTTTGAGGAGAGGTTGATGAATATAGTCCTCAGAGAAGTAATCTTGCAAAATGGATTCTGTTATCTGTGATAATTTTTTTATTTGGGAAGTTTGCTTTCTCTTGGATGGAAAATAATAGCCCACTTTTTTTTTACTGTTATTTTTGCTACTGTTTTCATTTTTTTAGCAGACAAATAGATTTATAAAGGTCTGAGGAAGAAGAAAGATGGGGAAAATATACACCCTGCTTCTATAACTTTGTACATGACAATTATTTGTCTGTCTGAAGGAATTTGTTAATGGCTTTTGTAAGGGACTTGAGTAAGACTAAACAAACAAACAAAAACAATTCATGTTTAATTCAAATACACATTTTGCCCACTGCTGAAAATGAGACAATGCAATTAATTTTGAGGGAATATTACTGCCTAGGAATATAATAAACTATAAATCACATATTCACAAAAATATCTCACCTTATTCACCATTTTAAACAACAGAAAATTTTGTTGTAAAAAAGTTAAAAAAAAACAACAACTGAATGCAATGTTAACCGTTATACACAGGGTTGAACCGTTATAAGATAACCATGCTTTGTGACATCAGAGAACCTTAAAGAGCTTATGCACTATAAGTGCTCAGTAAATACATCTTTATCTCAAGCACCCCAGTCTCCACTTGTCATTTTAGCAACTCCCTATATGTCACTTTGCATTGCAATTTGTCCTGACTTCATTCAATCCAGAAGTGAATAACTGCATTTCAGTGGTTAGGGAGGGTTTTTAATAAACCTGATGAATTCTTTAGCACTTCTGTATTTAAAATTGTACCTTGAAATTCAAGAGATGATAAGTCTCTTGCTATGGAATAAGAAATGCCACATACAGGTAAAATAATTCATTATTCATTCTTCTTTCCATTATATGACAATTAAGTCACTGTAAAAGGTTGTTTATTTTATTATCATTAGAGGCCATTTCATTAACCAGCTGTTCTATAGACAACTGGATAGCATTCTTCACAAGAGAAGAAGCAGTTTCCATTAAGAGTGTTTCATATTCTGAAGTTCTACCCTCAAAGCCACTATCATTTGTAAAAATCCCTACTTGCTCATTTTCAATTGAAATTAAAAATTGCTTAGGGACATTTTTAGATTTCTTAACATCAAATTCACTGATTTCAGTGTCTGTAATAATAATAGCAATTGGCTCCATTCTTTTGTTTTCTTCTGGCTTGGGTTTCTCTGTATTGATCTCATTTTCCTTAACATCTGATTCCTGACTCAGTTCAGGGTGTTTTGGCTTGGGTTTCTCTGTATTGATCTCATTTTCCTTAACATCTGATTCCTGACTCAGTTCAGGGTGTTTTGGTTTGGGTTTCTCTGTATTGATCTCATTTTCCTTAACATCTGATTCCTGACTCAGTTCAGTGTGTTTTGGCTTGGGTTTCTCTGTATTGATCTCATTTTCCTTAACATCTGATTCCTGACTCAGTTCAGGGTGTTTTGGCTTACTCTCTTCAGCTATAACCTCTCTACTTTCATGGTCTTTCCAAATTGGTCCACTTTCTGGGATATTCCTTCTGACTTCTGTAATTTGTTGATCTGGGACTATGGGTGAGGGAGGAACATCCGAAAACATTGGTGGTTTGTGTTCTGTTTCTGAAGTTTCAGGTGGATTTGCTTGCTGAAGTTGAACTCTTTGTTTTTCCTCGTTTGTTTCAATATCCTTTTCAAGGATTTGAGTTTCTGTTTGAATAGTAGAGTACCCTGTATCTAATCCAAGTTCTACTGAAATTACTTTCTCTCCAGAAGTTATGCTGTTGCTCACATCTGATTCACAGACCTCATTACCATCTTTTCGTGAGGCATCTTCATTTATATGCTGAATTGACTTGGGCTTTGTCACCTGGTCATCTGGCTGAGTCGGAATTTTTCTAACTAGATTTTTAGTCTCTCCCTCGACTTTGATGTTGCAGTCAGAATCTTCTTTAATTTTGGAATGATGACTTCTCTTCTCCCCTTTTGAGAATTTTATACAGGGAATCTTAAGTCTGGATCTTGTTCTTTTCTTAGGAAGATCAGCATCTTCAGCATTGATTTCAGGTTGCAACTCAGCCTCACTGGATTTAAGCTTCTTTGAAGAATCTGACCTTTTTTTGTGTGTTACCAGACGTTTGAATGAGGTCCAGGTCCCCCCTGGGGGCTGTGACTGATCAGGCACTCCTGTTTTGGGGGGATCCTTCTTTGCCACAGCAGCAGTGCTAGAGTCAGCTTTGATTTTCATTGCTTTGGCTGCTTTCTTCCTTCGCTTGAAACAAAGCATGGAAGTTTCCCCCTCATGTCTTTCATCCTGAGGACTAACTTCTGCAGTTTCCTTCTCATTCTTGCTTTCTATTTGAATTTCAGAAGCAGTGGTATCCATTTTTACTCTACACTCCTTCATTCAGTAGAAAACTGTATTATTTCTTCTTTAGCAAACTTTTATGACCAAAAAAAGTGGGCAAAAAATATACAAGGTAAAATTTCTTCCAGATATATTCACCCCTTTGTCTTATTCAATGCAGTTGTTTTAGATGTTCTCTCCAAGGTAAAAATGACTAGATTTCCTGTTACCCATATTTCTGTAATTCCTTCATGAAAGCCCTCTACTGGATAGACTTTGGTTCTATTTAAAGGTCAACCTGATGAGAGAAAAGAGAGTAGTATTTTATTTTACTAACTTAATGTTTTCTATACAGACTTTTCATTTGCATGTCTGTAATTCTGTTAGGCTTGCTTCCCATACTGAGCTGGGGTTTATTCTCAGGCATTAAAGATGAAATACTGATATTTGTGACATGGACAGATCTTGAAGGAGTAATGCTAAGTGAAATAAGTTAGATAAATGCTGTATGATTTGGACTTATATGAGGACTATAAAGAAGAAAAACAAAACAGAAAGAAATAAAAAGAAATGCAAGGCCTTAAATTTCTGATGGCAGAACGGTGGTTGCTAGGAGAAAAAGAGTTGGAGTTGGGAGGAGTAGTGAGTAGGGTCAGCTGGATGGTGGTGGATGGTAATTAGAACTTTGGTGGGGGGTGTGATATAGTATATATATTTGATGAGATGTGAAGCTGTACTCCTGAAACTTAAGAGTGTTATAAACCAATATGCTACTTCAATTAAAAACTATATATGTGGGGGTCGGGCTGTAGCACAGTGGGTTAAGTACACATGGCATGAAACTCGACAGAAGACTGGTGTAAGGATCCCAACCCCGGCTCCCCGCCTGCAGAGGGGTCCCTTCACAGGCAGTGAAGCAGGTCTGCAAGTGTCTATCTTTCTCTCCCCCTCTCTGTCTTCCCCTCCTTTCTCCATTTTTCTCTATCCTATCTGGCAACAACATCAGTAACAATAATAATAACCATAACAATGATAAAAAAACAAGGGCAACAAAAAAGGAAAATAAATATTTTTTAAAAAAAAATTTTTTAAAACTATGTATGTTTTGGGGCTGGGTAGTGGCACACTTGGTTGAGAGCACTGGGTTCAAGTCCCTGGTCCCCACCTTCAGGGGGGAAATGCTTCATGAGTGGTGGGGCAGTGCTGCAGGTATCTATCTCTTTCTCTCGACCTCTCTTATTTTCCCCTTCCATCTTAGTTTCTCTCTGTTTAAATCCAATAGATAAATATTTTCCAAAAATTATATATGTTGGGGGTTGGGCAGTAGTGCAGCAGGTTAAGCGCAAGTGGCACAAAGCACAAGGACTAGTAGAAGGATGCCGGTTCGAGCCCCTGGCTCCACCTGCAGGGGAGTCGCTTCACAGGCAGTGAAGCATGTCTGCAGTTGTCTTTCTCTCCCCCTCTCTGTCTTCCCCTCCTCTCTCCATTTCTCTCTGTCAGATTCAACAACGAACGACATCAACAACAACAATAATAACCACAACAAGGGCAACAAAGGGGGAAAAATGGCCTCCAGGAGCAGTGGATTCATGGTGCAGGCAGAGCCCCAGCAATAATCCTATAGGTTAAAAAAAAAAAAACTATGTATGTGTGTATATATTTCTCTTTAAAACAGAAGTTGCCTTTGCCCTGTTAAGAAAGTTTCAGTGCTTTGGGTTACTTGCATATTTTCTATTATTTTTATCAATTCTCTAGTTGTGCTGTATATATATATGTAATTTATGACTCTGAATTGCAAGATAGCAAACAACAATAAAGCAGTGAAGGCCAGAGTGATGTGCAACTAGTATAGTCTTTATACATACAATGAAGAATTCTGAAGCTGCAAAGGCCCTTAGATATTATTTAGAATCATTCAAACCCAGTCAGAGCAGGAAACTGAATTTTAGAAGGGGCTATTGGCCAGCCAAAAGCTACAAAGTTAGATAAGGTCAGAGCCAGAGTTAGATCTCAGGCTGACTTGCCAGTGTTTTTTCCACTATACCATAAGGCTCCTGATCTAAAAATGTATTCTATCAAGGAGGTGCTACTTTCCATATAGACTCTTGGAAAATGGAACATTAGTGTCATTCTTCATTCTTATATTTAGTTATATAATTTTAACATTTTTGTTTCTAGGTATCTGCTGTTCAAACCTTTCATCACAATAAGCATATATACATACATCTCTAACACTCCTCAAAGTGAGTAGGTGGTGGTATCGTCACCATCTGCAGAAGAAACTCAGACTTAAAGGGGTTAAGTAACTTGCTGCAGAATACACAGCTTGATAACCGAACTTAGATTCAGCCCAAGATTGCCTGTTTCTTACACACACACACACACACACACACACACACACACACACACACACTAATTCCCCCCTACCCCCACTAGAGTACTGTTAAACTCTGGCTTATGACAGTGCCAAGGATTGAACCTCGACTTCAGAGTTTCAGGCATTAAAATTGTTTGCATAATCATTATGCTATCTCTCTAGGCCCCTTTCCTTCCTCCTTTTTTTTTCTTTCTTTTCTCTTCTTTTTAATTATTATTGGATAGAGACAGAGAGAAACTGAAAGGGGAGGAGAAGATAAAGAGGGAAACAGCAGACACCTACAGCCCTGCTTCACCACTTGTGAAGCTTTCCCCCTGCAGGTGGGAGCCAGGGACCTGAATCTGGGTCCCTGCACATTGTAGTGTGATCTCTTAATCAGGACCATCACTGCCTGGCCCCTCTCCTATTTCTTTTCTATTCTTTTTTTTGCCAGAGCACTCCTCAGCTCTGGTTTATGGTGGTGTCGGGGACTGAACCTGGGACTTGGGACTTTGGAGCCTCAGTTATGAGAGTTGGTTTTCATAACCATTATGCTATCTTCCTCATTCCCCTTTTCTTTTCTGTCATTACCATTCCAAGTTAACATTAAAAAAAAAATTTTTTTTCTTTTCCTCCTCCAGGGTTATTGCTGGGCTCGGTGCCTGCACCATGAATCCACCGCTCCTGGAGGCCATTTTTTCCCCCCTTTCGTTGCCCTTGTTGTAGTTTCGTTGTGGTTATTATTATTGCCCTTGTTGAGGCAATTCGTTGTTGGATAGTACAAAGAGAAATGGAGAGAGGGGGGAAGACAGAGAAGGGGAGAGAAAGATAGACACCTGCAGACCTGCTTCACCGCCTGTGAAGCGACTCCCCTGCAGGTGGGGAGCCGGGGGCTCGAACCGGGATCCTTACGCCGGTCCCTGCGCTTTGCGCCACATGCGCTTAACCCACTGCGCCACCGCCTGACCCCCCCCCCAATTTTTTTTTTAAAGAGAGAAAGACACTACAGCACCAGAGAAAGCTTCCTTCAGTAAGGTGGGGGCCTACCTTGAATCTAGGCACAGTGGACAACAGAGCAAGCACACTATCCAGGGGAGCAGTCTTACTGATCCAAGACTGCCTATTTCTGAAGCCCATTCTCTGAAACTGGCCGTAAAAATTTCATCACAAAATGAATTCTTTGGAGTAATCAATTAAAAAAAAAGTGTTTAGTGGTCATTTTAGCAGAAGGGAGCCCACCAATTTAAAGCGGAACAATTAGAATGAGTCCTTACTATTTTGTTTCTTTGATTTTAAAATCAGGTTTTTGACATCTGTGTGTGTATTCTGGAATTAATGAGAAAGTAAATTATGAAACTGATAAACTGTATGATTGGAAAATTGTTGGTTACTCATAAATGTAAAGATGTATTTTATATAACTGATCTACACTCTTTTGCCATGTGCATGATCCAGGTTGGAACCCAGCCCCCCCTTCACTGAAGGCAGCTCAGGTGCTGCGCCTTATTTCCTTCTCTTTCTCTTCCTCCTCTTTCTCTCCTCCTCCCTCCCTCCCTCTTGATCTGAAAAAGTTAACTGGGAGCTGTAGAGCCCATCTTCATGGTATCTTCTCCTTTTTAGGAAAGAAACAACCTAATCTACAATGATACAGTAATAACAGTAAACAGATGAGAGGTGATCATATCACAAATACCCTATGAATTTTAGTTGATGAATATCCTAAAATAGGCAAAGGGATTCTTTTCCTTGAGCTGATTATTATTATTAACTGCTCAGCTCTGGTTCATGGTGGTGCTGGGGATTAAAGCAGGACCTTGCAGCCTCGGGGATGAGTCTCTCATGACCATTATGTTCTAGCCCCCCAAATGCAATTGTCTTTTTCTTTTTAAACCAGAGCACTGTTCAGCTCTGGCTTATGGTGATATGAGAGATAGAACCTGAGACCTTGGAGCCTCAGGCATGAGAGTCTCTTTGCATAACCATTATACTATCTCTCCCACCTCTTTGAGCTGTTTTTTATGTGGCTCTGTTACTGCTTGAGATTTAATTGGGTATAAAGAATAGGAAGACTATTAGGGGAGGGGATGGGATATGGAGCTCTGGTGGCGGGAATTGTACCCCTCTTATCCTATGGTCTTTTCAGTGTTTCTATTTTATAAATATATTATAAAAAAAGATTTAATTGGGTAACTCTTGATTCTGTGAACTACAGGGAAATATAACTCTGAAAGTCATCTTATGATGTAAGTAAATATTCACTTAAGTTGAGTGTTTCACACACCATGCCTCTGACAGAAAGAAAAAGTCACTGTAGAATAACGACTGGACTAAAACATGAGCATCTTAGTGTCCTGTACCTCTACACTAGCTCGAAGACTTACATATTGTGTGTTCTTAGCACCCGAGCATTTTTTGTTAGCTAGAGGATGGACATATATACTGATATTAGATCATGTTTAGGACTGTGAAACTGATTTGGCTTACCCAAAAGACACCAGCTTAAGAAACTCACTTAAGTGTATATCATGCAGGGAGTCGGGCAGTAGTGCAGTGGGAGGACTCACAGAAGGATCCCAGTTCCAGCCCCTGGCTCCCCACCTGCAGGGCAGTCGTTTCACAAGCAGGTCTGCAGATGTCTATCTTTCTCTCCCCCTCTCTGTCTTCCCCATCTCTCTCCATTTTTCTGTCCTATCCAACAACAACAACAACAACTACACCAATAAAGCAAGGGCAACAAAAGGGAATAGATAAATATAAAAAAGAAAAAGAAAAATATTTTTTAAAAAGTGTACATCATGCAACAGAAATAAAAACAAATGCCCAAACACTTGATTGAGATGGAGAAAATGCACAAACATTAAAAACTTTTCAGAATGATAGTCTGCAACTGATTCCTCCTTAATCAGTTAGTTTTAACGTCTCAGGAATCTTAAAATCCCTGTTGTCATTTTCTGATAAAATCGTAAATCTAATGCCACAAAACATACCCCTTCCCCACCCTACCCCCCCTTGAGAAGAGGAGGGTCAAGGCAAAGAGCAACCATTTCCTGACGAAAACCGCCCATCTCTCATCGCCAGATGTGAACTCCGAAGCTTCCTCCAGGAGGGAGGAATCTCTCAGGCTGGCTTCAAGCGCTTTATGGCAAGAGCTAGAGCGCAGAATAAAGTACTCAAAAAGGAAAGTGCCGGGGGCGTGGAACAGATAACCCAGCTATCTGCAAAATTATGATCGCCAGAAATCCAAAAATCATAACTCCCCCCTACCCGAAGGGAAAAAAATGAGCAAAAAAGGAGAAAAATTAAAGCTTCGGACAATCATACTTAGCATGAGCTGCACCGCGGGCGGGCGGAGAGGGTAGGTGGGTAGAGCTCGAGGGTCACCCAGGAGGAAATGACTGCGGATAAACGACCTTCCTAGTTCTCTCTCTCTGCCTGGCCCTCGAGGCAGGGGGCTTGGGAGTGCAGATTCCCAGTGTTCGCCGGCACCCCCCACAACCACTCTGCCACCCAGATGGCCACCAGCAGAGACCCTCTTCCTCCACCTCCGACTCCCACCCTCCTGTTCTTACTCTTGGCCGCCCTTGCTGCACAGGTCGAGGGGGGCGCTGTCGGGGTCCTTCTCCCAGGAAGCCGCGGTCACACCCGAAGCCAGCAGCCCTCTGCAGAGGGACCGCAGCCCGGCTGCGCCCCCTCCTCAAAGCGCCGGGACCGACAGCCCGCGGCACCAATACGCGCGGAGCGGGCGGGGTCGGGGCGGGGCCAGCGCGGGGACCTGGAGGGCCACCTGCGAGATACTCGCCCAGAGTGGGCTCAGATGCCCGGGGGCACGCTAGCATCCGGACCCCGGCGTGGGGATCACGGAGGGCCTGTAGGTGGGGAGGGGGCCCAGGTAGTGAGCTCCGCATTTTGAAATGCAATGTAGCAAAATCTGGTTTTAAATTTTAGATAAGCAGCCTCATTATAGACCTCCCCCAACCTCGAATATTTAAAGTCACCGCAGACTTTTTTTTTTTAAATATTTTTTTATTTATTAATGAGAAATGTAGGAGAGAGAAAGAACCAGGCATCATTCTGGTACATGTGCTGCTGGGGATTGAACTCGGGACCTCATGCTTGACAGTCCAATGCTTTATCCATTGTGCTACCTCCCAGACCACAAGACTTTTGTTTTTTTTTAAAGCAGGATTTAAAACTGGGTAGAGTGTGAACTTCCGTGTTTAGAGAGAATTGCATACTGAATTAAAATTGAAATGCCAAAACTTGCCCAACACCCCAACACCCCCCCCCCCATGCCCCAACATCCATGCCGGCAGATCAGAAGGACCCATTCCATTCATATATATTTTTTTAATTTTTATTTTTATCTTATTGGATAGAGACAGAAAGAAATCAAGAAAGCTAAGATAGCCCACAAAGGTACTCATGTTTCTTCTCAGGATATTCCTTGATGTCTGTTTAACCCTGTCTCTCCCAAAGTACAGTGGTGGGACTCTGGGGTGAACAGGCGATGGCTTTCCTCACAATTCTAGTTCCAATTAGGGCACAAACAGCATTCTTTCTCCCTGCTTTACTTATCTACTTACCAGAAAGAGAGACACAGAGAGAGGACACCAGATCATCACCTCAGCATATGTGGTACTAAGTCTTAAACTTTGCATTTTTTGCATGTAAGCCCTGAACTCTTAACTCTGTGCCACCTTCCTGGCCACAAGGTTGTGTATTTTCATACGTTTTTTCTGGACTTTATCTAAACAAGTTGCTAACTATACAGGTAAATACCAGCAGCATTTCCTTGTACATGTAAAGTACAATTGTATACCCCATGAAAGGTGGTGTGTTTCTGAGCTCCATCACCACCATGCACCAGAACTCCCCCGCCCCCTCCCTGCATCTTTCACTTGGGTGTAATACATCAAACCCAGTTCAAGTTCTACTTTGTGTGTTGCCTTCTGTTCTTATTTTTCAACTTCTATGAGTGAGATCATCCCACATTCATCCTTCTCTTTCTGGCTTATCTCACTTAACATGATTCCTTCAAGTTCCATCCAAGATGAGGTGTTAGGGTTTTGTTTTTTTTTTATAAATTAAAATTAAAAAAAAATTTATTCTCTTTTGTTGCCCTTGTTTTATTGTTGTTACTGATGTCGTCATTGTTGAATAGGACAGAGATAGATGGAGAGAAGGGGAAGACAGAGTGGGGGAGCAAAAGATAGATACCTGCAGACATGCTTCACTGCTTGTGAAGTTACTCCCCTGCAGGTGGGGAGTCGGGCCTGAACTGGGGATCCTTATGCTGGGCCTTGCACTTTGCGCCACCTGCGTTTAACCCGCTGCACTACCGCCTGACTCCCGAGGTGGTAGGTTTAATAGTAGCTACAAAGGCATTCTTTCGATTTCCAGTTGTAAAATCCTGCAAGATGCACAATCCTGCCTACTCTTCTACCTCCTTCCAGGCATACCATCCATATGTACCTACTAGGGTGAAAATGTAACTGAAAAGCAGTTGTTACATTTATCCTTTTTTTTTTAACTTTAAAATATTTATTACATCCCAATATCAACAGCTCTTAAAAAAATCTAAGAGATTAATCCAGGATGAGAGAAATAGTAGCTTCTCTTTCTGTCTTCTCTCCTTTCTTCGATGGGATCATGATCTTTGGGGTGGTACACCTCATTTATCCATTTTTGGATACTTTTCAAAGAATATGCTTTACACTTGTAAAATTCTGTGGCCTCCATCGTGACTTACTAAGGAAAGAACTCTCAGGACACAGTAGCAAAAATGAAGCTACACTGTTAAGGTCTTAAATTTATGAATAAAAAGTTAAAGAGCTGTAAAATCGGAAAATCCATAAGCATCTGGCTTAATTGTATTTAAGGATTCAAGTTAGCTTTGTTCATTCAGTGAACACTCATCTTTGCAAATAGCATTTTTTTATCCCCATAAGCTGCTGACCTTGTTTACTGTCAGTTTTGAATTAAGTTGAAAGAAACACATGCAACTCATAACCAACAGAGTTGCATACTACTAAATGAGATCCAACATTTCTCAAATCTAGCAAATCTGGGTGCTTGCATTAATCCAAGCAAAAATAAAATGAGCTTATCAAGACGAAGACAGAAGATAGGACACACACACATACACACATCAACAAAACCAATGAAAAGGGAACTGGGGTTCGAACCGGGATCCTTATGCTGGTCCTTGTGCTTTGCGCCACCTGCGCTTAACCCGCTGCGCTACAGCCTGACTAAAAGGTAGCTTTCTTAAGATATATTACAAACAACTCATCCCCAACCTCCATCACTACCAGCACACATAGAGATAATACTTAAAATACATTGCTGTAATTTTCCTTATCTTTTTTTTTTTTTTTTTATTGCCATCTGGTTATTGCTAAAGCTCGGTACTGGCATTACAAATCCAACATTCCTGGTGGCCATTCCCCCCCCCCCTTTTGTTTTGATTCTTGATCTTGATTTTTTTTCTTTTTGATAGAAATTGAGAGAGGACAGGGAGGTAGAGGGAAAGAGACATCTGCAGACCTGCTTCACTGCTTGTGAAGTGGACACCCTGCAGGTGAGGAGGAGGGCTTGAACCCGGGTTCTTGTGCTTGGTACTATGTGCAACCCTGCCTCGCCCCCTGTAATTTTTCATGATACTAGAATACATCATTTTATTACCTGGGTGTATGACTCCAGTTCTCCCTCCTGTAGCTTGATCTGTTCTTGCCACCACCAGGATTGCACCAGCCAACAAACTCAACAATAATTCTATTGTAATCCTCTTTATTTGACAACACATAAGTACTGCCTTCCCTTTTGAATTATGAATATATATATATATACATATATATATATATATATCTTCAAAGCATAGCAACAGCATCTGACAGGCAGAATAGAGATGAAGCAATCTAACAGAAATATGAGCGTGGGGAGGGACAGTACCAGCAACCCAGAAGAGGGTAGGAATGGGGGACAGATTCAGCAATCTAGAAGGACTATAAAGGTAAGGCCTTGGATTTTCTCTAGCATCACATACTATTGATAATATGCCCCTTAAACACTGTTTCTGTGGATCTTGAATCCAGGTCTTCAATTAATCTGCAGTTACTGTTTGATCTTATTTATTTATTATTGGATAGAGACAGAGAGAAATTGAGAGGGGATGGGGAGATGTACAGGGAGACAGACACCTGCAGCCCTGCTTTAACAGTTGTGAAGTTTTCCACCTGCAGGTGGGTACCAGGGGCTTGAACCCAGGTCCTTGCACACTATAATGTGTGCACTTAACCAGTGTGCCAATGCCTGACCCATTTTTCTGTTCTTTATGTCTTACTATATCACTCCCCTTCCTTATCAACTTTACAAAAACCCGTGTTATCAGTAACTGCTCGGTAGTCTCCTTAATCTTTTTTTTTTCCTCCTGTCAACGCTTTTCTTTTTGAAGAGAAGTGAAACAGAGTTTTCCCTCCTCACAAGTGGAATGTTGATTTCTTTTTTCTAAAAAAAAAAGTATTTTATTTACTTATTGGATAGAGACAGAGAAATCAAAAGGGAAGGGAAGAGAGACAGACACCTGTAGCACTGCTTCTGAAACTTTATCACTGCAGGTGGGCGCTGGGGGTATGAACTGAGGTCCTTGCACATTGTAATATGTGTCTTTAACCAGGTGTGTCCTGCTCAGCCTCTTTGGAATGTCCGTTTCTATATAGCTTAGCAGAAGCTGATTTGTAGGAAGATGATGGTAAGAAGTAGAGGCTTGGGAGTCGGGCGGTAGCGCAGTGGGTTAAACATAGGTGGCACAAAACACAAGGACCAGGGAAGGATCCCGCTTCGAGCCCCTGGCTCCCCACCTGCAGGGGAGTTGCTTCACAAGTGAAGTAGGTCTGCAGGTGTCTTTCTCTCCACCTGTCTTCCCCTCTCTCCATTTCTCTGTCCTATCCAAAAATAACGACATCAATCACAACTATAATAATAACTACAACAATAAAACAAGGGCTACAAAAGGGAATAAATGAATAAACATTTTTTAAAAAGTAGAGGCTTTGGAATCTGAGATATTCAAAGTTGCAAAGATACATAAAATATGGAAATATTCACTGGTACATAATTTGTGATAGTAAAATCTATGAAGCAATGGTGTTATTGGTAGAAAAGTTTACTACACAGACATAAGAAAGAAGGAACTCAAAATGCTGATGTAGTAAGGTGTCTAGATATATTGTCAAGTGGAAAAGGAAACCTTGTTAACACTTGAATATTTACTGAAGGCACACTTCTACTTGGTCCCTGGTTCAAAACCCTGGTCCCTACCTGCAGGGGAAAAGCTTCATGAGTGGTAAAACAAGACTGTATCAAATAAGTATCAGGGATCTCCCACCAATGTGTCCTGGAGTTCCGCCTCCCCAGAGACCCACCCTACTAGGGAAAGAGAGGCAGACTGGGAGTATGGATCGACCAGTCAATGCCAGAAACCAGACCTCCCACCTTCTGCAACCCACAACGACCCTGGGCCCATGCTCCCAGAGAGATAGAGAATGGGAAAGTTATTGGGGAGGGGATAGGATATGGAGATTGGGTAGCGGGAATTGTGTGGAGTTGTACTCCCCCATCCTAGGATTTTGTTAATGTCTCCTTTCTTAAAAAAAAAAAAAAAAAAAAAAGATACCAGGGATCCTAAAATTTTTAAGATAATCTGTAGATCTGACTTCTTCCCCTTACTCACAATCTGAAGTAAATACTAAATAGTAAATACTATTCTAGATGTTTCACTGCTCTGGGATGACTTTTTCAAATAGAAAGAGTCAGAGTGGAGAGGGAAAGAAACCACAGGACTGAAGTCTCCCCCTATGTAGTGGGGACTAGATTTTGAACCTGGATCACATATATGACAAAGCAGGCAGGCTTCCATGTTAGTTATCTCACAGATTCTTCCAGATAGGGATTTATTTTATTGCCTCCAGGGTTATTGCTGGGGCTCAGTGCCTGCACTATGAATCCACTGCTCTTGGAGGCCATCTTTTTTACATTATTGTTGTTGTTGGATAGCACAGAGAGTGGAGGGGAGGACAGAGAGGGGGAGAAGAAGATATGACACCTGCAGATCTGCCTCACCACTTGCGAAGTGACCCGCCTGCAGGTGGGGAGCCAGGGCTCAAACCAGGATCCTTGTGCTGATCCTTGTGCTTGGCACTATGTGTGCTTAATCCAGTGTACTACTGCCTGGCCCTATATTTTCTTTATTTATTTTAAAATATTTATTTACTCCCTTTTGTTGCCCTTGTTTTATTGTTGTAGTTATTATTGTTGTTACTGATGTCATCGTTATTGGATAGGACAGAGAGAAATGGAGAAGGGGAAGACAGACAGGTGGAGAGAGACACCTGCAGACCTGCTTCACTGCTTGTGAAGCGACGACCCTACAGGTGGGGAGCTGGGGGCTCCAACTGGGATCCTTATGCTGGTCCTTGCGCTTTGCGCCACCTGCGTTTAACTCGCTGCACTACCGCCCGACTCCCCCCTATTTTATTTCTAAGGTTTACTTATTTCTGTGCCACCAAGGTTATCACTGGAGCTCAGTGCTAGCAATAAGAATCCACCATTCCTAGTGGTCATTTTTCCTTTTCTTTTTAAATATTTATTTATTTACTCCCTTTTGTTGCCCTTGCTGTTTTGTTGCAGTTATTATTGTTGTTGTTATTGATGTCAGAGATAGGACAAAGAAATGGAGAGAGAAGGGGAAGACAGAGAGGGGGGGAGAGAGATAGACACCTGCAGACTTGCTTTACCACTTGTGAAGCGACTCCCCTGCAGGTGGGGAGCCGGGAGCTTGAACCAGGATCCTTACGCTGATCCCTGTGCTTTGCACCACCTGCACTTAACCCACTGTACTACCACCTGACTCCCTTCCTTTTTCTTTTTATTTTTATTGCCACCAGGATGATCACTGGGGTTTGGTGCCAACACTATGAATCTATGCTCTTAATGGCAATTCCCCCACCCACTCCTTATTTTTCTATTTCATTTTTATTTGAAAGGACAGAGATAAATTGAGAGAAGGGGGGGATAGATAGAGAGAGAGAGAGAGAGAGAGAGAGAGAAAGATAAACAAACATCTGCAGATTTTTTTTTTTTACTGCTTGTGAAGTATCTTCCCTGCAAGTGGGGAGCGGGGGTTTTAACCCAGATCCCTGAACATGGTGATGTGTGCTTAACCGAGTGTACCACTGCCCAGCTCCACCTTTTTTCTTTCTTTTCTTTGATAGGACAGAGAGAAATTGAGAGGGAGAAAGATAAGACACCTACTGTACTGCTTCACTGCTTGTGAACCACCACCCCCACCCCCCCACCCCCGCAGGTGGGGTGTGAAAGCTCGAACCTGAATCCCTGCACACGGTAATGTGTGTACTCAACTGGATACACCACTGCCTGGTCCCCTTATTTATTTACTTTTGATACCAGAGTTATCACTGGGAGTCAGTGCCTTCATGACAATTCCACTGATCCTGGTGACCATTTCTTCTCTTCAGCAGGAGAGGGGTGGAGGAGAGAGGGAGAGAAAGAGAAAGGAGAGACACCTGAAACAGGTGAAATTTCTCCCTTTCAGGTGGGAACCAGGGACTGGAACCCAGGTCCTCATGCATGGTAATGTGTGTGCTCTACTGGGCCCATCACCACCACTAGACCTCTAGATAAGATTTTATAGGACACTTAAAAAAAATAGTCAGTGGAACTAGGGAGAGCTTGCCTGTTAGAGGGAGGGTCCACCTTGCCATGCACATGGCCCAGGTCCCCTGGGGAAGCTTGGTGCTGTGGTGCGCCCCCCCCTCATCTATATGAAAAAATTGCCCTGGAGTGGTTGAAATTATTCATGCACGAGGCATGCAACACAAAATAAACATCAGAAACACTGCAAGTTTTCAGACTGGGCCTGAATAATGTAACAGGAACTGCCCACATCATGTGTACAATGTGCTAGGTACTGCACAAAGCCTGGTAGAACTGGGGCTCTGTGCTCATGACCTCTTTCCATACACTCACCAAAACAACACCATCATCTCTCTCTCTTTCTCAAGAGTTAAACTGCATTGCAACACTAAAGTCCAGGGAATTAAAAATAACAAACCTTGGGGGTTGGGCAGTAGTGCAGCAGGTAGATCCCGGTTCGAGCCCCCAGCTCCCCACCTGCAGGGGAGTTGCCTCACTGGCAGTGAAGCAGATCTGCAGGTATCTATCTTTCTCTCCCCCTCTCTATCGTTCCCTCCTCTCTCCATTTCTCTCTGTCCTATCCAACAATGACATCAATAACTACAACAATAATAACTACAGCAATAAAACAACAAAGGCAACAAAAGGGAAAAAAATATTAACAAACCTCTTATCCTACGGTCTTGTCAGTGTTTCCATTTTATGAATAAAAGTTAGAAAAAAAAACAAAAACAAAACCAAAGAAACCCAGAATGCATCTTTAGCTTTAGCACCCGGGGGAAGCAACATCACCTAGAAGGATCCATTGTATGAAGACAAGGAGAACACGGAGGAAAAAATGATATAAGAACAGAGGTAGAAAATAAAAAGAGAGGGGCCGGATGGTGGCGCACCTGGGTGAGGACACGTTACAGTGTGCAAGGACCCAGGTTCCAGCTCCCAGTCTCCACGTGTAGGGTTAGCTTTGTGTGGTGAAGCAGGGCTGCAGGTGTTCCTGTCTCTCTCCCTCTATCTCTCCCTTCCCTCTTGATTTCTGGCTGTCTATATCCAATAAAGATAATTAAAAAATTAAGAAAATTAAAAACAAGGTAAGGAGGTGACACACCTGGTTAAGTGTTCACATCACAGTGCCCAAGGACCAAGCTTCAAGCCCCAGGTCCCCACCTGAAAGCTTCTGAAGCGATGACGCAGGGCTGTGGCTGTCTCTCTCTGTCTCTCCCTCCCCTCTCAATTTCTCTCTGCCTCTATCCAACAATAAACAAACAAATAAATTAAAAAAAAAAAAACAAACCCAAACAAACAGAACTCATATTCTATGTAAGGTCACAGAGCTGGGGTACATATTAGAAGCTCAATAAATGATGATAGCACAGAGTAGGTTAGTGCTATATAAACATCCTTCCCAAAGACTTTAAAAACAAAAGTGCTAAACTGGGGAAATAGCATAGTGGTTATTTTTATGCCTAAGGCATCAAAGGTCCCAGGTTCAACCCCCAGTGCCACCACTAGGCAGAGCTGGGTAGTGCTCTAGATTAAAAACTAACTAACTAAATAAAAATTGTGCTGAGGCTGTGGCATCAATGGGAACTCTATGCTAATTCAGGATAAAAGTTTGTATAAGAAATATTTTCTCCGATTAAAAACAATTACAGCACAGTCTCTTAATAGTAGAATTTATACTTAAACGCTGAGATTGCAAACATTAGTTCCTTTTATTTTATGGAAATTCTGTAAATATACGTGCATGATATGTTCTAATTTATGAGAATTATGACTAAAAAAGGTTATGAGAATTATGACTAAAAAGGTTATGAGAATTATGACTAAAAAAGGCTTCTGGAGACCCCCCTATCCCACTATTTCAGTAGCTCTTCAGTGCAGAGGTTGACCTCGCTTGATTTTCCCACACTTCCTAATAGACAGCAGGCCCAAACAGACATCGGTCAAAATTTCAAAGTAGCTTCCTGAAGATGTACAATCTAGAAAGAAAATGAAACAAGACATAAATATTTCTTCTAGGCACCAATGTGTGTCCTCCTTTCTTTCACATTGTAACCAATGCTTTCTTGCCTTGTAAAAGCTATTAATTTACAGCTTTGCCACAACCAACTCTTCTGGGATCTTGTCACAGAATTTAAAAACAATATACAGTATTTAGATTCTGACTGTGTGAAAACCTTTTAAGGCCAGACTAAACATGAACCGGGACATTTCCTATATTGCAGACACATTTTCAACAGGCTTAGTGCACACAAGGTCTCCCTTACCATCCTCACAGTTGTTTAGATATTATAGTTTGTTTCTACCTGGGCTTTTACATTCTTCCCCTTGTTCCTTCCATCAGGTTTACTGCTGGAGCTTGGTGCCTATACAGTTCTATCACTCCTGGCAGTCATGTTTTACTTTCACTCTCCCTTTAGTTTTATTTATTTATTTTTAAGAGGAGACATCTCCAGCACTGCTCTACTATTCATGGAAACCCCCCCCCCCCCCGCCTTGCATGGGGTGTAGGGAACTTGAACCCAGGTCACTGCTGGGGCTCAGCATACATGCAGAGCAAACCTACTGTACTTGGTGGTCATTGCCCCTTTTTGTTCTCCCTCTCTCAATTTGATAGGACTCAGAGAAATTGAGATGGGAAAGGGATATAGAGCGGCAAAGAGAGACACCTGCTTCAGCACTCATGAAGCTTCCCCCTTGCAGCCAGGGACCAGGGGTTGAACCCAGGTCCTTATGCATTGTAGCAAGTGTTCTTTATCACCTGGCCACTCTAGTTCTTTCTCAAGTTCTTCACACACTGGTCCCACATTGGATTTGTAACTACCCCACTGCAGTTGTTCAGGATCTCCCTTCACTACTGTTTCTTCAGATCAGGATTCAGTTTCCTGAAAACCAGGTTCTTTTTTTCTTAAGTTTATTTCTCATTGCTTTCTAAAGTAGATTGCTAGATACCTTCTTAGGAAGAGCTATAAGGTGAGAATGGCAAGTTTGCATATACCTGACTCTGAAATATTTGGGTAGCTCTGGTAGTGTGTAAGTACAATTGCAAAGTCACCTTTCCCTGTGAAATGGGAGATTTCTCCATTGTCTGCAATCCTCTTGTCGCTAGGAAGACAGGATCAATCTAATTCTCACTTTCTTATTTTCCCTCTTTTCTACTTCTGGGGTACTCACTCAACTCTTGCTTTCTAGATGCCTATTCAAAGTATACACACCTTCAGCTTCTAATGTGTTATCTGCTGGGAAGCCATAGTCTTCTGGTATGCCGGCAGAACCAACAGACTCCCTTGCAGTCACGCACCCACTCCAGCCCCTGTTCATCAGTGGCAGGTCTCTCCTCTATCTCTGTGAGAAGCCATGCCCTTTCAAAAATATGTTGGAATATAAACATTTTGCTTATGGGTTACTGCCATCTCTTATAAATGGCCCCTCTCATCAGAGATGTTTTGAAAGAAAGCATTACAATCTATATTTTCATAACTTTATTTGGAGGCCTATTAGTCAAAAATATGCCTCATTAAGAAAACACTCTCACCATTAGGAAACTATACCCCTGTGATCTTATAAACCACTGTTAAAACACACACACACACACACACACACACACACACACACGTTTAAAACACTTACTTATTTAGAACAGTCCATTCACTTGTTCAGTTTCCGGATCTAAGTCAATATCATAGAAACATGGACGAGTAGGGAGCCCAGGCATTGTGCTCATCTAGGAGATGTAGAAAGCAAAGTTACAGCGAACCTTTTCCCCTGCTTCTCAGAACACTCAAGGCACAAAGACTGATTACTTTATGGTTGCTAACAAAATGTCCAGTCCTGTCCTCTTCCTTACTGACAGCTACAACAGGAAGCAACAAAAGGGAATAAATAAATAAATATTAAAATAAAACAATTAAAAAAAAAAGAAAACAACTTTTTTAGAGAGAGAAGGGAAAAGCACAGTCGATAGCACAGGGCCAGCCACCAAACAGGGTGAGTGCTCACATGCCCAGACCATGAAATCCCTGAGCGCACTATCAGCATTTCATTTACTAGGAATTTACTAGGAAAGGATTAAGAGGAAGTTTATTACAAGACAGCAGACCTCCATAAGAAAGGGAGGGTGGGGGGCTGGGTGGTGGCTCACCGGGTTAAGCACATACATTACTGTACACAAGAGCCCAGGTTCAAGTCCATTTGCAGAGGGAAAGCTTCACGAGTAGTGAAGCAGAGCTGCAGGTGTCTCTCTGTGTTTTTCCCCTCTGTCTCTATCCAATAATAAATAAATAAATATGTATAAAAAGAAAGGGAGGGTGGATAATTGCTAAAGAGGAGAAATGCCAGAAAAGAGTTTTAAAATGAAAAGGTCACATGTATATGCATATATGAACTTAGATACAAAACACAGAAGAGAGATCACCATACCTTGAATCAATACATAGAATCCTAAACTCTGAATCTGCTTAATATACCAGTAGCACTTATAAGACGTTAAGAGTAGTGGCTGTTACATCATTTAGATTATACTAGGAAATGTCTCAGTCCTAGCTGGCTTGTAATGTGACACTGTTTTAGTTGTGCATCTTAAAGCTGAAGGGCAGTTGCTATTTGGGTTATAGGCAAACTCACGGGCCTGACCACTTTTCAGTTTTGCTTTCTGTTCTATGTCCTGTCTCAGCAATACACATCAAAGGTGACAAGAGTACAGCTACTGCCCCCCCCCCACACACACACACACTGGTAGCCATGGACGATTTCTGTAGAAAGAATGACACATATTTCTACAATATTCAAGTTTTCAAGTTCCTGGAGAAATGGTTTGGGATTCCTATTAAAAGGGAATTTCTTTTTTTTTTAAAACATATTTTTTTATTATTTATTCCCTTTTGTTGCCCTTGTTTTATTATTGTAGTTATTGATGTTGTTGGATAGGACAGAGAGAAATGGAGAGAGGAGGGGAAGACAGAGATGGGGAGAGAAAGACAGACACCTGCAGACCTGCTTCACCGCCTGTGAAGCGAGTCCTCAGCAGGTGGGAAGCCAGTGGCTTGAACTGGGATCCTTATGCCAATCCTTGTGCTTTTTTGCACCACCTGTGCTTAACCTGCTGCGCTACCACCCGACTCCCTAAAAGCTAATTTATAGAAATCCCAAGGACTAATGATTATAACAGGGCTGTCTTTAAAAAAATAAATAAATAAAAAAGACTGGTCTACCAATTTTATGACGGAAATAACTGATATTACTGCTCAGTTATATGTGTTGCCAAGGATCAAATCCAAGGCCTCACATAAATATACATATAAAACTTCTGTCTTTTTTTGCCTCCAGGATTATGGCTGGGGCTCGGTGCCTGCACTACAAATCCACTCCTCCTGGCCATTTTTTTCTCTCCCATTTTTGTTGCCCTTATTGCCCTGTTGTTGTTGGATTGGACAGAGAGAAATGGAGAAAGGAGGGGAAGACAGAGAGGGGAAGAGAAAGATAGACACCTGCAGACCTGTTTCACCACGATCCTTAGACCGGTCTGTGTACTTTTCACCAAGTGTGCTTACACCGCTGCCCTACTGCCCAGCCCTCCCATAACTTCTGTCTTATACTCTATCAACTGAGCCATCTCCCTGGCCACAGACTCTTGCTTTTTAAAATGGCTGGGGATGCTGCTTTGAAGACACTGCCTATTGATTAGTTATATATTGACACTGCTCCACAATGAGCACTGAGAAAGGCAGGACTAGCACCTTTAGGATGGCACTAATGGTCCGAACTGGCACGGATGAAGCTGGAATAGCTTTAATGTTAGTAGGCACTTGCAACTCTATGATGTCACCTTCTAATAGCTTCTTACTATAACATAACTACAAAAAGAGATCCATTGATATATTTTACAGGTGTGTTGGTTTGGAGTAGATACATACAAAATACAGTGTGCAGATAGGTAAGTCTGGGGGGAAATTTGGGCAAGGGGCCAACAAGTTAGTTCATACTGTGAATACATGTACTCATTTATTTTTTTAATTTTATTTTTTTGCTAATAGCAATTTTCTTCCTTTAGTAAGTACAAATCTATAAGAGGTATCTGGCAATTCACCTTGAATAATATAAACATTCAAGTGGCCACTGGCAGAAAAAAAATTTCCCTACCCCTGGTCTATAGCAAAGGGATTAAACTTAACTTGATTCCAACATTCTTCTCAGCAACAAATTCTACTCACTTGACATTTACTTAACAGCGTTTAGTACTTAATTCAAGATGAGCAACAGGCAAACAAGCACCCACCCCTCCATTTGCAGTACTTACTGTTCCTACCAACGGGTACAGAAAGCCAGCCCCGACACTGGCACGGATGTCTCGAATGGGCAGGACAAAGCCAGTAGGTGCACCTTTTTGTTCTGGATTATGAGACAAGGACAAGTGTGTTTTGGCCATGCAGATGGGCAGATTCCCAAAGCCCTGGGCAAAGAAGGAAACAGAAAAACAGAAGTAGAACAAAAAAGCTGACAATACAACATCGCGGCTTAACAATAGCACTGAGTCTTTAATTACCTTTATATTCATTTCTATTTTAACAACCTTCAGCTTAGTTATATTGAGTTGTTGGAAAAGTCATGGTTGATATTTCTATGCAAAAAAAAAAATCAGTCATGACTTTTTCAACAGATTAACAAAAGAAAGCAAATCTGTCAGAAGGATGTAAATAGTCACAACAGTATTCTGCAGATATGTTCTCCTTACCTATACAATATAGGAAAATTACTATATAATTTATCTAAGCACTGTCAATTTAAAATTATAAAGTTAATCGAAAACAGTAATTTGGAGTGAGGACACAAAGTAAAGGCAGACTCTGAATATTTTAATAGGACAGTCACTATTTCCTTATGGCTTTGCACATGCTCGTATTCCATCACTGGCTATTATAAAGAACTTGGGACTGAGTGGCCTAAACCAAACTGAGTATTTCAGAGGAGAGAGATGGCTATCCATAGAAGTGAAGTGGTGAGTGCTTGATAGGGCTGAGGGATCACAGGGATTCCGACTGCAAAAGCTGCTTTGTGAAGTTGAAAGAACCAACCAATATCTACCTGCTTTGTGTAGACTTCAGCTTTGTGCTGAGCTTCTGGTAGCAATTCAATGTCATCTGCCCCATAGATCTTCTGTGCAATGATTCTGATTTTATCTTCAACTGGGAGCTGGGACAAAGGGAAGACAGGAGAGACGATGATTGTATGCATATGATGATGCTTAAGTGAGACAAGGCCACATTCCAATCATAATCCCTAAAGGGTTCTTATATACTTAGCAGATAAGCAAATAGCTTGTGGTTTATGTGAGCTGGAAACATTTTAAGGCCAAATTCAATATATTTTTTTAAAATAAGGTTTTATTTTATTCATTTTATGAAGCAGACAGACAAGAGAGAGAGAGGCTGGGAAACACTGGAGTTCTTTTTTTTTTTTAAAAAAAAAATATTTATTTTATTTATTTATTCCCTTTTGTTGCCCTTGTTTTTTTTATTGTTGTAGTTATTGTTGTTCTTGATGTCATCATTGTTGGATAGGACAGAGAGAAATGGAGAGAGGAGGGGAAGACAGAGAGGGGGAGAGAAAGACAGACACCTGCAGACCTGCTTCACCACCTGTGAAGTGACTCCCCTGCAGGTGGGGAGCTGGGGGCTCGAACCGGGATCCTTAAGCCTGTCCATTAACGCTTTGCACCACATGCGCTTAACCCGCTGTGCTACCGCCAGACTCCCAACACTGGAGTTCTTAATTTGTTCACTATGGGTGGGGAGTTTTAGCAAAAGTGCTTATACACAAATTCTTGTTTATGGTATTTCCTAAAAAGATGATTATTTGAACAGACTTTCAAAACAGTCTATAAAACTAATGCTGAATAGAAAAATGTTAACAGGAGAATGTTAATTGCATTGATATCTGAAAGGGATAAAGAGAAACAAAAGAATGTAAAAATTCAAAAGTAACAGGGTTTCTTTCACCTCCCATTTTTTGTTATTTATCAGAAAATATTTATTATGGGATTTGAGGAGACAGTATAATCGTTAAGCAAAAGAATTTCATGCCTAAGGTCCTGAAGTCCCAAGTTCAAACCTCAGGACCAACATAAGCCAGAGCTGATCAGTGCTCTGTTTTTTTCTCTACATTTTTGTGCATCTCTCCCTCAATAATAATAATACTTTTCTTGGTAGAGAGATAGAGAGAGACACCTGCATCACTGCTTCAACCACTCAGGAAGCTTCCCTCCAGTAGGTGAGGGCTGGGGGTTTAAATCTGGGTCCTTAAGCATTTTAACATGTGTACTCAACCAGGTGTGCCACCACCCAGACCCTTAAATAAATAAATATTTAAAAGTAGTTATTATGGGGAGTCGGGAGGTAGCACAGCAGCTTAAGCGCACATGGAGCAAAGTGCAAGGACCGGCATAAGGATCCCAGTTTAAGCCCCCAGCTCCCCACCTACAAGGGAGTCACTTCACAGGCAGTGAAGCAGGTCTGCAGGTGTCTATCTTTCTCTCCCCCTCTCTGTCTTCCCTTCCTCTCTCCATTTCTCTCTGTCCTATCTAACAACGATGACACTACCACCAACAATAAGTACAACAATGAAAAACAAGGGCAACAAAAGGGAAAATATAAAAAAAATTTAAAAAATAGTTATTATGAGAAAGAATGAGGGGAGAGAGAAGGTTATTCAGCTCTGGCATGCAAGCTGATGCTCTAACAGATGGAGCTATTTCCCCAGCCTCCTTTCACCTTTCTATAGCTACCTTTTTAAAATTAATCCCCAAACCAGCTTAGAGAATATATAAGCAGAGGGGCCAGGTGGGTTAAGCACATACATTAAAGTGCACAAGGACCCGGGTTCAAGCCCCTGGGCCCCACCTGACAGGGCAAACTTTCAAGAGAGGTGAAGCAAGGCTGCAGGTGTCTCTCTGTCTCTTTCCCTCTCTATTTCCTTCTCCCCACTCAATTTCTCTGTCTCTACCCCATATAATTAAATAATATTTAAAAGAGAGAATATAGGGAGTCGGGCGGTAGCGCAGCAGGTTAAGCGCAGGTGGTGCAAAGCGCAAGAACCGGCTTCAGGATCCTGGTTTGAGCCCCCAGCTCCCCACCTGCAGGGGAGTCGCTTCACAGGTGGTGAGGTCTGCAGGTGTCTGTCTTTCTCTCCCCCTCCTCTCTGTCTTCCCCTTCTCTCTCCATTTCTCTGTGTCCTATCCAACAACAACGACATCATTAACTACAACAATAAAACAAGAAGGGTAACAAAAGGGAAAATAAATATTAAAAAAAAAAAGAGAGAGAATATATAAGCAGAAATAGCTTTCATTCATTTCATGTCTTTTAACAAAGTTCCCATTGTTATGATGGCCAACTGTGTCCTGAAATATATGAGACAGAGAACTGAAAACAAAATACAACCCTATAAGATCATTCTTTCTTTGAACTAACTTTACTATATCCCAGAAATAAGCAGTACTTAAGCTAGACATAGTATTATTTACTCAGTGATGACAAATGCTGAAGTCTGCTAGGGTGCATTGATTATGAACCTGGGTGTTTCTCTGAACTAGAGGCAGCCCTGTTTGTAAGGAGCTAATGAACACATACTTTTCCCTTACTACTGGAAAGAGGTCACAACTTTTGAGCTTGATATAGCCTCTATTCTGTTCTTTTCTTTTTAGCTAGAGACAGAGGCAGAGATAGTGAAAGAAACCACAGCACCGAAGTTTCCTTCAACGTGGTGGGCTCTAGGCTCACAGGGCAGAGCATTTCACCAGCCCTATACTACCTCTTTTCAGCTGTTCATAACTTCTTTGGTGGCTTGGGTTAAAGGTGGCAGTAAATTACACCCTTGGTACTATATACAACCCACTCTTCAGCCAGCAAAAGAACTATACTATGAGCATTTTCAAAAGGTAGGATGTGAGCCAACTTCCCTGGGTGTCTTGGATGGAAGACTGCATGCTTTGATAAGAGCTGTCTAGAGTTCAGAGTTCAGACTATGGTCATTTAATTCACTTATATGGAAACAAACCCACAGGGTTCAAGGTGCTAAACACAGGGCTCTAATGAGACAGTCACACAGAAACCTCACTGTTCAAACTCACCTTGACATCATATAGGAGCTGGAAGCTACTGGGTGCCAGAGCTGCTCTTTGGACAGCCTGAGCCAGGGCCAAAGCACCCTTGCCCCCTTCTGCCCAGTGAGTGCACTTGACAGCATCAAAAGCCCCATGTTCTTTGGCAAGGCGGCTGACAAGGTCCAGCTCAGTCTCTGTATCTGTCCTGTAAAAGACAATACTTCATACTAAAGTGCTTATGATAGTCAGAGACAGCATCTGTCTTTTCTTTCTCATTAAAATTTATAGGAGGTCTAGGAGGTGGTGCAGTGGCTAGAGTCTTGGATTCAATAACATAAGGTCGTCAGTTCCAATCCCAGTATCGAGTGTGCCAGGGTGATGCTTTCGACTTCTCTCATGTTAATACATCTTTAAAATAAATAAGTAAAACACATGGAGATTAGTCACTAAAAAATGGACATTAATCAAATAGTATAACCTGGGTTGGAATTCTGGTTCCATAACCTACTGGCTGGATAGCTTTCATTAATTACTTAATCATCATGTGTCTTGATTACCTCATGAAACAGGAGTAATCAAAACAAATTCTTCACTGGAATATCATGAGGTTTAGGGTAAATTCATGCAAAATAGTTAGAACATTCTAGGCACAATAAGGTTTCAATAAACACTAGTATTTAAATATTTTGCTTTTCATTCTGCTATGATTAGACCATTACAAGAACCCAAATGAGCATTACAATACGTAGACAGCCCACACAAGCTTTCTCACAGGAACACTTCCAGCTCAATACATTCAACTCTTTGTCAAGACAACACCCCACCAAACCTGTAAAGTCACAGAACTCAGTAGGGCTATGACCTTCTGTTAGCACAAAAGGCCTTTGAGACTAATAAGTACATTTGGCATTAGGTTTATGTTTTATCCACTTCACCTCATGAAGGAAGGGTCCTGGGAATTTATACTATGTGCACTTAACCCGGTGCACCACCGCCCAACCCCCTGACCCTTGGAATTTAAACCTGATTCTTGATCTTCAGTGAGTGATGTGTTTGTTGTGATGTGTGTGGTGCCTGTCATATTCCAGGCTCTCATATGGCTGCTTAAGGCCTTACCACAAACAGCAGTAATCAAAAAACAGAATAAAGCTAAAAGTAGTAGCTCTAGGAGGTGATTTCTGACAAATTTTCACCCACCTCACTCCCTGACATTTACACTTTGAACTTACTTGAATGCATTCACAGCTACTACCACTGGAACTCCAAACATTCTGGCATTTTCAATTTGTTTCTTCAGGTTGCTAAAGCCCTTTTCAACCAACTCCAGGTTCTACGGGGGGGAAAAAAATCAGTGAAAGGTCTGTGAAGTCAGAGAGCAAAGCTGCAAAGGAGTACAGGTTCTGCTTAAAAGAGAAAAAGTCTCCTCAAACCAGTGGTCAGACACTGTCAGGACAACTAGGCAGAGAAGATCAGAAGAATCACAAGATTCCTTGCACGACTCCACTGTGTTCTGTGGAGCCTTTAACATCAACTGTGCTTTTTTTCTGGTTATACCAAAAACATGAGTACAGGTGAATTTGCAAGAACAGCTTATTTGCTGTTTAAAGGGAGTGAGCTGCTGTTAAATAAGATGTTTATTTATACTGTACATATAAACCCATGTTAATTCTACAGCCAGCGGTGGGGTGGTGGCACACCAGGCTGAATGCACATGTTACAATGCACAAGGTTTGAGCGCCTGCAGGAGAAAAGCTTTTTGAGTGGTGAAGCAGTGTTGCAGTTGTCTCTCTCTTTCCCTATCACCCCTTTCCCTCTTGATTTCTGTCTCAATCCAATAAATAATAAAAAAAAATAATAAAGGCAACACAAACTATAAGTGCTATTTTCAAGTATATTTTTAAAATATCTTATTTTAATGATAGGTAGGTAAACAAACAGACCAATCAGAGCACTGCCTAGTTCTGCTGGGGGTTGAACATGAGACCTTAGAGTCTAGGGCATGAAAGTCTTTTGCAAAATCATGCTGTTTCCCTAGCCCCTAATTTCAAATATCTTAATCATGAGCAATTGCTAGGAACAACATACAATTAGGACAAAAAGATAAAGACAGATAAAGCATAAGGATGTGGGTTCAAGCCCCGGCTCCTCACTGATAGGAGGGACACTTCATGAGAGATGAAGTAGGGCTGCAAGTGTCTCTCTTTCTCCCTCCCCTCTCAATTTCTCTCTGTCCTAGTCAATAAAAAAACAGAAAAAAGAAAAAGGAAAGGAAAAAAAATGGCTGCTGGGTGCAGTGGCTTTATAGTGCTGGTACCAAGTCCAAATAATATCCCTGATTGCAGAAAAAGATAAAAGAAAAAATGTTTACTAATAATAACAGAAGTAAGGTAAAGGCTCTTTTGAAAAGATGCAGTGCTGGAGAGAGAACTCTGGTATGTACATTATCACCAAGCCACCATCCTGACCTAAATTAAAAAAAAAAAATCTTTTAAATTAGAAAAAGTGAAAGAGAGATGGGGGGGAAGAGAGAGAGAACACAAACATCATCTACCATGTGTAGGTAGAGCTCCCTTTGCTGCTCTCCGTGGAGCCAGCAATCAAGCCCAGAGCCTTATATATGAAAGGCAGGTGCTCAACCACTGAGCCATATATATGCTGGACCATAAAAATGCCATTTTTCAGAACAAAATACACTTAGATTAAAGTAATGAAGGATTCTTTTTAGAGATGTTTACTGCAGCAGTGCTTGCAGCACTGGAAAACTGCAGACAATGCAAACCTCTTTCAATAGAAGACTGAGTCAGTGAATGATTATATATACATTCAGTGAATATTTCCATGTGTATGTTATAAAAAGGAGACAATCTGTAATTAACATTTCAAAGATAGTCTAAAGTTGCTTAACTATGAAGATTATAATACCAGTTTTGGACAAATTCAAACATGTGTAACTTATGAATTAAAAAAAATTGTTGAAGAGAACCAGGCGGTAGCATACTTTAGATAGAGTACACATGTTACAATGTACAAGGGCCCACGTTCAAGCCCCTGGTCCCTACTTGCAGGGTGGAAGCTTCTTAGGCACTGAAAAAGCACTGCAGGTGTCCCTATCTCCCTCTTAGTTTCTCTCTGTCTCTATCTAAAAATAAATAATAATAATAATTATTATTTTTTTTCCTCCAGGGTTATTGTTGGGCTCGGTGCCTGCACCATGAATCCACCGCTCCTGGAGGCCATTTTTCCCCCTTTTTGTTGCCCTAGTTGTTGCATAAATAATTATTTTTAAATGTCAAGAAATAAATGATAAACTGTTGAGGGAACTGAGAATCATATGTTTTTGCATTGTAACTGTTTTTACACAGAGCATGTCATATTATAAACTTTTAAGTACATTAAACACTATATATAACATTCTCATATAAAAATATATACACTAGATCATGAGGAAAATCCAGTAATAATAGTGTTCAGTTATTCCATATTAAAAAAAAAAAAGAAAAGGAAAAGAGGAGGGGAAGTTAAAGGCAGAAAACACTGTTATCATTATAAAGAAGACTCATGCTTTTATCCTTTTGATAATTGAACCTAAGATTAGATTTTAGTTGATATTCCAAAGAGAACTGCAAATTCTTTACCTCTAGTCACATGAAAACCAATTAATATGTAAGACTGATTGAGAACAGTTTTAAATAAGTAGAATTTCTTAAATGAAGACACCAGCTGGGCCAGTTAGGGGCAGTCACTCTAATTAGACACAGGAAAGGCTGCGGGGTGCCAGGAGGGCCAGAACTGTGAATTGCCCTCCTACGCGTGAATCAGACAAATGACCATAAAAGGCAAATCATAACTCAGAAGCCAGGCAGACTCAAGAAGGCAACAGTTCTTTTCTAGCTACTTTTAAAATACCTCATTTCAGGCTTGAACAGTGACCCTGTACTGCATGACAATTTAAAAGCCTCACAAAAAAACAAACAAACAAAAAAAGCCCAGAATTAACGATGACAGTAGCTGACCTGATCATCTCATTCAGGAATCTGTCTTTCAAATAACTGCCCCAAACTGGCTCTAGTGATGTCGGTAAGTGATATAAATATAAAATGGATAGAGCTCACAACTCTCCCTTGAGCTCCTGCTTGATGCTATAAATTGCATTAGCTCATGAAAGCATCATCTAGAAATAGAATCAGGATCCTGACTGCTGCAGCCCTTTACTGAGTTTATTTCTCTATTTCTATGTGGCACTGGTGAGTGAACCCAGAGCCTCACTACTGCTAAATGATATCTTGGGGTTACTTATTTCATCCTCTGAGAGAGAGAGGCAGAGACACCAGAGCATTGTGCCACCATCCATGGAGTTCCTCCTGTGCCATCTGTGATGTTCCCATGCAGTGCTGGCACTCCAGTCCAAGGTCTTACACATGGGAAAGAAAGCCCTCCATCAGGTAAACCTATCATCTAGTCCCTGAGTAGTATGAAATTGTAACACGTGGATCTTAAAATGATGAATGAGTGGCTGAAGGAGGCTTATTAGGTAGCGCCAGGAGTCAGACACGGCTTACCCTATAGGGAACATGCCTTACCACACACAAGGTCCCGGGGTTGAGTCCTGGCACCACACAGGTACCAAGGCCAGCACCAGGGGAGCTCTATGGATGTTGCAGCGATGCTATGGTCTCTCTTTTCCCTTCTTTTTTTCTTGTCTCTCTTTTCCCTTCTTTTTTTCTTTTCTTATCAGGGCTATCGGTGGGGCTTGGTGCCTACGTGGTGAGTCCACTGTTCTTGGTGGCCATTTCTTCCCTTTCTTTTTTTGAATAGACAGAAAAGTTGAGAGGGGAGAGAGAGATACCTACAGCACTGCTTCACTGCTTGTGAAGTTTTCCCTCTTACAGGTAGTGACTGGGGGCTTGAACTTAGGTCCTTTCATATAGTAACGTGTGTAGTCTACCAGGTGTGCCACCTGGCCCCTCCTCTCTCAAACAAAACAGCATTAGAAGATTGGACCAGGGAAGGCCACTGGGCAATTGCCATCACATATGTGCGAGGCCCTAATACCACATTAAAAAAAAAAAAATCTGCAGTATAAAAAATACTTCAGGGTCAACAAAATAGCTCACTTAGATAGTGTGCCTGCTTTTCTATGCACTTGACTGAGGTTTAAACCTGGTCCCCATCACACTGGAAGAAGCTTTGGCGCTATGTCGTGTCCCATTTTACCCTCACTCTCACCCATACTTCCTACATTAAAAAGTTGAGCCAGAGCAGTGAAGCCCTGGCAATGACAAAAAGGATCGATTTTATAGGTGACTATACAAAGTGAAGTGATATCAAAGACCACCTGACAGTTTCACTCATCTGTGGCACAGAAACTAAAGGAAGTGAACCAAAATAGTAACCAAACTGGTTACTATTTTGTTGGGGAGAGAAAGTTTGGTGGCGTGTTGGGTGAGCCATGGGGGTGCAATTCTACACCTTAAATCTTAGGATTTTATAGACAAATATTAAATCAGTAATGATAATAAATTAAAAGGTCCAAGTTGCTTCTGATCTGAATTTCATTTAAGGATGAGCCAACTAATGCAAGAAAGACAATGAAGGACACTTCCATTAGTCTAGTAGAGGGCTCCCGACCTTCTTGTTACTAATATTTTGGAACCAAATAATTCTTTGTAGTGAGGACTGTCCTGTGCCATGTAGTAGTTTACCAGTAGCCCTGCCCTCTAGACGCCAGCAGCACTGCCTGCCTCAAGCTGTAACAATTAAAAAACATGTATTTCTAGGGAGTCGGGCGGTAGCGCAGCAGGTTAAGCGCACATGGCACAAAGTGCAAAGACTGGCATAAGGATCCTAGTTTGAGCCCCTGGCTCCCCACCTGCAGGGGAGTCGCTTCACAGGAGGTAAAGCAGGTCTGCAGGTCTCTATCTTTCTCTCCCCCTCTCGACGACATCAATAATAACCGTTTATTGTTATAAAACAACAAGGACAACAAAAGGGAATAAATAAATAAATAAATATATATATTTCTAGGGGCTGGGTGGTGGCATACCTGATTGAGTATATATGTTACAGTGCGTAAGGACCTGGGTTTGAGCCCCTGGTCCCCATCTGTAAGGGGAAAGCTTTGTGAGTGGTGAGGCAGGGCTGCAGGTGTCTTTCTCCCTTCCTAAGTCCCCCTTCTCTCTCAATTTCTGGCTGTCTCTATCCAATAAATAAAGATTTAAAAAAATCAAACCTTTAAAAAGTATTTCTAGATCTGGAGGAAAAACTGATCCTTGTTAAGAAGCAACTACTAGTCTTACTGGCATCAAATATGGGGAAAATCTGTTTTTCTTTTCTATTTCATAAAAATTCTTCAGGCAGGGGCGATTGCTTAGAGGTTATCCAAACAAAAAGATTTTGAAGCTTGAAGCTCTGACGTCCCAGATTCAAACCCCAGCACCACTATAAGCCAAAGCTCTGATTAAAAAAAAATTTTTTTTTCTTTCTTTCTTTCTTTCTTTAGCACACTGCTTTAGTATCTTTTGCTTTCAGGAGCAAGAGCTACCCTAGTTCTTTTCCAAGTAATACTGATTCAGGGTGTAGTGCTACTAGGACAAGTAATCTGAAATTATTTTAAATTACCTCCTCTTTGAAGACCCCACCAATGTGTCCTGGAGCTCAGCTTCCCCAGAGACACACCTTACTAGGGAAAGAGAGAGGCAGACTGGGAGTATGGACCGACCAGTCAATGCCCATGTTCAGCGGGGAAGCAATTACAGAAGCCAGACCTTCTACCTTCTGCAACCCTCAATGACCCTGGGTCCATGCTCCCAGAGGGCTAGAGAATGGGAAAGCTACCATGGGAGGGGGGGATTATGGGGATTGGGTGGTGGGAATTGTGTGGAGTTGTACCCCTTCTACCTTATGTTTTTGTTCACTAATCCTTTCTTAAATAAAAAATTTAAAAAAAAAAGAAATAATAAATAAATTTCATAAATCTTGCAAAAAAATAAATAAATAAATAAATTACCTCCTCTATGTAATCCTTGGGAAGAGGCAGGCCAGCTGTTACCTGGAAGAAAAGGAAATAAAGTCAGAGGCATTTTCTACTTATAACTCGTTTTTACTATCTTGTATTAACTTGTGTGTTAAAGGTCAGAAACTCCACGCCTAGGGGTGATATATAGCAATTTAGGGCTTTCTTGCTCTAAGGAACAAGGCTTTATTTTTAAACATGGAAACAAAGGTTGCTCTGAGCAAAGCAGGAGACTTTTGTGGCTTGAGTCAAGGAGGTGAGAAAGGGAGATAGATGGGGGAAGGGATTCTGAAGGCCCGGGCAGTAAGTTCAGTGAGAGAAGCACATGGCAGTGAGGAACGTATAGGGGAAATGGCAGCTGTCAGTCATGCACAGGCCATTCTGAAGTAAGACTGGAAATTGTGCTGGGGTTGTGTTATGGCTTTGGCCCTCACCGTGGGCTCTGTGTCCATATATATTAAGGTATTATGAGCCTTTCCACTCTCATTTCCTCACTGAGTGAACAATCAACTTTTCCAAAGATTACGTGGCGTGTGATAGTATAAGAGGCCAAAAGCTCAAGAGAATTCAAAGTTTCAATGAAGTTAGATTCTGAAGAGGGCTTAAAATGTACAATGCTTAAAATTTGGGAGGAATTATAATAGGTTTTCATTTTAAAATGTTTTATTAGTGTGGAATTCAGTGTTTATTTCTTAAAGAGTAAATGTCAATCAATAGATATAACTCATTTAAACAAAACTTCTTTCATGCCCCAGTAATTTTTCAAGCATCTACAGTTCTGAGACTAGAATGCTTAAGAACTTCTATCCTAGGAAAAAACCCATTACTGCACCAAGAAATGCTGATTTTAATCTGTGGGTGAGAAACAGCTCATTTCCCAAGGAATAGACAGGCCTCTGGAGACTGTTCTGGTTTATGGTGATGCAGGAGATTGAACCAGGGACTTTGGAGCCTCAAGCATGAAAGTCTCTTTGAATAACCATTATGCTATCTACCCCTGCCCTGGAGACAGGTATTTAATAAGTTCTTCAAATAATTTCTGAAAAATAACACCATGTCTTTACATGCATGCATTAGAGGCATTAAAGCAATGGGATAAAAAGTTTAATTTCTAACCAGCAAGAATTTAGGAAAATGCAAAACTCAAGTTGAAGTTGAAGGTAAACTAGTCCTAAGCTGTCTCTATGGTACCTGCAGTCCTGCGCATAGCTACTTTTCTCCCTCCCACTCCAGGCTGCTGGTGGTCCCATCTGGCATGCACCACCCAGGAAGCAGCCGACCTATCTGAGCTCAGTGGTGTGGTTGGCTGCCTGCCTGGGTCACTATTTATAGAGGGGAAATGGGATTCAATGTTGTGTTTCACTAAACATTAAAGTGTGTGTGTTTAGATACTATCATGTTTTCCTTAGAAAGGTAGGCCATGAAGCCATTTTGGCTTTTTATTTTATTTATGTATTTATTTATTTTTTAAAAGAATGTTGAGAGCTAGTAGTGCCTAAGTAAATAAAGCTACAGCTTAAGAGCTATCTGAAATGCCCTTGCTTTGGGCACCCTATTAATTATAAAGAGCAGCATGAAGAAAAAACAGAATAAGGCATCAACTTCCTGTTAGCCATTTTCAAGAATCAGAACTCCTCTAACTCTTAGTCCTTACCGTGGGGCCACCTCCATGCATTTTGAGAGCCCTGACAGTGGCAACAAGCACCACCACATGAGGGCGGAGACCAGAATACCGACATTTGATGTTAAAAAACTTTTCCATTCCAATGTCTGCTCCAAATCCTGCTTCTGTCACTGTAGGGAGAAAAGCAGCCATATGAAATACATATTCTGATGCCTTTGATATTATTTTTCATCCACCATCTTCCTTCCTTCCTTCATTGTTGCTGTTGAAGGAGATAAGAAATCTATTGATTTTTTTTCTGTTTTTATTAACGATTTAATAGTGAATTATAAAGATAACAGATTCACCTGACATCTTAAAATTGTTTCTCATAATGGCATATCCATCTCCCTTCCCTACTCCCTTTCACCTCAAGTAACCTTAGTTCTGTTGTTGATTGATGTTCACTGGTTTAGTTTTTTAATTTTGTTTTGGATGTTCATCAATTTTAAATCCTTATATTGCACACATGGGTGAAATCATCTAGTATCTGTCTTTTTCTGACTCCCTGGATGTGAAAGGAAAAACATTCTCTGTTCTCTTCACTGGTATTGCAAAAGTACTCACCTACAAACCCTTCAGGGCCAACAAGCTTGAGTGCAATCCGATCCGCAATGATAGAGGAATTCCCATGTGCAATGTTGGCAAACGGCCCAGCGTGAACAAATACTGGAGTGCCCTGTGAACGTAAAGACATCAGGAGCAATCCTGCTTCAAAACAGGATCACAGTCCAGGACAGGAAAGTTAATTAGGATCCAAAAGAAAAAGATTTCCCAAAGGGGAAACAGATTTCAGTTATGTCCCAATCTTACTATGAGGAAGAATGGGAAGAAAGAGACGAGTGGGATGAGAAGATCTCTGATTCCCCAAGAAAAAAGCATGTTGCAACTACACTTCCCTGCAAGTAGACACCCAGCTCAGGAAGTGGGAATCATTATGCTCACCTCTAATGTCTGCATAAGATTGGGTTTGATCGCATCTTTCATAAGCACCGTCAATGCGCCACTCACTCCCTACAAAACAAAGGTGTGAAGTGTTAATCCCAATCAACAAAAAGCCCCCAACCCTTTAAAAACAAACTGTAACATATTTAGGTATTTTTATTGTTATTTGTTGAGTGTAGTATGTAAAAGAGAAACCAGGATGCTACTCTGCCATTGAGACATTTCATTCGAGGTGATAGACACCTGCAGCACTGTTTCACCACTCATGAAGTTAGTGCCTGCAGGTGGCTAAGGTTATGAATTTCATAACTATATTATAGTTAGCATAATCACAATTAATTCATCAGTTAATTGCTGCATCTTAAGAATAGCATAAATTTTTGTTTTTGGTAACTGCTGAGGTGCCAGGACAATGGATACAGATGCCATCACCAAGCCCAGAGTGATCAGATACTCACTAGATCTTCAGCACTGATGGGTTCACCTTTCTTGCTGGATGCCACCACCATTTTTCCTAGTCTTTCTCTCATGTCTTCCAGAGAAGTGGTGAGGGCCAGGACTGCCATGATTTCACTGGCCACAGAGATATCAAACTGAGCCTATTAGCAGGGGAAAAAACACAACATGAAAACTGCATTAAACTGAAAGCATGAATTGTAAAAATGATCCTTAATTTGCATTCAAAGTTTAAATGAATAGTTTAAAAGGATAGAAAAACATTATAGTGCACAAAGAACTTAATGTTCTCCCTCTCCACCTATCTTCTTCATGAATAAATAAAATCTTAAAAAAATAATCCTTGGGGGTCGGATAGTAGTGCAGCGGGTTAAGGGCACATGGTGCAAAGCGCAAGGACCAGCAGGAGGATCCTGGTTCAAGCCCCCGCTCCCCACCTGCAGGAGGGTCACTTCACAGGCGGTGAAGCAGGTCTGCAGGTGTCTATCTTTCTCTCCCCCCTCTCAATATCCCCTCCTCTCTCAATTTCTCTCTGTCCTATCCAACAACAACAGCAATGATAACAACAATAATGATCACAACAAGGGCAACAAAGCGGGAAAAAATGGCCTCCAGGAGCAGTGGATTCATAGTGCAGGCACCCAGCCCCAGCAATAACCCTGGAGGCTTAAAAAAAAAAAAAAATCCTTGCAAAAATTTGTAATCAGTTATTTAAGACCATGAGTAGTCAATTTTTTTTTTTTTTAATTTTAAATAAGTGTTCTAGTAGGGCCAGCAATCCTTGTGTTTATGGCTTCTTTAACATCCAAGGGATCAACATAGAAGCGTTTACACAGAAAAGACACACTGTAAAATGGCCACACACACAAAAAAATAGTTTTAATCAATTTATGTGCAAGGATATTCACTTGGGATTCTCCACCTCCAGGAGAAATGCTGAGGGAAAAACACACAGGTGACACATGGGATTTATTGCAAAAGCTGTCAGCAGTGCTCAATACCATACACCTACTCACTTCCATTTTAAAAAGGAGAAGGCAGAACAACACCTGGCAGCATCAATCCAATAAGAGAGGATGGAGGAGGATAAAACACCAAGGATCTTGTTCATATGACCCATTTACTTAAAAAGGAACTAATGGGGCCAGGGAGAAAACATCAGTGATACAAACCAGACTGTCATATCTGAGGCCACAAAGGTCTCAATCCCTGGAAGCACTGTAAGGCAGAGCTAAGTAGTGCTTTGGTATTTCTGTCTCTGTCTTTCCCTCTCATGAAAATAAACAACTAAAATTTAAAAAGAAGGGGGAGGGGACAACTGTTTACCGTCCGTGAGTATCCTTTCTCTGTTGGAGACTGTCCAATTGTGATCTTCCTCAGAAATCTATCGTTGGTATCCAATACTACCGTAAGAAGGAAAGATACAAGACAAGTTTCAATAAAAGGATAATAAAGTTAAAAGAACTAGAATTTTAAAGCAGTAAATCTAGCTTTTAGAATATCTGTTAGTATTTTATTTCAAAATTTACAGCAAAGTTAGAATATTAAAGTTAAGAAATGTCCTTATACCATAAATGTACACAATTTTTTAAAGAAAAGAATTGCCAAATGTCTTGGTTGTTATTCACTCTAGAAAATTCAAACAACTATAACAGAAGTCTGGACTCGGGGCCGGGTGGTAGCGCACCTGGTTGAGTTACATGTTATAGTGCACAAGGATGTTACAGTGCACAAGGATACAGGTTCAAGCCCCCAGTCCCCACCTGCAGGAGGAAAGCTTCAAGAGTGGTGAGGCAGGGCTGCAGGTGTCTCTCTGTCTCTTTCCCTCTTTATCATCCTCTTTCCTCTCAATTTCTGGCTGTTTTTATCCAATAAATAAATAAAGATAAAAAGGTCCTAACTTTGATCCTGGGCATCACATGTGCCAGAGTAATGCTCTGACTTTCTCTCATTCATGAGTGAAAAAGAAAATCCAGAACATTAAGGAAAAACCAGAACAGATCAGTTTTTCTAAAGGTCAAGGTTTGTGTTGTTATCTTGAAAAACACAAGAGTCATGAACACAGGGGCAAGGGCAGGCTCCTTTTGAAGCATGAAAAGTGATCTTCTCTTGAGCACTCTCAGAAGAATTTCCATTCCAATGACAGAATACCTATTTAATTATACATACACCTTTAGAAAACCTGGCAAATACTAAGCTGCTAACTAATCTCAAGTAAACATCTCAGGATCAGCTGCTTTTAACATTTTAGTGTCTTACTTATTTTTTTTTTAAGTATTTATTTATTGTTTGAACCAGGGGCTCGAACTGGGATCCTTACGCCAGTCCTTGTGCTTCATGCCACCTGCACTTAACCCGCTGCGCTTATCCCCCCCCCCACTCCCTTTTAAAAAATTTTTACCAGACCACTGAGCAGCACTAGTTTAGGTGGCGAAGGGGATTGAACCTGGGACTTTGGAGCCTAAGACAGAAGAGTCTCTTTGCATAACCATTATGCTATCTACTCGCTTCTAGGGAAGACCATCCAAATCTTCCCTTCTTTTTGTATGGCAAGTTAATCAAGAAAATACAAACTATACAATGGCAAAAACAATAAAAAACAGTTTATAATCTTAACAAGCCAAAGAGAAGCATTTTGAAGGCATGTGATAACATGTCAAATTATTTTCCATAGAATCTGTAACAATTTAAACTCTAAAAGCAAAATACGTATTGTACCCCGTGGTACATGCACACCACTTGATAAAGATATGTATAATGTGCTATCCATCTCTATATCTTTCAAAAAATTGTGTTAAGTTCCCTAAATCTAATTTCTCTATGTGAAATACCCAGATTATAATATGATCAATTTTCCCCTTCTCCTATTTTTCTTTAAAAAGCAATGAATTAGACTAGCAGCGATAAAGGATAAATTGATGTACTGCTGGCAAGAGATAAAGCTCCAAGCCATGCTAGTTACACATAAAGAAAAGTCATACATGGCAGCCATGCAACTCACTGAATTGCTAAGTGTTTAAACAATAACGACTATTACTGTAAGAGTTTAGTGAAATGAAGAGTGAGTAGGCAAGCTAGAAAGCTAAAAATCTAGTGGCTTATGCCAGACAAGTTCTGAGAATAAAGGGCACTATGATTCAAGAAGTGATTAAACATCATTTTTCTACTTTATGACACCAAAAGTTTTTGCATAAAATTAGCAAGTATTATTTTTATGCAGCAATTTAGATGAAGACACCCTCACTCCAATCAACACTGAACAGCCAGCAAAATGTCCAACTAACCCAACAAAGGGAGGGGTAATTACAGCTAATAAGGAGAGAAATTGATTGAAGTGGCTGGAAATGAGTAAGTCTCCATTTTCATTATGCTTTTTAACCCTAAAAACGACTAACCAAAAAGCTTATGGACCCTCAAATTTTGACATTTCTAAGAATGTGGGGTGTGCAGTATCACCAAAGCAAATGGGGTGTGTGTACTGCTCCTGGTACCTCTTTGCCAAGTTATGGTGCTGGAATCAATGTCCAGTCTTGCAAATCTATTTATTTCTTCATCTGTGAGTGTAGTTGGGTCAGTCTTTTCAATTCCCAGTCTCTAGAGAGAAAATTAAGGCATACCATAAGGCAAATAAACCTTTTGAAATTCAGAAGATTGATCCCTTTGGTGAGACTGAGAGTTATTTCCTACTCTTATATGAACTAAGAAATGAAATCAATATGTTTGTCCCCATAATTGAACATCAGAGGCATTTTCCCCAATTTAGTACTTAGAAGGATTATATTTAATGCCTATTGTTCATCTGGTGCAACACTCCGTATGTTGTACCAACCACATTGAAAGCAGCATAATGAACAAAGTTTTCGCAGTTGAGGAGTCTAATTCTAAAAAAAAAAAAAAAAAAAAAAACTTAAAAAGGAAAAATAAGTATATCAGTAAGAACCCATGTGAGTCATGTTTCCATGCATTAATGTAGCACTACCTTGAACGTTTCACCGTTTCTGACTATCCCAAAAGGCATAATAAAAGGCTCAGGGGGCTGACAAGATAGCTCACTTGGAAAGCATGCAGCTTTGCCATAAGTTTGGCCCATGTTTAAGCCCAGTCCCCACTGCAATGAAGGAAGCTTCAGTGCTGTGGTTTCTTTCCCCCTCTTTTTTGTTTCTCTCTTTCTATCTGAAAAAGTCAGTCTGTAGTGGTGAAGTTCCAATATATATGAGGTGGGGGGAAGGTGTGTGTGAGTGGCGGCTCTGGGAAGTTTTGTTATTTGTAATGAATACCCACTTGAATCCCATTCTATAATGTATTCTATAATAGTTTCTTTTTTTCCTGACTCGTGGTAGGTCTGAGTTTCCCTGTTCTTCCCAGAGTGCTTTTCCTGTGTTGGTTAGGAGGGCTTTGTTTTAAAACCTTGTACGTGGAGTCAGAAAATAGTCTACCTGGTAGGGCTTATGCCCCAACTTCAGTAAATCTTTCGAAAACTAATAAAACAGAAATTTTAAATCTTTATAAGTTCACTGTTTAAATTCTTCATATAACATGAGTGAAACCATCGTGTGACTAATATTGATAATAAGCAGCACATAGGCTCTTTGAACATTATATATACCAGTCTATCTATAGAATATAAGGGCTTGGAGATACTTACTGGGTATATGGGATGCTATACTGTGCATGAGGCCCTGGGTTTGATCCCATTATAAAGGTTGAAGGTAGAGGTTACTTCTCACTAGAAACCTTTGAAATGTTTATCATGACAACCCCCACCCCCACCCCCCGAGAGTACCACTCAGCTCTGGCAGGCACATGGTGGTTCCAGGGACTGAAACTGGGACCTTCTGCATACAAGTCCTATACACTATCACTGTGATATCTCCAGAGCTGTGAATAATCATATCCTTAAGAACATGGTTACAGATGTAATTTGATCCACAGTAGGCTACCCTAAGGAAATTTACCTTCATAGTAATCACCCAATTTCATACATTATCAAAAATGGAAAAGGAAAAAACTTACCCGTAACCTTCGTATTTGAATATCAGAGAACTTTCGCATGCCATTTACTGAAGGTACCAGACGATTAAAGAGAGCCTTAAAGAAAAAGACAAAGGTTTTTAAGTGAGAGAAAGCCTATTGCCTTTCTACCTGTATTCCTAGCACCCTAGGAACCAATCTGAATTCAGGTGGTTCAAGCCTTTCAAAAGCTTCAGCAGTTTACCTTGTCAGTCTGGGTCAGTTCATGGAAAATCCGGGCATCGATGGCTGCAGCAACTAGGTTAGTAGCTGCAGTAATGGCGTGAATATCACCAGTGAGGTGGAGATTAAACTACAAAAGAGCAGAAGTCCCATCAGTCTTCCAGCTTCTCTGTATCTTTAAAATATTTATTCTATTGAAACTAAATCACAGTATTGAAGCTGATGGACAACTGATGGCAGTACAGTCAGTGGACAAACATCCTATAATAGTAGCTCTCCAAGAAATCCAATTACGGATTAGCCTCAAAAGAAATTGTAGTTTAGGGAGTTGGGCAGTTAGCGCAGTAGGTTAAGCGCACGTGGTGCACACGCAAGGACTGGCTTATGTAAGGATCCTGGTTTGAGCTCCCGGCTCCCCACCTGCAGGGGATTTGCTTCACAGGTGGTGAAGCAGGTCTGCAGGTGTCTGTCTTTCTTTCCCCCTCTCTGTCTTCCCCTCCTCTCTCCATTTCTCTCTGTCCTATCCAACAACGACGACATTAATAACAACAATTATAACTACAACAATAAAATAAGGGCAACAAAAGGGAATAAATATTTTTTAAAAAAAGAAATTGTAGATAAAAAAAAAAAGAAATTGTAGTAATCCCCAACTAGCATGTCCAGTAACGACAACATCACACCATACATCAAAATTAACTAAAAATGGACCAAATATATGGATGTTAGACCTAAAACTATAATATACAGAGAAGAAAACACTGGTAAAACACTTCAGGACCTTAACATCAAATATACTGTATATACTGGGGACTCAATCCCATGGGCCAGTGAAACTATAATAAAACACAAATAAAGGAGAATACATCAAGTTGGAAAGCTTCTACGTGTTGAAAATTCCCTAAGGATAAAAAGGCCACCAGTTGTGGCCCTGGAGGTAGAGCAGTAAAGTCCTGGACTCTTAAGCATTAATTCCTGAGCTTAGTCTCTAACAGCACATGTACCAGAATGCTGTCTGGTTCTCTTTCTCTCCTTCCTATTTCTCTCATTAGTACATAAAAAAAAAAAAAAAAGCAACCCAGCAATTAGGAAAAGATATTTGCACATCAGACATCTGACAAGAGACTGATATCAAAAACTTACATTACAGTGTGCAAGGACCCAGGTTCAAGCTCCTTGTGCCCACCTGCAGGGGGAAGCTTCACAGATGGTGAAGCAAGGTGGCAGGTGTCTCTGTCTCTCTCCCTCTATCTATTCTTCCCCTCTCAATTTCACTCTGTATCTATCCAATAATAAAAATATTTTTAAAAAAATCACATGGTTCAAAAAAAAAAAACTCAATAAAAAAGAGGGCAAAAGATATGAGTAAGCAGTTTTCTTCTTTTTTTTAATTTTAGTTATTTATTATTGGATAGAGACAGAGAGAAATTGAGAGGGAAGACAGAGAGATACCTGCAGCTCTACATCACCATTTGTGAAGCTTTACTCTACGCAGGTGTAGACCAGTGGCTTGAACCTGGATCCTTGAGCACTACAGTGTATGTGCTTAACCAGGTGTGCCACCACCTGGCCTCTAAATAGGTAGTTTTCTAGAAGAGACATGCAGATGCCCTACAGACATGAAAAAATGTCCACTTCACCTACCATTAGAGAAATGCAAATCAAGACTACACAGATTCCACGTTACAACTGTGAAAACGACTAACACCACTTTGGTGGTGGATGTAGTGTGCAACTATACCCCTATAATCTTAGCATTTGCAAACCATTATTAAATCACTAATTAAAAGCAAACAAAAAAACAAACAAAAAACCAGTGGACTACGGGAGACATACTCAGCAGTGAAGGAGAAGTATCAGTTCTACACCTGCAGTTTTCCATTTCTGCACTTATTACTTTGAGTTCACTTAGTGTTAGTTCTTCTCAGTCTCATCCTTCATTTGACTGCTTGCTGGAATTCATTATTGCTAAAGACAGGCTTTGAAGTCCTGGTCAAATAACTAAGCTAGCTCATAAGTTTGTAAATTAACGTGCATTTCCCTGTATGTTTGTTTCTGCCGAGAAACTAGTCATCTAACTAATGCTCTACAATAATAGTTAATCTCTGAAAGGAAAAGAAAAGCCATAACGAAGGACCTGATTTAAGTAAAGCCCAGACACTTTACCTCTTCCATAGGAATGACCTGCGAGTAGCCACCGCCTGCAGCACCACCTAAAGAATAGGCCAAAAAGGTGTAACACATGTTACTTACAGTTCTCCATGACTCCAGAATCAAACAAAAAACATACGGGGTTCTCTAAATACTGGGAAATTATTTGTTTACTTTTTTTTTTTTTACAACCATTTAGACAGATTTGATCAAGTGTTTTCTAATTTTTTAAACCAAGCTAAAACACTTGATGTTGTTCATGCTGAACAGTCTTGCAACTGAAATCTGAAACTAAATGACAAAAATATGAACACACACACTATTCATTATCTTTAGAAATAGACTCCCTGTAATTGTTAACATTTATTTAAAGACCTAGTCTACAGTACATAAAGGCAAACCTGTTCAATTTCCTATTCTCATAAATGTTACCTGGCATTTAAAAATGACACTAAAATATATATATCAAACACAAACATGGAGATTGCAATTATTCCTGAATAGGACACATGTAAGAAAACAACATCATGGGGTTGGGTGGTAGTGTACCTGCTTGAGCACACATATTGCCATGTGCTAAGATGCAAGTTCAAGTCCCAAGCTCCCACTTGAAAGAAGGAAGCTTCACAAATGGTGAAGCAGCACTGCAGGTATCTTTGTCTCCCTGTCTCCCTCTTCTCTCTCAACTTCTCTGTCTCTGTCCTAAATAAATAGCTTGAACAACAAGAAGAACAACAACAAAAATCACAATTTAATTGCCAGATTGTTTGTTGGCCCTTTTGGACTATCAGGTTATCACTGGTATAAATTTTAACCCAAGATATAGATTTTGTTGTTCTGTGAGGCAAAGACTACACTATGGAAATAGGATAATTTGTGCTAAGAGGAAAAGGAGGATATCAGATTTAATAAACACAGCAAGGGGAATACCCTTGTTTAGTTCCTTAAGAACTAAAGTCTTAAGGAAGCGGGGGTTATTAAGACAAGTTCACTGGAGTTGGCACATTGCACCAAGGTAAAAGGCTCTGGGGTGGGTGGGGAATACAGGTCCTAGAAAAGGATGACAGAGGACATAGTGGGGGCTGTATTGTTATGTGGAAAACTGAGAAATGTTATGTATGTACAAACTATTGTATTCACTGTCAAATGTAAGCCATTACTTCCCCAATAAAGGAAAAAAAAAAAGACAAGTTCAAAAGTAGAACCATGCAAATTTATCATATATATCAAAACAACAGACAGAATGGTAAATGTTGCTGATATATAATTCTCAGTCACTAGCTAATGTTAACTTTCTTGCTGTTGTGGTAGCTAACAGTTGACTAGTAGGTATATAAACATCACCACTGGTTACGTATTATCTGTACCAGGGAAGTCCTATGTATATAGCAGCAGTAGGAGATAGGGCAAATCTGATGATAACTTTCACCAAAAGCAGCATTATGGTGGTGGTGGTGGGAGGGTGTTCCTGGTGCCTACATAAGTTGAAGTCCCTATAAATATTCATGGTTGAAGGGCTGAAGAAGTAGAGGCCCTTTGGCCATACAAGGTTTAGTCCAACTAATACCTTTTATTCCAAAGGTGGGGCCCTGAGAAGGTTGTCGAACACAAGCAAAGACATTCTGCTGAAGATGGGCGCCAAGGGCTTGCACCAGTCCAATTGTAGTTGTGCTTTTCCCTTCTCCTAGTGGTGTTGGGGTAATTCTTCAAGATGAAAGCAAATGAGAAAAATTAAATGTATGAGTTAAATTTATGCCAGTCACTAAATCAGACTTAACAGAATCTAGAGAAGAACTTATAATCTGAGTAGGAAAGATGAAACACCTAAAAAGGACCTATCCCAAGAGCCTAATTTGTCATTTCCCCAAATTTTAAAATTAAGAGACTATAAAACTTTAGTTCTCGAGTCTGGAGTGGAAAAAAAAACAAAAAAAAACCTTTAGTTCTCACTGTGGGGAACAAAAAAGATTTTACTTTGCAGAGAGATACTACTATAATTTTAACTTCCCTGCTTAAAAGCCTCAAAAATTGCTTTTACATGTAATGTAGGCAAGCACTAACAATGAAAGCTCAGTAGGTCTATTGAATAATGAATTCATGTATTCAAGGTCTGAAGGCAACTTTCAGAATTCAACCCTACTACCTAGTAAATGGATAATCTTGACAAATGTTTTCATCTCTAGAGTTATAATCTATTTTTACTTTACATGATCGCTGTAAGAAGCTATACACACATATACACACACCAAGCTAAAGGAATTTTCACATATATATGGTAAGTGCAAATGCAACCCTGGGTAATAATAATTGGGATTAATATTGAGATCTGATTGGCAAATGAATTAAAACCATACCCAGTCACTACCACGTATTTTCCATCAGGCTGGTGTTTCAGGCGTTCCAACGCTGACAGTAGAACTTTAGCTTTTGTTTTACCATACAATTCAACCTCTTCAGAAAGCAGGCCAATTTCTCGAGCCAGGTCACCAATGGGCTTTGGCTTGCAAGATCGTGATATGTCAATATCACTTAAAAGAAACACAGAGATATGTATCAATCTTTACTCACTAAATTTAAACTCATCCTAGTAATGACAGCTCCCTGCTCACTCCACCCTCTCCCACGGGACAAAAACAGCTATAGAATCCCATCAGCTAGAAACCCACAACACACAAATTAGAATTTTATTTTTACCTTGGAACAGGTGTCTTGAGATTAAGGTGGTTATACTGAATAGTCCACTTTCCAGGCTGAAATTTCTCCAGGAATCGCTTTGCACTCTCTACTGTGCTCTAAACAAAATGACACAAATGGAACTTAGGTGAGGTGATTATTTTAAGCTCCACCTCAATCCCAAATCCTGGGTCATTCCAGTTCAACCACAAAATGAACAGGCTTATGATCCGCCTATTAACATGTTTCATTCAATTCTAGGCAAGAGTCTGCAGGCACCCAAAATGTTCTGGGCTGCATGCCTCTTCCCATATCAGCTGGTGTGAGTTTTTAAAAAGGGCAAGCAAACCAAAATGTACCTAGAAAGTCAGTGTTTGTGCTTCTCTTTTGCTAAAGGTTTTATATTCCAAAGCAACTGAGAACTGTAACATCCCTACTTTCCTCTAATATTTATGATTCTACTTCTCCATTCTTTCAGCTCCTCTCTCTCTCTCTCTCAGAGCTCAGTGCCTGCACTACGAATCCACTGATTCTGTGGCCATTTTTTTCTTTTTTCGATTTGGGGGAGGCGGGTAGGACAGAGAGAAATGGAGAGAGGAGGGGAAGATAGAGAGGGGGAGAGACAGAGAGACACCAGCAAACCTGTTTCATCATTTGTGAGGTGACTTTTGCAGGTTGGAAGCCAGGTGGCTTGAACCAGGAACCTAGTGTGGGTCCTTGTACTTAACCCGGTGCACCACCCATCCCCTCTTTTTCTATGAGAGACACAGTCATACTTAGTACCTGAGCAGACTTTTGACATTTGTACTTGGAGAGAAAAGCAGTAACATGAACCCTATCAGCTACTTAGAATGCTTACAGAAATGATTATTTGCACGCACCTCCATCAACATTGCCACTGTCATGGGCCCAACGCCTCCAGGAACAGGAGTGATGAAGCTTGCCCTCTCTTTGGCCTCATTGTAGGCCACATCACCCACGACTTTTTTCCCATTTGGCTTTGTATCATCTGGTCAAGAGGGGGAAGAAATCCAAACCAAGTTTCAGAATTTCAATCCTGGCATTATTTCTAAATTACATGATCAATTAAGACAGCTGATTCCAAAAACTGATGAGGAGTTTAGGGTGTGTGGTTCCATCTGGCCCAAGTGCCTACTTTACTTACAAGCTAGAGGACGACGGCTGCTTTTTCCTTCCTAGGGAAAAAACTAGTTTTACCTGCAAAAACTCACAAGATTGCTAAGTGGTTTTTCAGAATCAGGAGAATCCTTTTGTTGCTTGTCAGGTGGCAAACAGAATCCCAACTGTTTTTTAGTCTTAAATCCAGCTATCCAGTGTATAATGAGAATCTTTTAAAATGTTAATTTGCCAAGGCCCACAAAAGAATTTTTTGGGTGCACAAAGCTCAAACTATGTCACAGCTGCCAGAAACCGTTTCTACAGCAACTGTCAGCATTTTTTGTAAGCTCTGTGCGTGAGCTGGAGAACAATTCTGAAGACAAGCAGCTACTTAGATGTATGCAAAAGGCAAAGAATGTAATTGCACTTCCCTTAAAAGGATACAAGAACAACTACAAATCTTATCAGCAAAGAATAAGCTATTCAAGAGAATAAAACCTAAAGGTGCATCACACAAAGTACATCCTACACTTGGTTTCAGTGCTGTTTGGGGTTGGGGAGGGCGGGGGACACAGGGTTAGACTTTGCAGATCTAAGGCTCCTGAGGTAGAATCTGGTAGGTTATTAGCTACTTCACTACATGATGTCGTTTGGACTATCATGACCAAGAAAAGGAAGCTGGGGTGTGTGTGTGTGTGGGCATCCCAAGAGCCAGAATGTAAGAGACCTTAGCTCTAGGATCAGCTTTCACTAAGGACTAGTGCCTCCCCCCTGAGTGAGTTTCTTACAATCAGAAAAGCCCAGATGTAAAGAAAATTAAATGTAACCTAATGCACAAGGATTGAAAGGAAATGTATATTTGAAGTTAGGAAAACATTCTGTAAAGAATAATTTATCTCCCCATCCTAGATAGATATGATCTTTTCCGGATTAGGCAAACACAACTCCTTGGGGGAAATTTCAGGCTTCTAGAATATTTTAAGGCAGCAAGTGATGGCAAAATATTTCCTTTCATAATCACTGATGCCACTTTAAAATGTTAAGGAAACACTTCTTTTTTTTTATATATATATATTTTTATTTTTTATTTATTTATTCCCTCTTGTTGCCCTTGTTGGGAAACACTTCTTATAGTCTTAATTAGGCTAACACTGACCTAAGCTTAAAATACCCCTCCATCTCTTATGTGTATATCAGTCATTATAAGTAACAGCACAATTATTGCACTGTCAGGATCCAGTTACAACCTGATGCCTGTATGTTTAATTTGGGGGCCCCAATTAATAGAGTTCAGTATAGAAGCCACTATACTGAGATTGGATTGGGGACAGGGTGTGGAATCTGTTCCCTCTTTATAACTGAAATGAATCACCATTAGTCTGTCTCTTCTCAAATTATCTTTAGTATAAAACAAGCAGGAAAAAAAAAACTTTGATGTGTTATGGTCAATACACACTTATAGTTTAATTCTTTCTTAATTCGATGAGTAACTTAAGATGTTACTTTGGGGGGAGAGCAGATGATGGCACATCTGGTTAAGCAAACACATTACAATGCTCAAGATTCCAGGTTCAAGCTCCCAGTCCTTACCTGCAGGAGGAAAGCTTTATAAGTGGTGAAGTAGGACTGCAGGTGTCTATCTCCTTCCCTCTCAATCTCCCCTCCTCTCTCAATTCCTCTGTCTCTACTCAATAATTAATAAATAAAAATGTATATATATTTTAAAAGATGTTATTACATCTGGTAGATAGTACAATTTAATCAAAATATGAGCTAAGAAGTGGACTAGTAGTGGAACACAGTGCTTAAAAAACCTATCTTTGCTAAGAACAGTCCTTAGGTTGTGCACCCACTGGTCTGTAACTCAGTGACTCTGCTGTTCTTGGAAAACAATATAATAATATTGCTACTATTTATCTATGTGGTTAGGATCAATAAAATCTCAACTGGCCACAAGGGAAGCCAATGCTTTCATCTTATTCATATTCTACCGTCTACTTGAAAAATAAATGAGAGGGGGCCGGGCGGTAGCACAATAGGTTAAATGCACATGGTGTCAAGAGCAAAACTGGCATAAGGATCCTGATTAAAGCCCCTGGATCCCCACGTGCAGGGTGGTTGCTTCACAAGCGGTGAAGCAGGTTTATAAGTGTCTGTCTGTCTCTCCCCTCCTCTCTCCATTTCTCTCTAACCTATCCAACAACAACAGCAGCAATGACAATAATAATGACAACAACATAGGTAACAAGGGCAACAAAAATGGGAAAAATGGCCTCCAGGAACAGAGGATTTGTGGTGCAGGCCTACCAAGCCCCAGTGATGACCTTGGGGGGAGAAAAAAAATAAAAATAAATGAGTAGAACAAAAGTTTCATATTTAAGTGAGTATTTTTAATCTACCTGCAAGACTCAAGCTCTCCACTCAAGTTTTTCTTCTTCTGCTTTTCAAATCTGATAAAAAAAAAAAACAACTGCCAAGAGGCGACATATGATATGGAAATGCAAGGTTTTAAACAGAATGAGTTTGAATGTCATGTTGCAAGCGCTCAAAGTGAGAAGTTGTAGGAGAGCAATTTCTTTATCACCCATTAGATAATTACACTACAAGAAAATGAGGGATCAATTATGAACTACTGTCTTAAAAGTATGGTAGGCAGAGTGGGAGGGAGCTTAAAAAACAGTGAAGGCTTGACAGTGACTAATGTTCCTGGCAGCTTAGTGTCTATATTTCAAACTTGAAAAGGGGAGGAAGAGAAAAGATTATTTTTGCTATAATTCCCTTCAACAGTTCAACGTTATTGCCTGTAGTTAGAAGATATAAATCTGGACAGGGCACTGCAGCAACCACTACCAGAGGAGCTGACTCTCTAATAGGAGAGCGTAGGTCAGCAAAGCTATGGGACAGGAGGTAGAAAGAAGAATTTAAGCAGAGATCATCCTTTGTCAAGGGGAAAAAAAAATCAGACAGGGTTTGAAAGGAAGAAAGGGCATTCAGACAGAGGATGTGTTCAAAGTGAAGATCCTAGTTGAGCTTTGTGTAACTGGGTAGCCTAATGCTTAGGGGTTTAATGAACAGGAATGGGGCTTAATGCACAGAAATGTCTGATTAGGGGAGTTGGGCGGTAGCGTAGCGGGTTAAGTGCTTGTGGCCCGAAGCACATGGACCGGCGTAAGGATCCCGGTTCGAGGCCCCAGCTCCCCACCTGCAGGGGAGTCTCTTCACAAGCGGTGAAGCAGGTCAGCAGGTGACCTTTCTCTTCCCCTCTCTGTCTTCCCCTCCTCTCTCCATTTCTCTCTGTCCTATCCAACAATGATATCAATAACTACAACAATAAAAAACAACGGCAACAAAAAAGGGAATAAATAAATATTAGAAGAAAAAAGAATACAAAACTACTGGCCATAGGTAGTCATAGATAACAATTTATAAAAAGAAAAAAAAAAAAGTCTGGCTAATATGATTGTTTCACTATATTGTTCTTTCAAACTCTATGTCTAAAAACTCCATGATGAAAGAGTAATTTGCTCCACTAGAGATTCAGGCCGATAAGTGGCAAAGAAAAAACATGGCATAAGGATGGACAGCAAAGGATATGCTGTCACTTCATAGCAGATTAAGATGGGTATTAATAAAGTGCATGAGAGAGAAAGGTCACAGAGTGGCCGAAACTAGCATTGTACTAAGGAATCTGACAAGTAAGGTGAGGGGACTAGAGGCCTATGGGTCCAAAGCAAGGCAATTATGGCATGTAGACGACTGAGTGAAAGTGAATGTTTTAGGGACACCAGAAAGAAATATATACTAGTCCATCTCAGGGTTAAACATTTAAGGTGACAGTACAGAAGAGACAGAAAAAGAAAAAAAAAAAAGCCTAATATTTAAAAACAGATTTAAAAAAATAAAAATAAATTCAGATCCAAAATAGGAAACAACTTGGGCCAGGTGGTGATGCACCTGGTTGAGCACATATGTTACAATGAGCAATGACCTGGGTTTGAGCCCCTAGTCCCCACCTACAGGGGGAAGCTTTAGGAATGGTGAAACAGGGCTGCAGTTGTCTATTTTTCTCACTATCACACTATCCCCTCTCAATTTCTGGCTGTCTCTATCCAATAAAGCTAATAATTGAAAAAAAAGGATTCAAACCTTTGGGTAGAAGGAAACAAAACTTTGGGAGGATGCCAAGTACACTTTTGGACATTGATACAAGATAAACTTTATCCTCTTGGCCTTAAAAAGCTTAATTTGGCGAGTCGGGTGGTAGCGCAGTTAAGTGCATGCACTTAAGTGCATGCATGTGGCACAAAGCGCCAGGACCGGAGTAAGGATCCCAGTTAGAACCCCCTGATCCCCACCTGCAGGGGAGTCGTTTCACAGGCAGTGAAGCAGGTTTGAAGGTGTCTATCTTTCTCTCCCCTCTCCATTTCTCTCTGTCCTATCCAACAATGACGATATCAGTAACTACAACAACAACAAAAAAAACAAGGACAACAAAAGGGAATAAAAAAAAAGCTCAATTTGGGCCAGGTGGTGGTGCACCTGGTTGAGTGCACGTGTTACAATGCACAAGGACACTGGTTAGAGCGTCCAGTCCCCACCTGCAGGGTGAAGCAGTGCTGCAGGTGTCTCTGTCTCTCACCCTCTCTATCTCTACCTTCCCTCTCAATTTCAGACGGTTTCTATCCAATAAATAAATAAAGATAAGATAAAATAAAATGAAATAAAAAAGCCCAGGTTATGAAATGGAATTGGCATATCGCACCAAAGTAAAAGATACTGGGGTGGGTGGGTGGGGAGAATACAGGTCCATGAAGGATGATAAATGACATAGTGGGAGTTGTATTGTTAAATGGGAAACTGGGGAATGTTATGCATGTACAAACTATTGTATTTACTGTTAAATGTAAAACATTAATTCCCCAATAAAGAAATAAATTAAAAAAAGAAAAGCCCAGGTTATGGCTGGCAAAATAGTTCACCTGGATAGTATGCTGTTTAGTCATGTGTGTGACCCAGATTCAAGCTTCGTCCCCAAGGCACTGACAAAAACGTTGGTGCTGTGATCTCTTTTACTTTCTCTGCCTTTCTAAATAAATAATGAATTAATTTAAAAAGTCCTGGTCAAATATCTTCTTAGTGAAGTCCTCCTAAAATCATTCTAGAGTTCTCCTAGTCCTTGGCAGAATGAGTCTCACTCTCATAGCCTCATACTCTGCAACTTTTACAGTGTTTTTTTATTTCCTTCTCTCTCTCTCTCTTTCTTGAAACCAGAGCATAGGTCAGCTCTGGCTTATAGTGGTGTGTGGGAATCAAACCATGAACCTTGGAGCCTCAGGCATGAGAATCTATTTGTATAACCATTATGCTCTCTCCCCTGCCCTACACAGTATTTTAAAGCAATATTTCCATGTGGTGTTAAAGTAAAGGGTGGTCTCTACAAGAAAACAATGTGACATGTCCCTCCTGCCCTTTCTCTCACTCTCATTGAATGTTGTCATCTCAGGAGTCACAGTGGCTAAAGTCAGAGGCTCTGTTGTCACACTGACCTGCCTTCTAGAGGCATCTACTAACTGCAGGGATACCTAGGCCAGCCTCTCTGAATTTTAGCACTTCAGGTCTCAAATGTGTTCTCATTTACACTTTATTTGAGGACTTAGGTATCTTCCTCTGTCCAACATGCCCCCCAAAACCACCTTCTTCCAGGAGCACTCACCTGGAATGTAATTGATTCCACAGTCGATAACTATTGCACCAGGTTTGATCCAGTCCCCTTTCACCATTTCTGGCTGACCAGTTGCAACCACCAAGATATCACCTTTATTTACCTAGGGAAAGAAGATTTTGACCTTAGAAATTAAACAACTAGACATACACAAACACCTAGAGTGGAAAAATAAATCCCTAAGTTTTGCTAAGGAATTGTCACCAGCTATATGATAGGCTATTGGGTTAAAGCTTCAAATGCAGTTCACATGTGCTACACTCATCCCTATATAAGCAAAATGCTACCCTTCCCTTCTACTTGTTATTTTACTAAATAGAGAAATTAATCACTGCTCCCTCACCTATGGAACTGCCACCTTCTAGAGAGCATTGCTTGGAAGGAATCAAAAGAGCAGGTGGTAGACATCTTACCTACTCTCTTCCTGTAGCTAAGAGACTACACTGCCCATAGAGGTTGTGCATGTGAGAATCCTTAAGCTCAAGAATCCAATGTAGAGTCAAGAACAAACTGTAATATATGTCACAGGACCACAGTCCACATCCTCCCTGATGCACCTCCACCTCTGAGGTCACCACTGCTATGCATTTCAGGGGTTTGACTGCTAAAGGTCATACCTGATTACTATATTGCTAGCTCCTTAACTACCATGAGGACTGGCACAGAAATAATATAGTCAGAACAAACTGTACAATTGTTGGCAAGTATCGAATTAAATAAGTATATGGCAGCTTCTGGCACTTAAGTATTAGTTACTCTCATTATGTGAGAACATTCCAACACATAGATATGTGAGAAAACACACACACACACACCCACTCCTACTCCACTCCAGACTCCTTACCTCCTCATCAAGGTTGGCAGTTTTAGAGTGGCAGGTGGTTACTGTGGCATGATTCCACAAAAGCAAATCATGCATTGGGGCACCAACTATTTTACTGCGCCCGACCACCACTGCATGCCTTCCAGCAATCTGTATCCCTGAAAGAAAAGCCAGTGAGCATCAGAGGGAGAAGCTTCCCTCCTTTCATGCCACCTAGATGGAAAATTTGGAAGAAAAAAAAAAAAACCCTGCAAAAAACAGGTTCTTAGCATCAGAGAAAACCCCCCCCACCCCCAACATTCCTTCTTTGACAATAATTTTCTCAACCCTAGCATTTCAACTACAAATGGGTAATTGGACATGTGTCCTTGCTGTGGGTTTTGGGGAGAAACATTAAGCCAAGATTCATTCATTGAGTCATAGATGAGTAGGAAGAAAGACTATACTCAAAGAAAAAAAGAAATTCTAATATACAACTAAATAACCATATGGAAGAAAACATTAGATTAAGTCATATGGGAAAAACAATTATAAGTACAGGCTGTTAATGGGTGCAGGGAAACATGGGGAATTAGTTTTAGTAATTCTTTTTCCAACTTGGTCCATGTAGTTCCTCTTCTGGCTTAGGACCTGAGCCACAGAGTTGTTTGTAGGGAATTGATAAAGGGAACTTTCACTCTAAAAGTCTTCACTTTGATTTTCAATATTCAGTCTTATAACAATACATCAGTGTCCTTTTTGTTAGACTGGGGATCAAACGGGTCCTCATGCTTAAAGTCTCATGCTCTACTGCTGTGCCACCTCCTGGGTCACAATATCCTTTTGAGAACTGACATTCTACTTGATTGTAGACAAGTGACCATTCAGCCACTGACCAATGAGATCTATTCCCATGAGTATTAGGTACAAGGATGGAATAAGACCGGAATTGCTCAGGACCACCAAGTGAAGTCTGAAAAAGAACTGCACACTGAGAAAAGCAGAGACAAGATATCGAGTACCTGAGGCCCTCAATAGCACCTAAAGTGAACTTTCAGTTTATGCTTAAATGGAGCTCTTATTATTGCTTTTTAACAGATAGAGACAGTGAAGTAAAGAAAGAGTAAAAGAGACTACAACACCAAAGTTTCTTTTAGTGAGGTGGGCACAGGCCTGAACTTGGGTCACATACACGGCAAAGTGTACCTTACTATGTCTTTTAAAATTCAGCGAAAGACTTAAACCTCCAGGGAGTTGGGTGGTAGCACAGTGGATTAAGCGCATGTGGCAAAGCGCAAGGACCAGCATAAGCCCCCGGCTCCCCACCTGCAGGGGAGTCACTTCACAAGTGGTGAAGCAGGTCTACAGGTGTCTATCTTTCTCTCCCCCTCTCTGCCTTCCCCTCCACTCTCCATTTCTCTGTCCTATCCAACAATGATGACATCAACAACAATATCTACAACAACAATAAAAACAAGGGCAGCAAAAAGGAAATAAAAGAAAAAAAAATTTAAAAAGACTGAAAGCTCCATTAGGGTCAATAGCAGTTTTACTATCAACAAGTGAGTGATTTCACCAGCCAACATATACCTATACCTATACCTATACCTATACCTATACCTATACCTATACCTATTCAGACCTGGGTTTAAGCCCCTGGTCTCCCACCTGCAGGGAAACAGTATCCTGAGTTGTGAAGCTATCTCTTTCACTCCCTTCCCTCCCAAATTCTCTGTCTCTATCCAATAAATAAATAATAACTTTTTTTTTCAAGTGTACCTCACTATGCCTTTTGAAATTCAGCAAAGGGCTGAAAGCTCTGTTACGGTAAATGGCAGTTTCACTATCAACAAGTGGGAAACCTAGCACAGCTGTGATTCATGAGATTTGTTTTTAGGAAGCTGCAACACTGTTTATTAAATATGCCAGTCAATATAAGTGTACGGTTGAAGAATAGAAGCTGTCCCAAGATTTAAAGCTTGACCCTGTTCTGACAATCACAGAGAATTTTCATAGATAGTGACAACACTTGAAACTTATGATCACCTTTCTTTAAACAGGATATACTGCCTTATAAAAAGCAACCTTTGTTGAAAGCATTCATGATAAAAATAAAATGCCAAGATGCCAACTAAATAGTGAGGGGGAAACCTGTTGCAGTCCTCCTTCTATTCTTAGAACTACTATGAAGACTTGGTGTTTATTTAGTGGGTAAAGACTTTTCACCATGAACCCTTTACATACTGTCTGAATTTTCTCTGAGAGATATCACCATGGTATAGCACACAGGGCTCGCTTCTTTTTTTTTTAAATTTAATTTAATTTTATTTATTTGTTCCCTTTTGTTGCCCTTGTTGTTTTATTGTTGTAGTTATTATTGTTGTTGTCGTTGTTGGATAGGACAGAGAGAAATGGAGAGAGGAGGGGAAGACAGAGAGGAGGAGAGAAAGATAGACACCTGTAGACCTGCTTCACCGCCTGTGAAGCGACTCCCCTGCAGGTGGGGAGCCGGGGTTCGAACCAGGATCCTTATGCCAGTCCTTGTGCTTTGCGCCACCTGCACTTAACCCGCTGTGCTACAGCCCGGGAGGCTCTGTGCTACAGAGCCTCCCACAGGGCTCGCTTCTAAGAGTTTCCATGTTTGCTCCCCAGATTCACCAATAACCAGAGGTGAGGAGTGCACTGGTCATAAATTAGACAAACATTATCTTAGTTCTTTATACCATACAGGATATTATTCACATAAAATAAATTGCTTTGAATTCAAATAGCCCTGCGTTCAAGTTGTGGCTCTGTTGCTCCTTAGACAAGTTACTCAGTTGTCTGAACCTATTTTCTCAACTGTTAACAATATTCAGCTGTCTGAAAAGTCATGATGTCTTTTTTGCACAGAAAAAAGGCCACGGCATTTCCAACAGCCTAACAGTACCCATTCTATAGGGCTTTTATTTCCAGCAAATAACCAAACTTTTTAAAGGTCCACAGTGTACTACCTCTATACCTCCACATGTCAAGACCAGAATCTGAGAAATGGTGTTTTGTTTTCATTTGTTTGTACCTGTCTTTTTGATGAGTTCCAAGCATCCTTTGGGTGTACAAGGGACAAAGCAGCCATTTAGGTCACCTCTAGCAAGTTTTCCAGCACTGATGCTAGTCAGTCTAAAATAATGAGCGTGATGAAAGGGGGAAATAAAGGTAATTAGATATCTTTATCTTTGATGTAAAGGTGGTATGCCTCCCTCCCCCAAACAGAACAGGAAATATAATGTGGTAAAGAAAGTCAAGTCATACTCACCCATCCACATCCTTTTCAGGTGCGATAGCATTGATTACTGCTTCAGTGTTAATGGGGTTCTCTGAATCTAAAGGAAGCTGCACTATGAACCCATGTACAGTGAGGTCTTCATTCAAAGATATAATATAATTTAATACCTAAAAGTAATACCACACAGAAATCAAAGAGCGAACAAACAATCAAGTCAAAAGTCAGATATTCGGGCAGGGGTAGATAGCATAATGGTTATGCAAACAGACTCCCATGCGTGAGGCTCCAAAGTCCCAGGTTCAATCCCCTGCACCACCATAAACCAGAACTGAGCAGTGCTCTGGTCAAAAAAAAATAAGTCAGATTTTCCCACCCCGCCCCCCCAACAACTTCACTATAATCTTTTCTGAATGTACCTCACCTTGAATTCTGAGAGCAATTCTACTTCACTTAAACACAGAATGTAACTTTTTAATGGTTGGTAAGAAATCCATCAAATAAAAGAGCTAGGACCTTTAGTACCATTACTACAATAACAATGCCCAATTGGTTTCTAAAACATGAGTCAAGTATCTGTTGTTTTTTTTTTTTGCCTCCAGGGTTATCGCTGGGGCTCAGTGCCTGCACTATGAATCCACTGCTCCTGGAGGCTATTTTTCCCCTTTTGTTGTCCTTGTTGTTTATTGTTGTTGTTATTGCTGTCATTGTTGCAGGATAGGACAGAGAGAAATGGAGAGAGGAGGGGAAGACAGAGGGGGAGAGAAAGATAGACACCTGCAGACCTGCTTCACTGCCTGTAAAGTGACTCCCCTGCAGGTGGGGAGCTGGGGGCTCAAACGGGTATCCTTATGTTGGTCCTTGCGCTTCACACCACTTGTGCTTAACCTGCTGCGCTACTGCCCGGCCCCCCAAGTATTCATTTTTAATGAACACTGCAGTTGTTCAGAAGCAAATGCTGGTGCAGTCACATTCTGAGTGTCATTCATACCCTAGGACTACCCCATTCACTCGGTAGTTCCAAAGACTTTTCTGGAGGCAGTGTCTGTGAAGAAAGAATTATCTAAAGGTCTTTCCTATACTAAATTTACCACTCCCTAGAGTTCCATATACCAAAAAAAGAAAATCCAGCTGCCCTCTTAATCCACTTATAACCAGCTCACCTCAGATTCTGTAGCCGTTTTTGGTAACTTTATATGAGTAGCTTTGATCCCAATCTGTAAGTTAAAAAAAAATGAATAATATTTAAAAGATATATATAGCAAGAAAACTTGAGATATGTGCCCATTTCTTTTATGGCTATGACTATAACAAGCCAGGTAAAGTCAGTTAATCATTGTATCCATTTCACCTATTCGGAAGAATTAGTCTCTCGTTTTGATTATATCCCATTACTTCCTTTGTTAATTGTCCTCACTGCACTTAAGCAATTTCTTACTTGCTATTCCTGCTCTTTGGAAAGTAAGTAAATCACTGATTGGGAAACACTCAAGGGCAAACTAGAGGCCACAGCTCTAAGATACCTATTTTTGACTAGTGTGGTGGACAATGGTTTTCTGTGGAGGGACACATAGGGCAAGGGGTAACTGACAGGACCCTGGAGGGGTTGATGTAGGGGAGGAGAGTAATGGCACCGCTATTCCAGGAATTACCTCTTCAGCAGCCTTCAGCTTCACATTTATATAAAGATTGGAATCATCTCTGTCACCAACCTAGAATAATAAATGCATGCAAATCAGGCACTTAGAGAAAAGCAAAGTATACAGAGAAGCTTCTAAAATTTTAGTTTTGATAAAAAGAATGTTTAATCATGAAACTCTTGTCACAGAGAACTTTTACAGGAGAATGCTGGGGCAGGATGAAGACATGAAGACAGAGGGAATTACCAAATTCACCCTAAACAAGGTCCTCCTTATTTCCCCTAGAAAGTCAAATAAAGAGAAAAGTAGGGGACTTCTGTATCTGCCTTGAAAACTAAGCAAGAATGCTATGGCACTGCGTGAATTATGGGACTTCTTCCTTTAAATTTTTAAAAAAATTATATTGTTTTATTTTGATAGGACAGTGAGAAATTGAGGAGGGAGATAGAGAGGAAGAAAAGAGACACCTACAACACCGCTTCCTGTCCCCCAGAGTTGGGATCTGGGAGCTTAAACTCGGGCCCTTGTGCATGATAATGTGTGTGCTTAACCAGGCCCACCTCTGTCCAGGCCCCCTATGGTATTTATTTTTGCCACTGAGTTTACAATAGGGCATGTCTAAGTATTTTCATCATTTGTCCTTTGAGGCTGTAATGGTCTCAGAGTGATACGCCACATGCTCTCAAAATTGCAGAGGGTATTAAGAGAAAGAAGTCGTAGATTCCTTAACAACAGATAACTGAAGCATGGCTCCTTTTTCTTTCTTTTTTAACTTTTTTTTTTTTAATTTAGGGGGATTAATGGTTTAGTCAACAATAAAATAAAGTAACAAAAACCAAAATATAGTAGTTTGTATACATATAACATTTCTCAGTTTTCTGCATAGCAATTCAACCCCCTCTAGGTCCTCTGACATCATGTTCCAAGACTTGAACCCTCACCCCAGAGTCCCTTACTTTGCTGCAATACATGCATGGCTCCTTTTTCTAGGACAGCAGCAGAAAAGAAGCAGGTTATGGTAATAGTATTTCCAGCCCTTGTCACACTGTTAGAGGAAGTTTCCCTCAAACTCAGAAATATGGCCTTAGTCTTAACTTTAGTTGATTATATATATGTGTGTGGGTATATATATATGTGTGTATATATATAAGTGTATATATATGTGTGTGTATATATATATATGTATATATATCCTCAATGTATAGTTCTCAGTTTTCCTGCTGTTGTTAATTTCAAAAAAGCCAGAAGAATCCTTTGTGGGGAATTTGATTTTTCTATTTGTTATAGAAATATGTTTGGACATAATACAGTCATTGCTTCCTGTGAGGACTTCTCTAAAATTTTAGTGTCTTCTTTTGCCATTTTCTATATATGTTCACTGTTCCTATCATCTAACCCTCATTCACTGATTCAGTTATAAGATTTAATATACTCTGGGGTTTTAAGATAAAAACAGGAAAGGAGATAGTTCAAAATATAGGAGGGTTATTTTTTTTTACATTTTTCACAAACAGAATTTGTATTAGTTACTTAGGCTTAACTAGATTAAGTGGTTTTATTATTCAGTGCCAGTCGTCTTAAAAGCCACAACTTATTCTAAACTTTATCTTCATTCATCTCTTGGGAGGGGAAATGCAACTGTAAGTCAATCTTCCAAGAAAGGTGTATGGACATTTTTCTGAATCTTTATGTATATGAGAATAATGTTCTGCTGCTCTTGCACTTGAACCCACTTGACTGCATTTGGAATCATGGCATTTTCTATCAACTATGCTATCTTCAGTATCTAGTGTTACAAAGAGAAGTCTGAAGTCTTCTGCTGCTCCTATAGACAACTGTTTTCTGTCTGAATTTTTCAGAAATAACTGTCACCAGTTTCAACAAGAAGGCTTAATATTTATAATTATGACCATGTGTCAAACTTTTATTATAATTCTAAATCAAAGGAAAAGACCTTTTTAAAAAATTTTTTATTTATTATTTATTCCCTTTTGTTGCCCTTGTTGTTTTATTGTTGTAGCTATGATTGATCTTGTTGTTGTTGGATAGGACAATGAGAAATTGAGAGAGGAGGGGAAGACAGAGGGGGGGAGAGAAAGACAGACACCTGCAGACCTTCTTCACCGCCTGTGAAGCTACTCCCCTGCAGGTGGGGAGCCGGGGGCTTGAACCAAGATCCTTACACTGGTCCTTACACTTTGCGCCACTTGGCTTAACCTGCTGCTTAACGCGCTGCGCTACTGCCTGACTCCGGGAAAAGACCTTTAAGGAGTCAATTAGGTATTTTATAGAAGAGTTATATAATCATTGATAGACTAGATGCACAAAAAGTGTTTAGTTGAAGAACAGTTGACTCTTGACTGACAGTTAAGTAGGTGGATGGAAAACTGGTTTCCCAGGGGGAAAAAATTAAAGTTTATTAAGAAAACCACAAGTATTTTATAGAGTTCCTACTGGGCTAGTGAGACAGTACAATGGTTGGGCTAAAAGCCTTTCATGCCTGAGGCACCAAAGGCCCTATATCCCCAGCACCACTATAAACCAGAGCTGAGCAATGTTCTTGGGGAAAAAAAAAAAAATCCTACCTCAGAATGAGTTAGGGATTTTTTTTTTTTTTTAACACCAGGAATCTGAAAAGGTTTCCCCCCCATGGGTCAGAAAATATACATACATTGCCTCCAGGGTTATTGCTGGGGCTCGGTACGAATCCATTGCTCCTAGAGGCTATTTTTTTCCCCTTCTTGTTTATCCTTGTTGTTATTATTATTGTTGTTATTGCTGTCATTAATGTTGGATAGGACAGAAAGAAATCGAGAGAGGAGGGGAAGATAGAGAAGAGGAGAGAAAGACACCTGCAGACCAACTTCACCGCCTGAGAAGAGACTCCCCTGCAGGTGGGGAGCCAGGGGCTTGAACCAGGATCCTTATGCCAGTCCTTGTGCTTTGCTGCACTTAACCCGCTGCGCTACTGGCCACCGCCACCCCTCCCCCGTGACAATATATATTTTAGGCTCTTTTCAGGTCATATCCTGTGTCATACATTCTTTTTTTTATAATTTAAAAAAATATTTATTTCCTTTTCTTGCCCTTTTTTATTGTTGTAGTTATTATTGTTGTCATTGTTGTTGGATAGAACAGAGAGAAATGGAGAGAGGAAGGGAAGACAGAGAGGAGAGAAAGATAGACACCTGCAGACTTGCTTCACCACCTGTGAAGCGACTCCCCTGCAGGTGGGGAGCTGGGGGCTCCAACCTGGATCCTTATGCTGGTCCTTGCGCTTTGTACCACCTGTGCTTAACCCACTGCGCTACTGCCAACTCCCTCAAGAAACCTTTATAGGTATTCAGTTCAGTTAAGTTTATTTTTTGGGTTGGGTGGTGATACATCCAGTAGAGTGCACATATTACCATGCTCATAGACTTGGGTTCAAGCCCTTGTCCCTACCTGTGTGTGTGTGGGGAGGGGGGCAGGTGGTGACTGCTTCACAAATAATAGAGCAGTGCTGCAAGTGTCTCTCTTTCTCTTCCACCCTCTTATTTTTCTCTGTCTCAATCAAAAAAGACAAAAAAAGAAGGCTGCTGAGAGTAGTCAATTTGTCATGTAGATATCAAGCCCTATCAATAACCCTGGTGGAAAAGTCATTTAAAATTATTTTTTATCTATGTCTGTTGTGAGACTCAAATAAGTTATACAAAAAGTATTTTGTTTCTTTCTTACTTACTTTTCTTTTTTGCCTCCAGGGTTATTGCTGGGGCTCAGTGTCTGCTCTAAGAATCCACTGCTCCTGGCTGCCATTTTTTCCATTGTTGTTATAGCTGTTATTGTTGTTGCTGGATAGGACAGACATAAACTGAGAGAGGAGAGGAGGACAGAGAGGGGGGAGAGAAAGACAGACACCTGCAGACCTGCTTCAACTCTTGGGAAACGACCCCCCTGCAGGTGGGGAGCTGGGGGCTCAAACCGGGATCCTTGTGCTGGTCCTTGCACTTCACACTATGTGTGCTTAACCCAGTGCACTACCGCCTAGCCCCCAAAAGCATTTTCTTTATAAGAAGCCAGCATCAGTTATGCTATCAATAAAATATTTTATGAGCTATGGCTGGGAATATTGCCTCATTTACATCTCTTATACTGAAAAAAATCAAGTATTAATTTCTTTTAAATAGCTAGGTACTTGGAAGTTAGGCAGATTGTTTTAACTTTTTTTTTCAATTCTAAAGTATATAACCTGGATTATTTCATGAATATTCTTGAATGTAATGCTATTCCTTTGAGCAAGCTATGTAAAATCATTTTAAGCATCATTACTGTGACTATCAGGAGACGAATTTCCTACTCTACAGAGGCTGTATAGAAATTAGAACAACTAGGGAGCTGGGCGGTAGTGCAGCAGGTTAAGTGCATGTGGCACGAAGCGCAAGGACCAGCGTAAGGATCCCAGTTTGAGTACCCGGCTCCCCACAGGTGGTGAAGCAGGTCTGCAGGTGTCTTTCCCTCCTCTCTCCATTTCTCTCTGTCCTATCTAATAATGACATCAATATCAACAATAATAACTACAACAATAAAACAACAAGGGCAACAAAAAGGAATAAATAAATATTTAAAAAAAGAAATTAGAACAACTAGATATGTATAAAGATCGTTTGAACTGTAGTAGATCCTGTATATAAGCTGTACTGGCATTCCTTTTGTAAAGGACAGGGAGTAGGCGTGGTTGGGCGTACTGTGAACAGATTTGCATTTTGACAAAGGCTGCTGTTAAGAGGATAGACTGAGAACATCAAGATCAGAAACTTAAAACCTGTAGGAAAGTAGCTATAGAAATCAGAAGGAAAAAACAGATTCCAAGCACTTAAGAGAGACAGAACCAATTAGCACAGTATTCCTAGTGGGATGTGTAGAGTAAGGCAGAGAGATCCTAAAGAGATTATTTTAGATTTTCAGCTTGATCATGTGAGAAAAATGGTGGTATCAGTCACCATGATTAGGAGAGAGAGAAAAAAAAACATGTCTAAGGCAGCACACATGTGATTAAAATATATAAGCTCTGCATCATGGAAAGATGTTGATTCTGGTGCTTAAGTGCAAGACTGAAATGGCCTATCAGTCTGTCATTGGCAAGGACAATGTCATGTAACAAAAACATTTCAGTTGATAAAAATACAAACTTGGGAGCCACCAAGTAGAGCATACATGTTACCAGGAACAAGGACTGGGCTTCAAACCCTGGTCAGGGGAGAGGCTTCAGGAGCAGAGGAGAAGTTCTTTTTTAAAAAAATTTTTATTTATAAAAAGGAGACATTAACAAAATCATAGGATAAGAGGGTACAACTCCACACAATTCCCACCACCAGAATTCCATATCCCATCCCCTCCCTTGATAGTTTTCCTAGTCTTTAACCCTCTGGAAGTATGGACCCAAGGTCACTGTGGGATGCAGAAAGTGGGAAGGTCTGGCTTCTGTAATTGCTTCCCAGTGGAGATGTTCTTAAGGGGACTCTCCCACTCCCCCGCTAGAAAGGGGGAACAGAAAATCCACAGGAAATGGAGCCCCAGTGTTAACCTTGGTTGCAACCATACACTTAGAAGTCAGTCTTATAAGCAAGAAAAAACTACAATATTAGTAATGAAAAGTTTACAGATATAGATCTTGCCTATTAAATGTATTCTTTCTGTAACAAACAATTCACAAGAATAGGCCAAGAAACAACTGCCCCCTCCAAATGTACCAACCGTTTACCGATAACATAAACCTTTGATGCATAGCAATTTGTGAAACAAGGGAAAACCCACTGTAGCACAGAACACAAAAGGCAGAATGCCAGGTCTTCTGTGCTTTTTTTTTTCCTTCAGGGTTATTGCTGGGGCTTGGTGCCTACACTATGAATCCACTGCTCCTGGAGGCTATTTTCTCCCCCTTTTGTTGCCCTTGTTGTTTATCGTTGTTGTTATTAGTATTGTTGTCATTGTTGTTATTATTGTTGTTGTTACTGATGTCGTCATTGTTAGATAGGACAGAGAGAAATGGAGAGAGGAGAGGAGACAAGGGGAGAGAAAGACAGACACTTGTAGACCTGCTTCACCGCCGCCAATTAAGCGACCCCCCTGCAGGTGGGGAGCCAGGGGCTCAAGCCAGGATTCTTAAGCAGGTCCTTGTGCTTTGTGCCATGTGGGCTTAACCTGCTGTGCTACTGCCTGACCCCTCTGTGCTTTTCTTTCCATTCAAGAAATTCTTAGCAATGGGAGGTGGGATATGTAAGACTCACTCTGAAATTATTCATGAAAAAAGAATAGAAACTTAGCAGTGGATTAAATACGTGTGGAGTCATACATATAGAGAAATGTGAAGGAAGTAGGTGTTTTTGAAGGAAGTTTCACTTGTCCACATGATAACTAATTATTGACTGCCTTCTACTAGATGAATCTACAGCTCAGGGAAGAAAACCTGACTTGTGAGCTAAATTAGGAAGCATTCTCTCAAGCAAGAATGGGGCTTCATGAGCCTTAGCAGTGAAAGAATTAAGTGAAACAGAAATAGCAGAGGGGTCAGCCCTAAGACATTCAAAAGGTTCTGATATCCAAGTGATTAGGAACAATAACCATTAGAGATTTGAAAAGGAAGGGATGTCCCAATAACCTGTAGTCTTAAAGACAGAAGTACAAGTTTAGAAGTTACTAACTAGGGAGTCAGGCTGTAGCGCAGCAGGTTAAGCGCAGGTGGCGCAAAGCACAAGGACCGGCATAAGGATCCCGGTTCAAACCCTGGCTCCCCACCTGCAGGGGAGTTGCTTCACAGGCAGTGAAGCAGGTCTGCAGGTGTCTATCTTTCTCTCCTCCTCTCTGTCTTCCCCTCCTCTCTCCATTTCTCTCTGTCCTATCCAACAACAACAACAATAATAACTACAACAATAAAACAACAAGGGAAACAAAAGGGAATAAATAAATAAAATAAATATTAAAAAAAAAAAAAGAAGTTACTAACTAGTGGTTGGGGAGATGGCGCAGTAGATAAGGCATTAGACTCTCAAACAGGAGGTCCCAAGCTCATGTACCAAAGTGATGTCTGGCTCCTTCTCTCTCTCTCCTCCTATCTTTCTCATTAACAAATAAGTAAAACCTTAAAAAAGAAGAAGAAGAAGAAGAAGGAGAAGGAGAAGGAGGAAAGTGTTACTGACTAGACCTAGTTTTGGAAAGTTTAACTGGGCCCAGATTCAAGTCCCCAGTCTTTATTTCTTTCTATATATATTTTTAACCAGAACTGTTCAGCTCTGGCTTATGGTGGTGCGGGGATTGAACCTGGGACTTTGGAGCCTCAGGCATGGGAGTCTGTTTGCATAACCATTATGCTATCTAGCCTAGCCCAAGTCCCCAGTCTTTATGAGCAGTCCAAGACTGCTACAGGTGTCTTTCTTTCTATTTCTCTTTCCCCTCTCAATTTTTATCTGCTCTACCAAAATAAATAAATAATAAATAATTCATTTATTCTGGGTCAAATAAAAATTATCTAAGCAATGATCCTCAAAAGCATAGTCCACATATTCTTGAGAAAACCCTAAGGCTTTGTGGTCCGGGAGGTGGCACAGTGATAAAGCTTTGGACTCTCAAGCATGAGGTCCCAAGTTTGATCCCCAGCAGCACATGTGCCAGACTGATGTTCTTTCTCTCTCCTCCTATCTTTCTCATAAATAAACAAAATCCTAAAAAAAAAAAAAAAAAGAAAACCCTAAGAGGCCTTTTCAGAAGAGCTGTGACAAAGTACTTTCATAAAATACTATGACATCATTTGCCCTTTTCACTGTATTAGCATCTGCAGTCAGGCTTAATAAAGGACAAGTTGGGGCAAGGTGGTGGTACACCTGGTTAGTCACACACATCACAGTACACAAGTCCCTGGTCCCCATCTGTGGGGGAAAGCCCCAGGAGTGGAGAAGCAGGGCTACAGATATCGTTCTGTCCCTCTCAATTTCTCTCTGCCTCTATCCAATAATAAATAAATAAAAATAATTAAAAAATAAAGGACAAGTGTATTAAGTAATGGTAAGACTGCTGGCAACTTAGCATGAATAGATATAACAGCACCAAGTATAAGAGTATTCTTTGGTGCCACACATTTCTCTGTAAAAACAGATGCCAATTTCACAAATGCCCCGGATGAAGCAGTAAAAATTAATAATTTTTATTAAACATTAACCCTTCAGTATATGTCTATTTTTTTTTTTTTTTTTTGCCAATCCACTTTTCAGCTCTGGCTTATGGTGGTGCAGTGGATTGAACTCAGGATCTGGGAGCCTCAGGCGTGACAGTCTGTTTACATAACCATTATGCTGTCTCCCCTACCCCACGTCTTTTCAATATTTGGTGTAAAGAAACAGGTGTACTCCTGTAAAGCAGTTCTGCTGTATATAGAAACATAGTGGAAGTCACCAGGAATAGCACTTCCAATTTTTTGGTTTTGCAAGCTGAATTACAGCATTTTTAAATGGAACACCATCTTTAAGAACAAATGACAACAAATATTCAGGCTTGAATATTGGCAAATATTTTCTAAATGCTGGATAAACTTAGCCTGCTGCTTCAAGAAAAATGATGTAGCATTTATTGCCAATGATAAAATTCAAGTAGTCAAGTGAAAACTAGAATTTCTTATTCACTGCTTTGAGTTTAGCTTTCTAAACTTAAAAGATTTTTTTGATGAGTTCATTGGTGATATTAACAACTGTGTTTTTTTTCCTATACTGTGTAAGACCTATGTAATTCAGTGAACTCATTCTTTTCTTTTTTTTAAATTTATTTTTATTTATTTATTACTGGATAGAGACATAATTTGAGAGGAGGGGGGACAGACATGGAGAGAGACAGAGACACCTGCAGCCCTGCTTCACCACTCATGAAGCTTTCCCCTTGCAGGTAGGGACTAGGGGCTTGAACCTCGGTCCTTGCACACTGTAGCATGTGCACTTAACCAGGTGCGCCACCGCCTGGCCCCAGAACCCGTTATTTTCAAGTTACAAATAGAGGACATAAAACCATACATGGCTACATAGCTTATTAAACTGTAACGTAAAACAATGAGTTCTTTTTTAAAGATTTTATTTATCTATTAATGAGTGTGATAGGAGGAGAGAGCTACAGAACCAGAGCATCACTCTGGTACATATGCTGCCAGGGATCAAACTCAGTACCTCATGCTTGAGAGCCCAACACTTTATCCATTGTGCCACCTCCCAAACCACAAAACAACAAATTTTGATATAGCAAAGTATAAAGCTGAAATGATAGTTTCAGATTATATATCACAATTAACCCTTAAAAATATTGTTCGAGGGAGTCGGGCTGTAGAGCAGAGGGTTAAGCGCAGGTGACGCAAAGCACAAGGACCGGCATAAGGATCCTGGTTCGAGCCCCGGCTCCCCACCTGCAGGGGAGTTGCTTCACAGGCGGTGAAGCAGGTTTGCAGGTGTCTATCTTTCTCTCCTCCTCTCTGTCTTCCTCTCCTCTCTCTGTCTTCCTCTCCTCTCTCCATTTCTTTCTCTCCTCTCTCTCTGTCCTATCCAACAACGACAACAACAATAATAACTACCAAAAAAAACCAACAAGGGCAACAAAGGGAATAAATGAATAAAATAAATATTAAAAAAAATATTGTTCGAGTCCTAGTGTAATGAAGAATATACCCACAATTATTTGAGGTCAATTAAAGAATATCAAAGGTAGGAGAGATAGCATAATGGTTACACAAAGACACTCTCACGCCTGAGGCTCCAAAGTTCCAGGTTTAATCACTCACACCACCATAAACCAAAGTTGAGTGGTACTCTGGGAAATAAAACAAAATAAAAATAAGAAAGAAAACTATCCCTTCTATAATTATACATCTGTATGAGGCCAGAATGTTTTCATATATTTCAATCAAGTTAGCATTTAGCAAGACATCACTGAATGCAGAAGCAGACAAGGATCCAGCTGGTTTTTATTAAGCAAGATAGTAAGGGATTAAAAAAAAAAAACAACAAACAATAAACAATTTTGCTTTCAAATTTTTTTCATAAATAAGTGTCATTTATGCCACATATGAGCTTGCTTGCTCTTGGCATTTTACATGTGTAAAGAGTGCAAAAGGGTCCTCAGACCAAAGTAAAGCTGACAAGACACTGGGCTTAGGAAAGGGTACGCAGAGAATGGCTGAGAGCCAGCACACACAAGCATCTAGAAGTTGAGCTGAAGGGGGGCCAGCAGAGCAAAATCAAAAAGACAACGAGAGACAGAGAGAGACACACAGACACACACAGAGATACCTTGAATGCCTACTAAATACTGTGTAAGAGGCTATTCATGGAGATAGGTTGTCACAATACCTGTAAAATTGCCAGGCCTGGTATAAAACCTGGTACTTGCTCCTTCATCCGAGTGACTTGGTTCTTAAGTGTCTCCCTGATTTGCCTAGGGAAAAAGGTAAGGCTGGAGTTAGTACTTAATAATATTTCAAGCAGAAGCAAATAACATGAATTATTAGACAACCAGTGCTCTCTGGTAATAAGTAAGTAAATAAATAAATAAATAAAAAACCGGATTCTCGGGCATGAGGTCCAGTGAGTATAATACCTGGCATTTCATATGGCCTTAGTGGTTCTCGCTCTCTCATGTTAATGAATAATGAAAGTTTTAAAAGCTAAAAGGAGGGGCCAGGTGGTGGTGCACCTGGTTGAGCGCACATGTTACAGTGTACAGAGACCAGAGTTTGAGCCCCTGGTTCCCACCTGCAGGGGGAAAACTTTGCTAGTGGTGAAGCAGAGCTGCAGGTGTCTCTCTGTCTCTCTCCCTCTCTACCTGCCCTTCCCTCTCGATTTCTGGCTGTCTCTATTGCAATAAATAAAGATAATAAAAAAAATTTTTTAGATATATTTTTAAAAAGCTTCATGTGACAAGAACAAAAAAGTACTAAAAGACATTTTTAAATGCACACAAGCCATTATCAGCAAGAACTAGACAACCCAGAATACTAAAATAACAGGTGGGAAATTTTCTGCTATGGTTGAAAAAAAAACAAAAAACCGTGATGGTTACAATGAGGTTGTTCTACGTGCATTAAATGTTCCCTGTTCTGGTTTTCTTTCTTTTTAAAAAATTATTTATTTATTCCCTTTTGTTGCCTTTGTTGTTTTATTACACCTGCAGATCTGCTTCACCACTTGTGAAGCGACTCCCCTTTCAGGTGGGGAGCCTGGGGCTCAAACCGGGATCCTTACACCAGTTGTTGTGTTTTGTGCCACATGCACTTAACCCACTGTGCTACCGCCCAAATCCCTCTGGTTTTCTATATTGCTTTACACTAATTGAAGAACACTAAAATGAAAAGTGTAATAATGAAAGTCAAATATCAGCCAGACCTGAAAAAACTATTTAAAAACTTAACAAAAATTCACACTTCTTTCCTCATGCCTTATTTTAGGTTCATAACGTCGTGATGGACTAGATGATAGGATGCTTTTTCATGCTGATAGTTCCTTATTTCCAGAGAGTTTTTTTTTTTTTTTCGTTTTATTTATAAAAAGGAAACACTGACAAAACCATAGGATAAGAGGAGTACAACTCCACACAGTTCCCACCACCAGAACTCTGTATCCCATCCCCTCCCTGGACAGCTTTCCTATTCTTTAGCCCTCTGGGAGTATGGACCCAAAGTCATTGTGGGATGCAGAAGGTGGAAGGTCTGGCTACTGTAATTGCTCCCCTGCTGAACATGGGTGCTGAACTGGGCATTGACAGGTCGATCCATACATGTCTGTTTGGGAAACTCAGGACTCCCCGAATAGGGCCCCAGCTGGTTTCCAGAAGAGTTTTTACTATATAATAGAACAACTTCCTAATTACTAAACCTAAATCAGCTGGAACTCCCCTGAGTTTCAAGTGCCTTCCACTTCTATACCATCCTGGTACATTCAGGGAAAAGACAGCCCCTGAATAGTAGAACTAAACCTACCACAGTCACACCAACATACAACACCCACCAACATTCCAAACATCCAAGGAAAGGTATAGTGTAATCTGAGTATAGGAGAAAACAGTACCAGCATATGTCAATGATTTCAATAAGACAAAGAAACAGCAAACCAGTAAATTTTCTCTGGTCTTTACAGATACTAATGAAATAATTATAGCCAGTTAGATATGCAGATGTAGATGTAGTTTTAACTAAGTTGCTACTGGCATCTAGTGGGTAAAGTCCAGGACTGCAAGGAAACAGTCTCCAACATACAAGACAGAAAGAGTAGCAAGATAGCTCACCTAGGAGGACAACTACTTGGTCTTGGGTGTCACTAGGTTTGAGCCTAGGCCCCACTACACCACAGGAAGTTTCAGTGTTGTGTTATCTTTCCCTTTCTCCAGTTGTCTCTTAGCCTCTTTTTTTTTTTTGCCTCCTGGGTTATTGCTGGGGCTCAGTGCCTGCACCATGAATCCACTGCTCCTGGAGGCCCTCCCCCCGCTTAATTATTGCCCTTGTTGTTGTAGCCTTGTAGTTATTATTGTTATTGTTGATGTCGTTAGTTGTTGGATAGGACAGAGAGAAATGGAGAGAGGAGGGGAAGACAGAGGGGGGGAAGAAAGATAGACACCTGCAGACCAGTTTCACCGCCTGTGTAGCGACTCCCCTGCAGGTGGGGAACCTGGACTTCAACCAGTATCCTTTCGCCGGTCCTTGCACTTTGCGCCACTTGCGCTTAACCCGCTGCTCTACCACCCGACCCCCAGCCTCTTTCTTATCTGAGAAAGTCTACCTGGAGCAGTCAAGCTCCAAGGACAAGACACACATAAAAAAATATAAACAAGGGGCTGGGCTGTGGCGCACTCAGTTAAGGGCACATGTTATCATACATAAGGGTCATGGTTCAAGCCCCTGCTCCCCACCTACAAGGAGGATGCTCCATGAGCCGTGAAGCAGGTCTGTAAGTGTTTCTTTCTCCCTTCTCAATTTCTTCCCTCTCAATTTTTCTCTGTCCCATCAAGTAAAAACATAAATGTAGAAAAAATAAAATGGAGAAACTGTCTTCCAGGAACAGTGGATTCATAGTGCTGGCTCTAAGTCCCAGAGATAAACTGGTGGCAATAAAATAAAATTAAATATAAAAACAGTCCCTCCCAACAAAAATTTATCCAGCCCAAATGTTAATAGTGCCTCAGGTTAAGAACTTCTGTTGCTGTCCATTAAAGTGTAATGTTTGGGGTAACCGGTTCCTTTTCAAGAGAAAAAAAAATGCAAGTAAAAAAAAAAAACTTATACCTCAGCCTGTCTGTATCTCTATGGATTAAGAGTGTTGAGTATTACTATCAGCTTTCTCAAAGTTAACTTTACCCACATATATCTGTGGAAGAGGCTAACCCATAGATGTGTAGAGCCCTGTAGAATCCTATAATCTTTAGAGAGTCCTAATTGAGCCTAATACCCATAAACAGTCATACAGATCTCTTTTGCCCAAGGCTTGTACAACCCTCTTAAAAGTTTTCATTACAAATTCCAATTAATAGTTCATTTTCAAATTTTTGACATCTGATAATTGTGAAAAATAAAATCATGGTTAAAATAAAAATCAATGGGCTGATGCTATGTGCAGTGGTAGTGTACTAGACTTGCATGGCTGAGGCTCCAGAGGTCCCAGCCTCAATCCTGGGTATCACCACATGCCAGAGCTGAAAATTGCTCTGAGCTGAACAGTGCTCTGAGGTCTCTCTCCCTAATTAAAATAAACAAATCTTTAATAAAATAAAATAAAACGTAAATTAGCCAGAACACTTCAATAAATACTATGCAGTAGTCTGTTTTTAAATTTTTTTTCTTTTTATTTATTTACTGGATAGTGACAGAGAGAAATTGAGAGGGGAGGGGAAGGGAGAGAGACAGAGAGACAGAGAGACACTTGCAGCCCTGCTTTACCACTCCTGAAGGCTTCCCCCTGCAGGTAGGGACCGGGGACTTGAACCTGCATCCTTGTGCATTGTAATGTGTGCACTCAATCAGGTGCACCACCGCCTAGCCCCTCAGTAGTCTTTTTTTAACTATATGGCTAGGAAACATACATGATGCAAAAAAGCTGCCACAAGCCAGCAGAGACTGAAACAGCAGAATCTTAGAGTAATTCTTAAAATGATTTTCTTTTCTTTTTTGTTTTATTTTTTGGCTCCAGGGTTATCACTGGGGCTCGGTGCCTGTACTACAAATCCACTGCTCCTGGAGGCTATTTTTTCCCTTTTGTTGCCCTGGTTGTTTATTGTTGTTGTTATTATTGTTGTTGGATAGATCAGAGAGAAATGCAGAGAGGAAGGGAAGACAGAGAGGGGGAGAGAAAGATACACACCTGCAGACCTTCACCGCCTGTGAAGCGACTCCCCTTCAGGTGGGGAACTGGGGGGCTCAAACCGGGATCCTTACACCAGTCCTTGGGCTTTGTGCCATGTGCGCTTATCCCGCGATGCGACCGCCCAGCCCCCATGACTTTCTTAAAGCTCACAAAATATGCTTGTAGTAACTGGTCAAAAAATAAAGAAAATAATCTTTCACAACAGGTCTTCCTGAACAAGAAAAAAAAAATCTGTTATGTTTTCCCCACAAGGGATAGATTGTTATATTATAGTTATTGTACTATCTGTGTAATATGTAGTATAAGTATATGTAGTGCAATATTAGTATCAATTACAATGACTGTTAACTATAAAATATAACATTTTGTTTAAGTTTTTGAGCTTTAAAAACACCTCAAACTTTTGAAAAGCTTGCCATTTAGTTCCTTGAGGAAACAATTGTGATTGTGAGGACACCTAGTGTTTCAAGAAATACATTTTATATTCCTAGTTGAATAAAATTTAAAGATAATTATTTGTAGCCCATGAGGTGGCACTGTGGGTGAATACTGGATTCACAAGCCTGAGGCCCCATGTAAAATTCCTGGCATTGCAAGGGCCAGAGTGATGATCTGATTCTCTCTCACAAATATAATAGTGTTTTTTAAATTTTTTTTCAAATCTTTATTTATTGGATAGACACAGCCAGAAATCAAGAGGGAAAGTGATGATAGAGAGGAAGATAGAGACACCTGCAGCCCTGCTTTGCCACTTGCGAAGCTTTCCCCCTGCAGGTGGGGACCGGGGGCTAGAACCTGGGTCCTTGCACATGTGCACTCAACAAGGTGTGCCACCACCTGGCCCCCTAGTTTTTTTTTTTAAAGATTTTTTTCCCCACTGAACTGTAGCTTTCACATACCACTAGTAGTGAAAGATACGTGGTGTCATGATACAGAGCAGTTAACTAATAGAAATGCTTTCTCTAGTGGCCCAGGAGGTGGTATAGTGGTTTAAAGATCATGAGTTCAATCTCCTACACTGCATATGCCAGAGTAGTGCTCTGGTTTCTCTCTCTCTCCATTTCTCTCTCTCTTTTCTCCCACATCTTTCTCATAAATCAATAAATTTAAAAATAAATCCTACTCTATTCTTTTTAAGAATAAAATACTGGAGAGAGGGGAGTGTACCAGGTTAAGTGCACATAGTCCTAAGCCCAAAGACCAGTGCAAGGATCCAGGTTTGAGCCCCCAGCTTCCCACTTGCAGGGGGGACACTTTACAAGTGGTGAAGCAGGTCTGCAGGTGCCTTTTTCTCTCCCTCTATCTCCCCCTCCCCTGTCAATTTCTCTGTTCTATTGAATAAAATGGGGGGGGAGATATGGCTGCCAGAAGTGGTGGATTCACAGTGTTGTTGCACTGAGCCCCAGTGATAACTTTGGAGGCCAAAAAAAAAAAAGTATAAAATACTTGGGGACTGGATGGTTGCAGACCCAACTGAGCTCATGAACTGTCCCCTCTACATACAGAGTAGGGACTTGAACCCAGGTGCTTGCACTTGGTAACTGGCCCTTAGGAATTCATGTTCCAATAAAAATTATAATGTAAAATCCCTCCATTCTATTTCTTATACATATGAAGGGAAAGGTACATTGCATGATTTTTATGATATGAAAATAGCTAAGTGGTTTGAAATACTGAATTCTCAAATGAGTTGAGTGTTATGGTCATCATAAATCCACATACAAAAGTACAGAATAACTGCCACTTGAACTACTAGGTCAGTGTATCTCTATCTCAGCACTACTGATATTGTGGTGAGATAATCTGTTCTTGTGGGGGCTGTCTTGTGCACTGCAGGGCTACAGCAGCATTTCTGGTTCCATGACAACCCACAATGTCTTCAGACATGTCCTGGCTGAATGTGCTTGGGGTCAAAGGGAAGGCAAAGCTGCTTCCAGCTGAAAACCACTGATCTTGAAACAAATAGTTAGAAAACTAGCATGAATTGGTAGAGAAATTTCACAGAAGGTATGATTTTAAAGGTTAGAAGTGTATTAGATAAGGAGAGGGGGAGAGGGAGACAGCATAATGGTTATGTAAAGAGACTTTCATGTCTGGGATTCTGAGGCTTCAGGCTCAATCACCTGCACCACCATCAGCCAGAGCTGAGCAGTACTCTGGGAATAAAAATTTAAAAAAATTTAAAAAATATTTATTTATTCCCCTTTGTTGCCCTTGTTTTATTGTTGTAGTTATTGTTGTTACTGATATCATCATTGTTGGATAGGACAGAGAGAAATGGAGAGAGGAGGGAAAGACAGAGAGGGGGAGAGACAGACACCTACAGACGTACTTCGCTGCCTGTGAAGCGACTCCCCTGCAGATGGGGAGCCAGGGGTTCGAACAGGGATCCTTATGCCGGTCCTTGCGCTTTGCACTACCTGCGCTAACGCCCAACTCCTTAAAATTTTTTTTTCAATTTTAAAGTATATTATATGGGGAGGGAAGAAGTTCAGCAAGAGTACTCTTCCTACATTTGTGAGGTTCTGGGTTGGATCTGCAGCACCAATGAGAGCGGCAGGAATTCCATAGATAGTGGAGAAGTAAGTACTTTGTTATCTTTCCATCTCTTTCTCTCTCTCAAAAAAAAAAATGGGGGAGTCGGGCGGTAGCGCATCAGGATAAGCACAGTTGGTGCAAAGCGCAAGGACCGGCATAAGGATCCCAGTTCAAGTCCCCGGCTCCCCACCTGTAGGGGAGTAGCTTCACAGGTGGTGAAGCAGGTCTGCAGGTGTCCATCTTTCTCTCCCCCACTCTATCTTCCCCTCCTCTCTCCGTTTCTCTGTCCTATCCAACAACAACGACATCAATAATAAACTACAACAACAAAAAAGTAATAAAATAAAATAGAAACACACAGTCTAAGTGCACACAATCAGGTGTGGTAGAATTCCTGAACAGTATGTTCCCACCTCTGTCCCCCTGTTGTATGGAACAGTTTCTACTCTGATCCTATAAATTAGGAACATGAAGGATAGAGAAGGTATTACCATTCCTCCCATTTCTTCTCAAAAAAGCCAGGCATCCCAACTTTTATGTGTAATTCCACATATAAATGTGTTGGGAAGAAATACAGTTTTAAAAAATCTGTGAGCCTGCGGGTCCATGCGGTAGCGCAGCGGGTTAAGCACACGCACATGGCGCAAAGCGCAAGGACAGACAGACATAAGAATCCAGGTTTGAGCCCCCGGCCTCCCCACCTGTAGGGGAGTCATTACACAGGTGGTGAAGCAGGTCTGCAGGCGTCTTTCTCTCCCCCTCTCTTGATCTCTCTCTGTCCTATCCAACAACAACAGCAATGGCAACAATAATAATGACAACAAGGGCAACAAAATGGGAAAAAATGGCCTCCAAGAGCAGTGGATTCGTAGTGCAGGCACCAAGACCCAGCAATAACCTGGAGGCAAAAACAAACAAACAAAAAAACCTGTGAGCCAAATAAAACATATAACTACATTTGTCCTCTAAGGCACAACTGTATGATCTCAGCAGGAGTTTTATCAGGGTGGTCCTGAGTATGAAGATGTGGGAGGACTATGCCAATATATTTGCTTATACCAGCAGGTCTACCAATAAGGGTCCTACACTCACAGCTGGTCTCAATATATCAGGAGTACCTAAATACTGATCTGGCCAAAGCAGCTCATTATGGTTCCAATGAATAACCCCAATACCCCAAAAACTGGCTTCTGGATCATCATCCTGGAGGAATGTGGCGAGAACGAGCAAAAATGTGAAATACTGGGGATCTCCACTCAGAGAGGAAGAGTAGACCATGAGCTCTGACAGAGCTCTGACTTAAGAAAAGTCTCAGAAAAACCTGGTCTTTCTCATTTTAGAGATGACTAAAGAGAAAGTTAGGGCAGAAAGTCTTAGGTCTAAAAGACTGCTTATAACATAAGCAGGGAGGGGCTGAGCAGTGTCACATCTGGTAGAGCGTACATGTTACCATGTACAAGGATCCCGGTTCAAGCCCTAGTTCCTACCTGCTGGGGAAAAGCTTCATGAGTAGTGAAGCAGTGATGTAGGTGTCTCTCTTTCTCCCTATCTCCCCCTTCCCTCTGGCTCTATCCAAAGTAAATAAATAAAAATAAAATAAAGTAAGTGGGAACTAGTACCTGGGTACCAAAGCCCAACCAAAACAACCACTTAACATGCTAAGCCATACAAGGCAGAAGAAAAATTCCTGAGGTGCTCTGGCTAAACCTTTCACAAAAGCCTCCCCCCCCATTTCCTGATGCAAATTAACACTGGCAATCAAAGCCATAACTCCTCTGCCCAAGCTTGAATAACTTTTCTTTTCTTTTTTTTTAGTACTATATATATATATTTTTATTTTTGAGTGATATGAAGAGAGAGAAAGACACAGAGAGATACACTAGGGTTCAATCCCTGGCACCACATAATAGCACTAAGAAGACCACCAGAGATGATGAAGCTGTGCTTTGTTCTCTCTCCCCTTTCTACATTTCTCATTCTCTAAAGGACAGAGAGGCACGTGCATAGACCCTCAGTACAATCTCTTAACACTTTATAACATAAAGGTCTCAAGGCAGTTTATCACTGTCAAAAAGATAACATGTCAGTTATTCATCTACACAATAATTACTAATAATTACTACTGCAACTATGTGTCAGGAAGAATTCTAAGTGCTCTTCTCATTTAGTTGTCTTAATAATTTAATAGTCTAGATAGAGAAATGTTGCTATAGAGAGATGAATTTTGCTTAAAGGCACAATACATAGTATTCAAGAGAGAAAGGTTTCCAGGTGTTTAGAAGTACAGACATAAAATAAGAATTTCCCCCTAAGGAGCTTACAGCAGCTAGCAGTATTTAACTTGTTCTCTGCTTAAGTAAAACATATCTGGTGAGCAACTATTTTCAGTATCTAGCCAAGAAGCAGGCCTACATTCTCTCTACCCAACCAGTCTTTCTAAAAGGAAGACTCTATCAAGAAAAAGCTATTGGTCAAGGCAGTATGTCTGAGTAGAAAGAAACATAAAAGGTAAAGCACAAACAATGTAGTTTAGTAAACCACTTGTTGAAAAGCAGGCATATATAAATACTACAGCTTCTTTTTCTAAATATTTATTTTCCCTTTTGTTGCCCTTGTTTTTCATTATTGTTGTAGTTATTGTTGTTATTGATGTCGTTATTAGATAGGACAGAGAGAAATGGTGAGAGGAGGGGAAGACAGACACCTGCAGACCTGCTTCACCGCTTGTGAAGCGACTCCCCTGCAGGTGGGGAGCAGGGGGCTCGAACTGGGTCATTAGGCCGGTCCAGGCGCTTTGTGCCACGTGCTCTTAACCCTCTGTGCTACCACCTGACTCCCAAATTTCTAATCTACAAGTCTGGTGTCCCTCCTCACCAATGTGGAAGATTGATCACCATCTAATTTACCATCTCATTTTCTTTACCCACCATCTCTACCTTTTAGAAATAAATAATTATGCTTCAAGGTAAGTGTGACCACCAGTAACTCTTATTATAGCTTACTCATAAATTTAGAAGTTCATAGGACAGTTACTGTTACCTGTTACAGCAGTTAATAAATAACTCAAGTCAAAAGTCTGAAGAGCAACAACCTCCAGGAAGGTCAGACAAAATACATCCTTCGCTCTTCTAGTCTAATAACTTTCCTCACTAGTAATCTCCAGACAAAATTTTTTTAGCAACTATGTTACTTCCGGGGTGTAAGTTTGGCGATCACACTTAATACTAGGTAAGCACTCAAGATTTCCTAGAAGGGTTGAACAGAGAGAGGTCAAAGGAAATACAGAATGTCATTAGGACTCAGAAATCAAAATACTGATATATAAAAACCAGAAACTAACTCTAGGGCCAGGTCAGGCAATGGCTGTTAGAGGAATATGTAACTGAAGAGTGAGAAACATACACTGGAGCCCACTAGGCAATCGACTAGTGGGAAAAGAGTCCCTGTCACTCATTAGCTTTGTCACCTCACTATTTTCAAGTCAAGTCTGTTCACCTCTAAATTATAGATGGAAAAAAAAAAAGATGTCTGAGTTCTGTGGTGCTGCCGATAACTCCAACTACTGTCTTATGACAGAAAGTTGTCACTTTGGGGCCGGATAAAATAAAGTCATGAATCTGAGGGCAGAGCTAATAGTCTATATGCAAACGCAATCTGCGCCCAGGGCTCTTTCTCCGCCTGCACGTTATCAGTCTTCAGTCTCAGACCATCGTCCTGGCTCCCCACCGGTGGACTAATGTCCCTCCCGCCAAAAGCAAGGAGTTGCACACTCAGCTGAGCCCCCGCCGGCAGCCCTACAGGAATGACAGGTACTTACGCGGAGACCACCTTCCCGTTCAGAATTTCCGCAGGTGCCATGGCCTTTAGTAGTCCGCTGCCCACGCTGGAAACTCCAAGATCCAGGTTCAACTCTCTGTCCAGCCACGCAGATCAAGCCCAACCCACGTGCTTAGCGATCGTCCAGGGAGATGCTACCACTGCGCCTGCGCCCGTCCTCCAGCCCCACCCCTACCCCAAGACCTTCCAGGACCAAGATTCGCCGGTGCTATCCGGAAAGACGTAGGTCCTTCTTGTCATGGAGAACTGAACGGGACGTCTGCCATGTCGCCGGAAGATGAGCTGTGATGAATGGCTAGAAGAAATGATTGGCAGGTGGAATGACCTGTTTCAGCTCGAGCCTTCTTGTGGGGCGGGACCAGTTCATGGAGGGGTGTGGCCTCAGTGTCAGACCTTCGGGGGCGAAGCTGGGGGCGAGGCCGGAAGGGGGCGAGCTGAGTTACGCCGGCTCGATTGGGGGAGTTTGGGACAAACTGTTTTGTCGGGCAGGTCGCGGACGTCACGTGGTTTTCACAGCGTGGCTGCGGTGGATGCCAAAGTGGCTCATAGAGGTTAAACCAGAAGAATCTGCTAGGCAGTACCCGGCTTTCCCGCCCCGCGCCATCCTAGTGGAGACTTCCTTCCTACCCGCGCCTTGAGGGCTGGGCGGCGCTCTGTGCTTTTCACTTCTCAGACTTTGTGCCCCAGGGCCAGGGCGGAGCTGCAAGTGCTGTGGGACTCTGGTTGGGTCCCTGGAAGCCCTTGCGGAAGGTTGTGCCCCGCTTTGCAAAGAGTGGATTTGCTAAGACAGAAATCTAGGGAGGGCGGGCGGCAGGCGGTGTACCTGGTTAAGCGCGCACATTACAGTGCACAAGGACCCAGGTTCAAGCCCCTGGCCCCCACCCGCAGGGGGAAAGCAAAGTGGTGAAGCAGAGCTGCAGATGTCTCTTCTACCTCTCTCCCTATCTCTCCTTCCCCTCTCAATTTCTGTCTATATGCAGTAATAAATAAAATTTGTATATAAATTATATATATAATAAATATATAATAATAAATTATATATATATATATATATATATATATATGAGTTTGTAGGACAGTATGGTTGGGGGCCATGAGGCCCAAGGTTGACACTTATTTCTTCAATAGAAGTGGCTTGGGCTTTTGCTTTGAGGGGAGAGGGATCGCAGAGGGTGGTGGGTGGTACTTCGGGAGGTCAAGTCCTCTTATGGAACAGCCATGTTTGTTTTCTCCACTGGGGAGCTCTGGGCTGAAATTATACGAAGTCCTAAGAAGTCATCACAGTGGTTCTGTGAGAGAAACTGTCCTGGTTGCTTTGTTTACTTCCTTTTCCCTACTTTACTAGATAGTACTGGCATAGATGTGAAGTTCAGTGGGCAAGCGGTGACGCACCCAGTTGCGTGCTTGATGTTGGACAAGGACCAGGGTTCAAGCCCCTGGTAACCGCATGCAGGACAACAAACTTTATGACCAGTGACGTAGTACTGCAGATGTCTCTTTCTCCCTCTCTACTTCCTTCCCCTCCTCTCAATTTCTCTCTGTTCTATCAAATTAATAGAAAAAAAAAAGAGGGGGGAAACAGGTATCAGGAGAGGTGGATTTGTATAGTGCTGATACCAATCCCCAGTGGTGGCAAAAAAAAAAAAAAAATTCAAATCATGAATGCTACAAGGAAGTAATGTGAAATAACTGCAATAAAGTTAGTTGCAGATCCATCCCTTCCTGTTAACTGTGGAGCCTAGTGATAACAGGAGAGATCTACAATTCACAAGCATATAATACAGTATTATGATGAAATTGCTCACTCGGTTAGTGTGCTGCTTTGCAGTGTGTGCCTCCCAGGTTGGAAACTGACCTCTACAATACTGAAGAAAACTTCTGTGCTGTGGGTTTTTATTCTCTTATTTATTTATTTTTTCTTTTGTAACAGCACTGCTCAGCTCTAGCTTATGGTGGTGCAGGGAACTGAACCTGAAACCGCGGAGCCTCAGTCATGTCTGTTTGCATAACCAATATGCTATATACTCCGCCTCATTCTCTATTTTAAAAATAGTTATAGGGCGGGGGTAGATAGCATAGTGGTTATGCAAAGAAACTGTCATGCCTGAGGCTCTGAAGTCCCAGGTTCAATCCCCCCGCACCATAAACCAGAGCTGAGCAGTGCTTTGGTGTTTCTCTGTGTCTTTCTCACTCTGCATCTCTCTCAAAAATAAATAAAATACTTTAAAAATAATAATAATTGTAGTTACCTTGCTATACCTTACATCACCAGTGTACACATCTAGCACATAAAATTTGTACTTTAAAACAAAAGATTCAAAGGGGCCAGGTGGTGGCGCACCTGGTTAAGCGCGCACACTACAGTGCTTAAGACCCAGGTTCAAGCCCCTGATGCCCACCTGCAGGAGGAAAGCTTCACGAGTGATTGAGGCAGGACTGAGGGTGTCTCTCTGTCTCTTCCCCTCTCTATCTCTCCCTCTTCTCTCAATTTCTCTCTGTCTCTATCCAATAATAAATAAAAATATTTTTTAAAAAGATTCATTTTTTTATGAAAGAAAGGGGAAGAGAGAGAAACAGAATACAATAGTTTATCCACGGAACCACCTCCAGGGCCACAAAGTTTGTACTTCTTAGCCAAATTGGTTTCCCTAATCCCCTGGCTGCCACCATTCTCTTTGTGTGAGTGGGTGGATTCAGCTTTTTTATATTACATGTAAATGGTATCAAACTATTTTTTTTTCCAGCTAGATCTCATTTGGTTGAATACCCTCAAGATCCATCCATCTTTTTTTTTTTTCTGTTTGTTGCCCTTGCTTATTGTTGTTGTTATTATTATTGTTGTTGTTGTTGTTGGATAGGACAGAGAGAAATCGAGAGAGGACGGAAGACAGAGAGGGGGAGAGAAAAATAGACACTTGCAGACCTGCTTCACCACTTGTGGGGAGTCAGGGGCTCAAACCGGGATCCTTATGCCCGTCCTTGCGCTTAGCGCCATGTGCGCTTAACCTGCTGTGCTACTGCCGGGTCCCCCATCCATCTTTTTATAGTAACTGAACAGTACATGTTTTTGAGTAACATTTTCATCCATGCTTACATCAGCGGGCACATGGGTTGTTTCCATGTCTTGATTATTGTGAACATTGCTGCAGTGACCATGAAGAGGGGATGAGGGGTGTTTCCAGAATTTTTTTTTTTTTTGGTGAGGGGGAGGTGGTACTTTTAGTAGGTGGCTTTTGCTTGATTCCTTAATTCTGTCTTTTTTTTTTTCTTCTTTGTTTCTCTCTTTTTTTCTTGTAGAGTTAGAAAGGCAGAGAGCAAGAGAGAGATTACCACGCCAATGCTTCCTTCACTACGTTCGGGGCTGTGCTTGAACCTAGGTCATGCACATGGCAAAGCAGCACACTATGTCAGTGAGATATTTTACCCAGTTCTGAAAATACTTTAGAGTGACCTCATATACAGAATAACTATTTTGTTTTACTAGCATGTTTTATTGAGATATAATTTTGCATATCATAAAATGCTCTCGATTTAAAGTGTCTAGTGACTTTTAGTATATTTACAGAGCTATTCATCCATCAATGTAACAGAGTCAGAGCATCTTTAGTGAATTTTTTTTTTCCTGGTAATTGCTTTTACTTTACTACTCTATCACAGACTGTTCCAATAATACAATGATGAGTGAGGATAGATAGCATAAAGAAATTCTTTCTCCTGAGGTTCCAAAGTCCTAAGTTTAATCTACCACATCACTGTAAGCCAGAGGTGAATAGTACTCTGGTAAATAATAGTAATAATAAAAAATAATAATAATAATACAATGACTGAAAATTGGGGCTGGAGAGACAGCATAATGGTTAGGCAAACAGACTCTCAAGCCTGATGCCCCAGATTCAAAAACCCATACTACCTCTGGTAAATAAATACATAAACATTTTTTTTAAAGATTGAAAATTGGGACCAGGTAGTGGCATACCTAGTTAAGTACACACCATCCTGTATGCAAGGACCCAGGTTCAAGCTCCCGGACCCCACCTACAGGGAGAAAGCTTCACAAGTGATGAAACAGGGCTGCAGGTGTCTCTGTCTTTACCACTCTATCTCCCCCTCCCTCTCAATTTCTCTCTGTCTCTGTCCAATAATAAATAAATATAGATATTTAAAAATTAAATAAAATAAAGACTAAAATTTATCATCTCACAAATTCAGAAGTTTTGTGACTAGTAAGAATAGGCTGTAGTAATTTCATTTCACTTTTTCTTTTTTTTTCTTTTTTTTTCCCAGAGCACTGCTCAGCTCTGGTTTATGGTGGTGCAGGGGACTGAACCTGGGACTTTGGAGCCTCAGGCATGAGAGTCTCTTTGTATAACCATTATGCTACCTACTCCTGCCCTTCATTTAATTCTTCTTTATATCAATTATCCTACAATAAATTGGTTTTCCTTAAAGTCCCAGTTTCTGAAAGAAAAAGAAAACTATACACAAAGTAAGGTAAAGATTTACTGTAATAATCCTAGTGGTGTTGATGTCGAGTACATATTGGGAACATACTCTCTCTGTTGCAAATGTACTTCACTAGAGTTAGAATCCCAGTTTTCCGTTTTTCTTTTTTGGATAAAATTACTTTCTCTTCCTGTCAAAGCACTTCTTTGTGGATGAGGTTTGTGCCTGGGAATACAGATGTTTGACGTATTTCAAGAATTTCACAAAAGAATAGCTCCAAATGTGGGTTTCACTTTGGAATATTTACTTTGGGTGGCATCATCTTCTTAAAAGTGCTTAAGTTTACTGATGTTTGATAAAAAACAATTGGTATTTTCACTTATAGTTAGGGAAGTAATTACTGTATCTCTTTAGGATGTCACTTTTTCCTTCCTTTGAGCTCTGTGATGCGTTCCCCTAGCAACAGCTTCTTTGATATATTGGCATTCTAGAGGCAAATTCTGTAGAGTAGTCACTCCTAGTGGACAATTCAGGTTTCTTCTAAGAGTTGATCTTGGATTCAGAATTCATTCTTGTGCCTGATATGGTAAAAATGTATGTTTTTATTTTTACTTCCTATTAAATGAAGTATATATCACAGTGTATCTAACCTGAAGTATTGATAAAACTTAGGATGCCTAAAAACAAAATAGAATAGCCATGTATAAACTAAAAATCACAAAATACTTGTGTCATTTTGCTATATTTTTTATCTTAGACTTCTGATACATACTATTTTTATAAGAATTTAATTTTGAGAAAACAGTGTTATCACCATATGTATGTTAGCTTGTGTTAAGGACTTTTTTTTCTGTTGTGTTCTTTAGTTTCAGCTATATTTTGTGTACCTATTATGAAGTGATAGAGATAAACTAGAAATAGATCCTTTTCTTAGGTATCTTCAATGTAGTAGGAGGGATTCGAGTTTTGCATACTTTGAATGACAAGAAAAGAATAGATACATACTATAAAGGAAGAAAAGTTATTTTTATTTTGTAGGAATCAAAAAATGATTTCTACTTAAGTTGATATTGAGGATTTATATGTTATGCTTGTGGGTTCACACTTTTTTTCTTAGACTAAATATGAGTGAAACTCATTTAGCTATTTTTAACAGGAGAATCAGAAAATGGTAAGTAAATAAAAATAAAAGTACTGTAAAGGAATTGTAAGAACAGATAGTTATTCTCCTGCTTTATTAACAAGATTTGGGGCCGGGGTCGGGCGGTGGCGCAGTGGGTTAAGCGCATGTGGCGCAAAGCGCAGGAACCGGCGTAAGGATCCCGGTTCGAGCCCCCGGCTCCCCACCTGCAGGGGAGTCGCTTCACAGGCGGTGAAGCAGGTCTGCAGGTGTCTTTCTCTCCCCTTCTCTGTCTTCCCCTCCTCTCTCCATTTCTCTCTGTCCTATCCAACAACGAATTGCGTCAACAAGGGCAATAATAATAACCACAATGAAGCTACAACAAGGGCAACAAAAGGGGGAAAAAATGGCCTCCAGGAGCGGTGGATTCATGGTGCAGGCACCGAGCCCACCAATAACCCTGGAGGAGGAAAAAAAAAAAAACAAGATTTGGGGCCAATTAGTGATGTACTTGGTTAAGCATATACATTATAGTGTGCAAGGACCCAGGTTCCAGTCCCCGGCCCCCACATACAGGGGGAAGCCTTCTCAAGTGGTGAGGTAGGGCTGCAGGTGTCTTTCACTGTCTCTTTCACTCTTTGTCTCCCCTCTCCCCTCTAAATTTCTATCTCTGTCAAATAAAACATTTAAAAAAGTACTGTAACTGGAGGCCGGGTGGTGGTGCACTTGGTTGAGTACACGTTGCAGTATGCAAGCACCCAGGTTTGAGCCCCTGATCCCCATCTGCTGGAGGAAAGCTTTGTGAGTGGTGAAGCAAGGATGCAGGTATGTCTCTGTCTCCCTTCTTCTCTATCGCCCCTTTTCCTTCTAGATTTCTAGCTGTCTCTAATAAATAAAGATGATAAAAAAAATTAAAAATGAAATCCTAAGGAATACGATTTTTTTGCAACTAGAATTTCACATGTGTATGATTTCACTGTTTTGGGCCACTTTTTCATTCAGAGTGAGTCCACCACAGCCTTCTCCAGTACCATAGCCCCTTGGATATGGTACCAAGACTTGAACGTTGGCTACACATATTACTATGGAGGGCTGTACCCAGTGAGTTATCTCTTCAGCCCCAAGTATAAAATTTTTTAAAATTAAAAAAAATTTATTTATAAAATAAAAAATATTGACAAGCCCATAGGATAAGAGGGGTACAATTCCACACATTTCCCACCACCAGAGTTCTGTATCCCATCCCCTCCCTTGAAAGCTTTCCTATTTATCTCTCTGGGCACATGGACCCAGGATTATAATGGGATGCAGAAGGTGGAAGGCCTAGCTTCTGTAATTGCTTCTCCACTGGACATGGGCCTTGGCAGGTCGATCCATAACTCTCAGCCTATCTCTCTTTTTCCCTGGTGGGACAGGGCTCCAGAGAGGTGTGGTTCCAGAGTACATTGGTGAGGTCGTCAGCCAGGGGAAGTCAGGTTGGCATGATAGCAGATCAAATAGATGGGGTTTATAGTTAACAATATATGCTTTTCCCATATTTGGGAGCAGCTCTCTTCCCTGATACAGCTTTCGAGTCCTATTTCAAATCCCGGCACCATCTCCCCAGATAATACCTTTGGCCCACCTGCATGTTAGCTGTTGGGAAGAGGCAAAAATTAGTAAAGTAAAGGACCCCTTGGAATATACCCAAAATAGACCTACTAGCTTTTTCCAAAATGGAGACCCCAATCTCATTTGTTATATTTTTGCCTTTAGATTTCTGATTTTTAAACACTTTGTTCTTCTTTTAATGTTTTTTAAAAATATTTATTTATTTATTCCCTTTTTGTTGCCCTTGTTTTCTTGTTTTTTTTTTTTTTTAATTTCTTTATTGGGAAATTAATGTTTTACATTCAACAGTAAATACAATAGTTTGTACATGCATAACATTCCCCAGATTCCCATTTAACAATACAACCCCCACTATGTCATTCATCATCCTTCATGGACCTGTATTCTCTCCCCACCCACCCACCACAGAGTCTTTTACTTGGGTGCAATATGCCAATTCCATTTCAGGTTCTACTTGTGTTTTCTTTTCTGATCTTGTTTTTCAACTTCGGCCTGACAGTGAGATCATCCCATATTCATCCTTCTGTTTCTGACTTATTTCACTCAACAGGATTTTTTCAAGGTCCATCCAAGATCAGCTGAAAACGGTAGCAGAGTAGTATTCCATTGTGTATATATACCACAACTTGCTCAGCCACTCATCTGTTGTTGGACACCTGGGTTGCTTCCAGGTTTTGGCTATTACAAATTGTGCTGCCAAGAACATATGTGCTGCCAAGAACAGATCTTTTTGGATGGATGTGATGGGTTCCTTAGGATATATCCCCAGGAGAGGAATTGCAGGGTTATAGGGTAGGTCCATTTCTAGCCTTCTGAGAGTTCTCCAGACTGTTCTCCACAGAGGTTGGACCAATTGACATTCCCACCAGCAGTGCAGGAGGGTTCCTTTGACCCTACACCCTCTCCAGCATTTGCTGCTGTTACCATTTCTGATGTATGACATTCTCACAGGAGTGAAGTGATATCTCATTGTTGTCTTGATTTGCATTTCTCTGACAATCAGAGAATTGGAGCATTTTTTCCTGTGTTTCTTAGCCTTTTGGATCTCTTCTGTGGTGAATATTCTGTCCAAGTCCTCCCCCCATTTTTGGATGGGGTTATTTGTTGTCTTGTTGTTGAGTTTGGCAAGCTCTTTATATATGTTAGTTATTAAACTCTTGTCTGATGTATGGCATATAAAGATCTTCTCCCATTCTGTGAGGGGTCTCTTGGGTTGGGTAGTGGTTTCTTTTGCTGTGAAGAAGCTTTTTAATTTGATGTAGTCCCATAGGTTTATACTTACCTTAGTCTTCTTTGTAACTGGATTCGTTTCATTGAAGATGTCTTTAAAATTTATGCAGAAAATAGTTCTGCCAATATTTTCCTCTAAGTATCTGATAGTTTGTGGTCTAACATCCAAGTCCTTGATCCACTTGGAATTTACTTTTGTATTTGGTGAAATACAGTGGTTCAATTTCATTCTTCTGCATGTTTTAACCCATTCTTTCCAACACCATTTGTTGAAGAGACTTTGCTTTCCCCATTTAATAGTCTGGTTACCTTTGTCAAAGATTAGATGTCCATAGGTGTGGGAATCTTTTTAATCTTCTTATTTTAATTCATTTTTTTTTTTTTACCAGAGCACTACTCTGGCTTAAAGTAATACAGGCATAGTGAGCCTGGGCTTTGGAGTCTTTAGGAATGAAAGGTTTTTGTTTGTTTTAATAACCATTATACTATTCCTGCGATAGGACTTGTTTCTTATTCTGATTTATTTATTTTTAAATAGAAACAGAAAAAGAGAGAGAGTGAGACCACGGTGCTTGAGCTTCCTTCAGTGTGGTCAGGACCAGACTTGAACTTGGGTTGTGCATTTGGCAAAGAAGCACCTATCCAAGTTAAGCTATTTTGTCTGTCCCCACCCCCCAGGAGAGGATTCTTAAGAATAAACTGAGGGGCCTAGCGGTGGAGCACCTGGTTAAGTGCAGATATTACAGTGTACAAGGACCCAGATTCAAGCCCCTGGTTCCCACCTGCAGGGGAAAGCTTCACAAGTGAAGGAGGGCTGCAGGTATCACTCTGTCTCTTCCCCTCTCTATCTCACCCTCCCCTCTCAATTTCTCTCTGTCTCTATCCAATAATAAAAATAAAAAATAAAACTATTTAAAAAAAGAATAAACTGAAAAAATAAAATAAACGTAATTCTGACATCATTTTTACTTTAGGACTAAGTGGTTGTTGTTTTTTTCTCCTTTCTATTTACCAACATTTGTTTTACTCTCTGATTCCCATATTCTTAGAAAATGAATTGATGTAGTAATATTAAGTATGAAGTGATGAAGACACTAAAGCCTTCACTTATATCTTTATAGTTTACGTATAAACTATAAACTTAATAATTAGCCTCAATATTAGAAAAATATAATTATTTTTATATATTCTCAAGTCTGTAGTAATTACAGGTTTACACATTATAATGATTATAGGCTTAACAGAGGAATTTCAAAATATTGTTTAATATCAATAAAGAAAACTAGGTCTTCATGCTTTATGTCCTGTACATTACACTATCCTTACATTTTTCATTTTTCTCCTGTGACTTTTCAATTTTCTTTCTTTCTTTTTTTTTTTTTTTGCTTCTATTGCTGGGGCTTGGTGCTGGCACTGTGAATCTACTTCTCCTAGGGGCCATTTTTTTCATTTTTCTTCTATTTTATTTGATAATACAGAGAGAAATTGAGAGCGAAGGGGTAGGCAGGGAGAATAAGACACCTGCAGACCTGCTTCACCACTTGTAAAGCTTCCCCTTTACAGGTGGGCATGGGGCTTAAACCCCGGTCCAGCTACCAGTCCTTGCACTGTTCAGTCCACATATCAGCATGTGTGCTTAACTGGGTGCTATACCGCCCAGCCCCTGACTTTTAAATTTTAAATTTTCTAGAAGATGCCATGCAGCAAAGGAACACATAGTCCATTTAGATAAAGCCCCTCCTTTGTACAGTCAGTAAGTGCTGCTCCCTCAGAATGCATTCCCTGATCTTAAAAAAACCTATTATCTGATTGTTTGATAACAGCAATATAATGTTAATTGAGGGCAATGTTGTTTTTCAATTAACATTTAGAAAAATTCACTTTGGTAAATATAATATATGGGATGGGCTAGGTAGGGAAATACTAAAATTTCCAGTACTAAATTCTTGGAATATTGAATTTACAAAAATCATACTGTGAGGTTGTAGTTTAGATTCCTCTGGGGCAGAAGGAGCACAGGAACTGCCACATTCTACATTCTTAACTCATGCTCGACACTTTAATTGTTGGCTGAACCTCAAGGGAAATAGTTAATGTTTCTGATAAAATGAAAAATAGAACATGAAAGAAATTTGCAAAGTGGGTGTTTTAAGGATATCATTCACAAGTAACACTTAACTATAAGTACGTATCTGTATATTACTATACTGTTTCAACAAATTAGTTTTATTTACTTATTTTATTTTTTAATTTTCTCTCCCTCCCCACCCCACCCCACCCCCAGAGTCTTTTACATTGGTGCAATACACCAACTCCAGTTCAGGTTCTGCTTGTGTTTTCTTTTCTGATCTTGTTTTTCCTTTTCTGATCTTGTTTTTCAACTTTCTGCCTGAGAGTGAGATCATCCCATATTCATCCTTCTGCTTCTGAATTATTTCACTTAACATTATTTCTTCAAGCTCCATCCAAGATGGGCTGAAAATGGTAGTGTATATACACAATGGAATACTGCTCAGCTATGAAAAATAGTAATTTCACTGTTTTCAAATTACAGTTTTAAACAGTGTTTGTGGTGCTGTACTATATATATTTAGTAATGAGATCTACCTTGTCTCTAAGCAACAGGTTCAGTGGACAGTTCTTTCTGAGGACTGTCTAAGGTGGAAGAATCTGAAGCAGAACCTTCCAGAAAACATTGTTCTTGGTGCAATGCAAACTCTATGCAAACTCCTCTTGGAGATACGTTAGATCACCATTATTAGATCTTCATTATACTCCTTGCCTCATCAGCATGCCAGGCCCTCTCCAGACTATAAACCACTCAGATCCAGGAAAGCTTGCTGTTGGCCAAAGCAAAGTGCCCCAGAAGGCTAAACCAACGGAACCCAGGTGTCTATCAGCTCACACAGCTCAGAAAAATACCCCAGCGGTGAGTTTGGTTTGGTATTTTCTATTTCCAGAAGGCGAGGATAAAAGAGTATTCTGCACAGTTGAGAACAAGAAGAAAGGAAAGTCCAGTTCTGTTTGCCCACATTCTAATCCTTGTGCTAACACCTTTTCAAGCCTTTGGCAGTAAATAGGCAAAAGATGAGGTTTAAGGATTTGTCGTTCTTGTGATTCTTGAGAGTAAGAAAGAGTGAACCATGTTATTCTAATGGGAATTCAAATTGATTTTAATTAGTTTTGCTTTTTTTTTTTTTTAATCACTATGACATTTCAGTGTAGTACAGCAGTTCCAGAACAGTATTTGATTTAAAAAGATGACAGAGTTGGAAAGCTAGCTCACTTGGAATAGTGCACCTGCTTTGTCTTGTGCATCACCCAGGTTCAAACCCAGATCACACTACATTTTGGTCTATTGTATTCTCCTTTTCCTCTTCCTCTCTGTCTCTCTGCCTCTCTGCTTCTCTCTCTCTCTGCTTCTCTTTCTTTCTCTTGCCTCTAGGGTTATGCTGGGACTTGGTGTTTGCACTACAAATCCATCACTCCTGGTGGCAATTTTTTCCATTTTATTGGATAGGACAGAGAGAAATTGAGAGAGGAGGGGGAGATAGAGAAGGAGAAAGAAAGACACCTGAAGACCTGCTTCACTGCTTGTTAAGCATCTCCCCTTGCAAGTGGGAGGCAGGGCTTGAACTTAGATCCTTGCTCGGGTCCCTGTGCTTAGTATTATGTGTGTGTTAGCAGGTGCACCAGACTCTGACTTTCTCTCTCTACCTATCTGTCTATGGCCATACCATTCTGAACACACCTGATCTTGGAAGCTAGGAAGAGTTGGCCTGGTTAGTACTTGGATGGGAGATCACTATCTTTAGACATTACAGGTTTTCATCTATAGAGTATATGCTTAGTTGATAATTTGCCATTTCTTTTTCTAGGATGGTTTTGATCCACCTCTTGCAGTAGTTCCAACCAGGAACGCAGTTATATTCCCTAAAAAGTCAGCTTGCATAGTTCGCCCTCACCTTACTGGATTGTTGGTAAAAAACAAGAATCTTTCAGCTGAGGTATATGGATTATCTCAATAAGCAACACTATGGGAAAGCACATTCTCTATAAGAGTAGGGAAACATTCTGATAAAAATATTAATGTGTATCTTAACTAATTCTTGTTTTTCTCTCTCAATAATGAACTCTATCACTGAGGAGTACTAATTTAGTGTCAACTCTGTCTGATAAAAATTGCTTTGTAGGTGGTACAAGTTAAGTGCTTTTGAGTTGACTACCAAATGTTGTAATGTTTGACTATTACTTAGAGACTACCATACTTAAAATTGATGTAAGAATAATAACAATATGTATTAAGCATTTTGATGGAAAGAATTAATTCCCATTTTAAATGTAGCACCAAGTGGCAAGTACCCACTATTCTTATTTAATATGTGATAAATACCTGAGTTACATCAATTGATGAAAATGAAAGAAACCTCATTAATAGGAAATATCTTGACTTTTAGTTTCTATAATGAACTAGATAGTGCTTGTAGGAATTTTTTTTTAAGATTCCAATTATCCTCAAAATATTTATTGCAAGAGATAGTTTTATAGGTACCCATGGTTGGAAGCCTAGGGGTCATTTTAATTGTGAAACATAGTGTGATGTGACCGTTTGTCTGTACCATCTCTATAGTTACCTTTAACTAAAGTGTTTTGGAGGGCTGTATAGTGACTCACTCAGAGAGTACATGTTATAGTGTGCAAGGACTTGAGTTCAAACTCCTGGGCCCCACTGCAGGAAGGAAGCTTCACAAGTGGTATACCAGTGCTGCAGGCATGTCTCTCTCTCTCTCTCTCTCTCTCTCTCCCACCCTCCCCTCTCAATTTCTCTCCGTCCCAGTAAATAAATAAATAATGAATGAATGAAAAATAGATAAATTATTAATGTTTTCATTCTGGGACACTAACCAGCTTTCTCCACCCCCCACTTTTTTATTTTTTATTTTTTGCTTCTAGGATTATCATGGGAGCTCAGTACTGCGAGAATCTACCACTCCTGGTGGTCATTTTTTCCTTTTCCTCTCAACTGGGTGCACCACCTGGTTCCCAAAATTGTTTTAAAATGCATTTAACTGTGTGAACATATATTTTCTCTCATATATATACATACATACATATATATAAAACAAAACTTTTTTCCATTTTTTTAAATTAGGGGGTTAATGGGTTACAGTACGTTGTTGACATATTAGCATAATTTCTCAACTTGTCATAATAGATGTGTGCAAAACACACTGCCAACTTGGATCCTTTTCTATAGTCATGCACCAGGACCTCCAAGTGTCCCCTCCTCACTCCTCCTACCCCTTCTCCTTGCCTTCCTTATCCAGAATCCTTTGCTTTGGTGAAATACACCAAGCCAGTTCAAGTTTTACTTTGTGCTTCCCTTTTCTGTTTTTGTTTCTTAAGTTCTGCCAGCCAGGGAGATCACCTCATATTTACCCTTCTCTTTTTGATTTATCTCAATATGATTCCTTCAAACTGTATCCAAGATGAGGTGAAGAAGGAATCATCATTCTTTTTTTTTTCTTTTCAATTTATTATCTTAACCAGAGTTAAGCAATGTTCTGGTTAATAAAAAAAGGGGGGGGGAAGTCAGGCGGGTTAAGCGCAGTTGACGCAAAGTGCAAGGACCGGCTTAAGGATCCCAGTTAGAGCCCCTGGCTCCCCATCTGCTGGGGAGTCGCTCGCTTCATAGGCGCTTCATAGGCGGTGAAGCAGGTCTGCAGGTGTCTATCTTTCTCTCCTCCTCTCTGTCTTCCCCTCCTCTCTCCATTTCTCTCTGTCCTATCTAATAACAATGACATCAGTAATAAATATAAGAATAAAACAAGGACAACAAAAAGGGAATAAATAAATATAAAAAAAGCTTTAAAAAAGAATCAAGATACTTTAAACAACTTTACTTTTGATAAGAATAAAATCACTATTTTTAAACCTTATGTGTCGGCTTTATTTAATGTGTTTAACATTGGAATATGCTGTTAGGAAGTTTGAATGTTTCATCTCTCCTATAGCATAGTCGCACATTGATTAAATATAATGATTTTAAATCATACTTTTAAATATTTATTTCCTTTTGTTGCCCTTGTTGTTTAATTGTTGTAGTTACTATTGATGTCGTTGTTGTTGGATAAGACAGAGAGAAATGGAGAGAGGAGGGAAGACAGAGAGGGGAAGAGAAAGACACCTGCAGACCTGCTTCACTGCCTGTGAAGTGACTCCCCTGCAGGTGGGGAGCCAGGGGCCCGAACCGGAATTATTACGCCAGTAATTGCACTTTGCACCACTTGCGCTTAACCCGCTGCACTACCGCCCGACTCCCAAATCATACTTTTTTTTTTTACAGGCACAATTATAAATGATCTTAAGTAACACTTTCATTTTTGTATTAGCTAAGAAATCTTCAAAACAAACTTTCAATAAAAGAATATTCTCTGCAAGAGATGAAAAGTGAGCTACAAAATTACAAAGAAAATAATGTACAACAGTCATTCCAGATAATGTCCCTGAAAGAAGATATCAAAGACCTAGAGAAACTTATTGCTTCTCTAACCAGACTTAAATCTTTGAAAAATACCAATATTCAGAGTCTTGAAAGAGGAAACTGGGATCTAACTGAAAGAATTACAGAACTAGAAAAGCATTTAAGGTAAGGCATGTTATACTTTGTTTTCAAATACATTTGACGCACATTTGCAAATAATATATAAACTTTATACTCTTGATTGATCACTAAGTTGAAATCTAGTAGATTTTTACATAATATCTGATTCAAACGTATTATATAATAAGCATTTTTGTTGATGTAAGATTTATATAACGGAATTTACTCTGTGTACAATTCAGTAGTTTTTACTACATTTACAAGGCTATGCAACTATAACCAATCTAATTTCAGAACTTCATTAGCTCCTAAAGAAATCCCGTGCCATCAGCAATTACTTCCTAGTTTAGCTTCTCCAGTCATTAATACAATCTTCAGGAATCTTTCTTGCTCTGTAGATTTGCCTTTTCTGAACATTTTATGTGACTGCAGTCGTATAGTACATAGTCATTGTATCTGATTTCTTTCATTTAGCACAGTGTTTTCGAGGTACAACTGTATTATAGCATGAATTAGCTCTTCACCCCCCTTTTTCCCCCATGAGGGCTATTTCTGGGACTTAATGCCTGCACTGTTCATTGTTTTTCTTTATTTTTTTACAGGGACAAAAAGAAATTGAGAAGGAAGGGGAGAGAGAGAGCTAGAAAGAGAGACACCTGTAGCACTACTTCATCACTTGTGAAGATTCTCTCTTAATAGTAGGGTTGAACCCGGGTCCTTGCATTCAGTAACATGTGGACTCTACTGGGTGTACTATCACACATCCCACTAAAATTGACTTTTGTATTTCAATCTTATGCCCTACAGTCTTGCTGAACTGTTATAGTTTAGTAGCCTTGTGTGTATTTCTTGGGGCTTTCTACATATGACAATGTTATCTGTAAAAAGATCTACATCTTTCCTTTTTTGCCTCCAGGGTTATAGCTGGGGCTCGGTGCCTGCATTATGAATCCACTGCTCCTGGAGGCCACCTTTTCCATTTTGTTGCCCTTGTTGTTGTTATTTTTAGTTGCTGTAGTTGTTGTTGGATAGGTCAGAGAGAAATTGAGAGAGAAGACAGAGATGGGGAGAGAGACACCTGCAGACCTGCTTCACCACTTGGGAAGCGACCCCCTGCAGGTGGGGATATAGGGGCTCAAACTGGGAGCTCAAAATGGGATCCTTATGCCGGTCCTTGTGCCTCCTGCCATGTGCGCTTACCACCATGCCCCCTACATCTTTCTTTCTAATGTGGATACTTGAAATTTTTTTTCTTGCCTAATTCCCTTAACTTAAACCACCAGCACATATTGAATAAGGGGCTGGGTGGTGGCACACTTGGTTGAGTGCACACATTACAATGCCCAAGAATCCAGGTTTTCCCCTGCAAGGGGGAAGCTTCACAAGTCATGATACAGAGCTGCAAGTCTTTCTGTTTCTCTCCCTCTTAAACCACCCCTCCCCTCTGAATTTCTCTCATTCTCTATCCAAATAAATAAATAAATAAAGTAGATTTCACTGCCTTGTAAGTTGCCTCCAGGTTTTGACTGTTGAAAAAAAAAGCATGCAAGGAGTGGAGTAAGGATCCCAGTTCAAGCCCCAGCTCCCCACCTGCCAGGGTGTCGCTTCACAGGCGGTGAAGCAGGTCTGCAGGTGTCTATCTTTCTCTCCCCCTCTCTGTCTTCCCCTCCTCTCTCCGTTTCTCTCTGTCCTATCCAACAACGACGACATCAATAACAACAACAATAATAACTACAACAACAATAAAAAACAACAAGGGCAACAAAAGGGAAAATATTAAAACAACAACAACAAAAACAAAAAAACAAGGGGTCCGAACAGTAGCATACCAACTTCAGTGCACATAGTGCGAAGCTTAAAGACTGGCTCAAGGATCCTGGTTCAAGCCCAGGCTCCCCACCTGCAGGGGGGTCGCTTTGCAAGGGGTGAAGCAAGTCTACAGGTGCCTATATTTCTCCCCTCCCTTCTCCCCGTCTCGATTTCTCTTTTCCCTATCCAACAACAACAGCAGCACCAGCAACAAGAACAAAGAAAAAAAAGATGACCTTCAGGAACAGTGGATTCGTAGTGCAGGTACCAAAACCGGCCAATATCCCCAAACAAACAAAACAAAATTATTATTGAATGACAGTGTAGGGAAACAAGACATCGTATTTTGTTCATATTAGGGGGAAGGACTTCAGTCTTTCTTAACTGAGTATGATATTGGCTATGGGATTTCATAGGTGTTCTTTATCTGTGTAAGAAATTCCCTTCAGGATGATCTCACTTATAGACAGGTTGAAAAATACTGCCATGATGCCAACCTTCCTCTCCTAGGCAGATGACCTCATCAGTGTGTCCTGGAACCCTCCCTCCCAGATCTCTACCCCAGAAGGGAAAGGTAGAGACAGGCTGGGGATATAGATATACCTGCCAAGCCCACGTTCAGCAGAAAAGCAATTATAGAAGCCAGACCTCTGACTTTCTGTGCCCCAGAGATGTTTGGTCCATACTACCAGAGGGATAAAGAATAGAAAAACTTCCAATGGAGGGGATGGGATATGGCTCTCTGGTGGTGGGAATTGTATGAATTGTACTAATTTTATCCCACAATCTTGTCAACCATTATTACATAATAAGTAATAAAAAAAAGTTGAAAAGTAAGAAAATACAAAACAGAACTTGGACTGGGTTTGGTGTTTTGCACCAAAGTAAAAGACACTGGAGTGGGGAGGGGAGGGTTCAGGTCCTGGAAAATGATGGCAGAGGAGGACCTAGAGAGGGTTGAATTGTTATGTGGAAAACAGAAATGTTACACATGTACAAACTACTGCAAACCATTAATCCCTTCAATAAAGAAAAAAATAAAAGCAAAAAAGTTTTACCTAACATTTTTCTCCTCTTTAGATTTCTAACTCCCTATTGAAAAAACAATTCCCTTCCATCCCTAGCTTATTGAATGTATTATAACAAAAAGTTCATTGAGTTTTATTGTAAGTTTTTTCTGCATTGATTGGGATAACCATGTGATTTTGTCCTTTATACAAATTGTAATTTTTTTCTTTTTCTTCTTTTTAAGAAATCTTTATTTATTGGCTAGAGATAGCCAGAAATCTAGAGGGAAGGGAGTGGCAGATTGGAAGAGAAACAGAGAGACACCTGCATCCCTGCTTCACCACTTGGCTTGTGAAGCTTTTCCCCTGAACGTGGGGACCAGGGACTTGAACCTAGGTCCTTGAGCACTGTACTGTGAGCACTTAACCAGGTGTGCCACCACCTGGCCCCTCCAAATTGTAATTTTTGTATCCATGGTTTCTACAGTTGGTATACAGACAGAGGATAATTGGTCATGCACTCTTGGTTGACAGAAGAGGAAATAAAGTCATTAATTTTCTCTTTTATAAAATTAATAACATTTAAAAAGTCACAAAAAAGCCACTCTATATGAATAACGATGTAACTCATTCTTATTCTGCTTACTACATTTGTCAATTGATAGAATGAGGTTTATTCTAGTCTTTTGTCTCTACAAAGTTACTTTTGAAAGGAAAACACAGGAGCTTGAAACTACAGAGAAACAAACTACTTAGACTGAAAACTTTCTTAAAATCGAAAGCTAGTGAATGGAAGAGTGGGATTTTCTTCTTTTTCCTAGCTGTACAGTATCTGGAAAAGAAAGCTGATAAAGTTAAAGAATTGACTGATAGCAATTTACTTTCCAAGTAAATATATTCTCAGTAATAAGTTACCACCTGTAATAAGTTCATCACGTCTTTTAATATAACTGGAGACTGAGTCATTATGAACTTTTTGCTTTTGTTTTTGTTTTTGTCCTTAGTGCTAACACCATACCTCCTTGCCCCCATTATTTTGTTAGTATATTTATTTCAAGTGAAATACAATTTCTTTTATAATTCTAAATTGAAGTTTGTAAATTTATTCAGTTGGTCTTATGATATATATATTTTTTTCCTATTGAAATCTTACACAGAATACATCTGGTTGAAAGAGAAAAGGCAGAGCGAAAAGCAGACCTTTTGGAGAAAAAATTAGCAAGTGGTAACAGATCCACCCCCTACATGAAGATCAGAGAACAAGACTATTCATTGGATAGTTTCATGATGAAGGTGAGAATAATTTTATGTATTTATTTATTTATTTGGAGACAGAGAAATTGAGAGGGGTGGAAAGATAGGGAGAGAGAGCAACACAGCTTGTGATGGGGACCAGGGACTTTAATTCGGTCCTTGCGCATTATAATGTGTGCTCAACAAGATGTGCCGCCATAAGGGGCCGGGCAGTGGTGCAGCAGGTTAAACACACATGGTGTGAAGCACAAGGCGTAAGGATCCCAGTTTGAGCCCCCTGCTCCCTACCTGCAGGGGGCTCTCATAGGCAGTGAAGCAGGTCTGAAGTGCCCATCTTTCTCTCTCCGTCTTCCCTTGGTCTCTGGATTTCTTTCTTCCCTAGCCAACAACAATGACAGCAATAACAACAAGGGCAACAAAAGGGGGAAAAAAATAGCCTCCAGGAGAAGTGAATTCGTAATGCAGGCACTGAGCCCCAGTGATAACCCTGGAGACAAATAAAAAATAATAAGATGTGCCACCACTTGGGCTCTAGAGAATGTTTTCTGACTTGGTTTGTTTCTTTCTTTAGAAGCAGGATTTTTATTATCTGTGTTAAGATTATTAGCAAATGTTGGTCTTCCTTGCATGGAGGATCAGAGAACACCACACAACATGGTTGAAAGGGAGCTTTTCTGAGATTTGGAGAGACAGAGCCTGCAGGGAGCATCTGAAGGCCTCTGTGATTCAAAAAGTCTAAAGGGAATGGAACTGTGAGAGAGCTGCTAGGGTAGGTGGTAGAGAATGAAATTTCTCACACAGTTGAGTTCCTGCTATTTATAAAATTTGGATTTTGGATCTGGTGGGAAGGAAAGCTTAAATGTATAAATGTAGTCTTCCTATGGAATGTTGGGAAAAGGAGGAGTATTACATTATATGTATTTTTTCCTGACAGTGTAAGCAGGACAGTTGCAAGAGTACAAAGGAGAGGTTGGGAAACAGAAACTTCTTTCATGTATATTTTTATATTATCAAAGTTTATTATTAAGTAGTGTTCTATAATCATAACTGTCTTAGAAAACAGCCATATTTCTGCCAAGTTTACACACGTCTTATTATTCATTAAAGATCCTTGCCCAACTCAGTTATTTCATTAGGAGATTTAAAATGCTGATTTTTTTTTTTGGCCATTAAAATTATTTCTGGGGCTTGGTAACTGTACAGTCACTCCATTGTTTCCAGTGGCAGCTCCTCCTCTTCTTTCTTTTCCTCCTCTTCCTATCCTCCACCACTTTCTCCTTCTCCTCTTCTTCCTCCTCCTCCACTTTCAAGGGGGAAGCTTCACAAGCATTGAGGCAATGCTGCAGTCCTCCAAGGATCTTACTGTCTCTTTTCCTCTCTATCTTTCCTTTCCTCTTGATTTCTTCTGTCTTTATCCAATAAATAAACAAAATACTAAAAATAAAAAACTTAGGTGTCTCTATATCAAAATCCAAAAGGTAAGTTTAATATATTGGTTGGCATATTTAGAATAATGGTGGTGCTATCCTAGCCAAGAACTTTGAGAGAGAGAGATTTTTCACTCTGAAAAAAAAAAGAAGAAGGGCCGGGTGGTGGTACACCTGGTTAAGTGCACACATTACAGTGTGCAAGGACCTGAGTTCAAGATCCTGGCCTCCATCTGTAAGGGGAAAGCTTCAGGAATGGTGAAGCAGGGCTGTAGGTCTCTCTTTCAGTCTCTTTCCCTCTCTATATTTCTGTCTCTAATAAATAAATAAAGATAAACATTAAAATATATTAAAAAGAAACAAAAGATAAACAGAGAATGTGGGATAAATGTCAACAATATTTAACCTATAAGGCAAAACAAAAATATAAGGGAGTAACACTTTGTTGGAGGGTGTGGTGACTTATACGTACATTGTGTGGATGTGAAATCAAACCTCTGAGAGCTTATGATTTTATAAAACACTGGCAACTTACTAATAAAAATCACTACATGAGTAGAATCCAGCTATCAGAAATTCCTTGATTAGTTGTGTACTCTTCTGAGCAGTAGTGCTAGCCCCCTACCAAGCACAGAGGAAGCTGTGAAACAGAGGACTCAGAAAATTGATGCAAATGAGTAGTTTTGGAGATCTCTAAGTATATTGACATAAAACATAATCTTTTAAATTTGGTTTTAATTTTTATTACCTTTATTTATTTATTTATTTATTTATTGGATAGAGGCAGCCAGAAATCAAGAGGGAAGGGGGGGATGGAGAGGGATAGAGACAGAGAGACACCTGCAGCACTGCTTCACCACTTGTGAAGCTTTCCTCCTGCAGGTGGGGACTGGGGACTCCATCCTGGGTTCTTGCACATTGTGACATGTGCGCTCAACTGGGTGTGCCACTACTTGGCACCCTTTAAATTTGTTTAAAATGTGGATATTGATATTGGCCAACTTACTAACTCTGGCTCTGAATTTTAATTTTGCTTTTTTAAAAAAATTCTTTTTTATTTATTCTCTTTTGTTGCCCTTGCTGTTTTATTGTTGTAGTTATTATTAATGTTGTTGTTGTTGGATAGGACAGAGAGAAATCGAGAGAGGAGGGGAAGACAGAGAGGAAGAGAGAAAGAAACAAAATTCTGACTCCTCCATTGACAGTCGTGTGCCCTTTACATATATTCTGTGTGCCTCTTGTTTCGTTTGTGAAATTTCACAGAAGCAGGTATGGGGTAGGGACTGTAATTGATAGTTCCTGTCTCACAGAATGGTTATAAAGATGAATAGGGATAACACATGATGAAAACGTAGTATAGTTCACTGTGAGCTCAATGAATGCTATCTTTAGAGGTAGGAGGCCGAGGAGATATCCCCAGTGGGAGCACAGACTTTTCACGCCTGGGTTGTCAGAGGTCCCAGCACAATCATAAGCTGAGCAGTGTTCTGGTGAAAAAGGATAGTAGTGGGATGGTGAAGTTAATGTTTATGGGATGATCAGACACTGGTGACTTCAATCAGTGCAGTAAAATCAGTCAATTTAGTTTTTTGTGCCACCCACCTTACAGGTAAATTATATCAAAATTTTGAACTAGTAGGTTTAAGTGATCATGTCTTCTTGTTATCACCACATTATTCTAGTGAAATCCAATTATTCTCTACCCTAAAAGTTAAATAAAGATAGGTATTACTAACGTTCAATGTACTAGTAAAACCTGATACCCAGTAGGCTGTTTATTGTAGTGTTTTGATTTTTTCACACTCTTAAAGTTTATATATGCTGTTTTATTTCTCTATAATAATTTTAAAATGTCACCACAAACTATCAAATACTTAGAGGAAAATATTGGCAGAACTTTTTTCCGCATAAATTTTAAAGACATTTTCAATGAAACGAATCCAATTACAAAGAAGACTAAGGCAAGTATAAACCTATGGGACTACATCAAATTAAAAAGCTTCTTCACAGCAAAAGAAACCACTACCCAACCCAAGAGACCCCTCACAGAATGGGAGAAGATCTTTATATGCCATACATCAGACAAGAGTTTAATAACTAACATATATAAAGAGCTTGCCAAACTCAACAACAAGACAACAAATAACCCCATCCAAAAATGGGGGGAGGACTTGGACAGAATATTCACCACAGAAGAGATCCAAAAGGCTAAGAAACACAGGAAAAAATGCTCCAATTCTCTGATTGTCAGAGAAATGGAAATCAAGACAACAATGAGATACCACTTCACTCCTGTGAGAATGTCATACATCAGAAATGGTAACAGCAGCAAATGCTGGAGAGGGTGTGGTGTCAAAGGAACCCTCCTACACTGCTGGTGGGAATGTCAATTGGTCCAACCTCTGTGGAGAACAGTCTGGAGAACTCTCAGAAGGCTAGAAATGGACCTACCCTATGACCCTGCAATTCCTCTCCTGGGGATATATCCTAAGGAACCCAACACATCCATCCAAAAAGATCTGTTCTTGGCAGCACATATGTTCTTGGCAGCACAATTTGTAATAGCCAAAACCTGGAAGCAACCCAGGTGTCCAGCAACAGATGAGTGGCTGAGCAAGTTGTGGTATATATACACAATGGAATACTACTCAGCTGTAAAAAATGGTGACTTCACCGTTTTCAGCCGATCTTGGATGGACCTTGAAAAAATCATGTTGAGTGAAATAAGTCAGAAACAGAAGGATGAATATGGGATGATCTCACTGTCAGGCCAAAGTTGAAAAACATGATAAGAAAAGAAAACACAAGTAGAACCTGAAATGGAATTGGTGTATTGCACCAAAGTAAAAGACTCTGGGGTGGGTGGGTGGGTGGGGAGAATACAGGTCCATGAAAGATGATGAATGACATAGTGGGGGTTGTATTGTTAAATGGGAATCTGGGGAATGTTATGCATGTACAACTATTGTATTTACTGTTGAATGTAAAACATTAATTCTACAATAAAGAAATAAATTATAAAAAAGTAATTAAAATGTCTTTTTAAAAAATTTGTTTATTATTATTTTTATTATTGTTATTGATGTCACCGTTGTTGGATAGGACAGAGAGAAATGGAGAGAGGAGGGGAAGACAGAGAGGGAAGAGAAAGGAAAACACCTGCAGACCTGCTTCACCACTTGTGAAGCGACTCCCCTTCAGGTGGGGAGCCAGGGGCTCAAACCGGGATCCTCATGCCAGTCCTTGCGCTTTCTGCCATGTGTGCTTAACTTGCTGTGCTACCAACTTCCTAAAATATCTTTCTACATATACACCATATATATCATGTCAAGTCTTCCAAGTTTTCTATTTAGTTAGTTAATGTCACTACAATGTCAGTTAAGTAGAGCTTGCATACAGGTTTGAAAGAAATAGAAATAGAAATCAGGAATGATCATATATATATATTTGCAGGGAAGTGAAAATTTGGAGCAGGAAATTCAGATGCTCACAAAACGACTAGACAAGCTACATCACCACTATGAGGAAAGCACTCAAGAATTATCCCAATCTGAAGAAAAACATAGAGAAGAAAAAAGACCCTTGAAACACTTGGAAGAGAAATTTGTTATTAATGATCTTTCTCAAGAGCAATTGGACTTGAACAGGAATAAAGTAAGAATTTCCAGATATATATATAAGCTGAGTAGTAATATTCCATGTGTACATATGCCACAACTTGTTCAGCCATTCACCTCTTTTTGGATACCTTGGTTGCTTCCAGGTTTTGGCTATTACAAATTGTGCTGCTATGAATATAGTTATATGCAAATCTTTTTGGATGAGTGGGTTTGGTTCCTTAGGATATATCCCCAGGAGAGGAATTGCAGGATCATAGGGTAGGTCCATTTCTAGCTTTCTGAGAGTTCTCCAGACTGCTCTCCCTAGGGGTTGGACTAACTTATATTCTCACCAGCAGTGCAGGAGGGTTCCTTTGACCCCACAACCTCTCCAGCTTTTGTTGCTGCTATCTTTTCTGGTGTATGACATTCTCACAGGAGTGAAGTAGTATCTCATCATTGCCTTTATTTGTATTTCTCTCACCATCAATGACTTGGAGAATTTCTTCATGTTTTTCGACCTTTCCGATTTCTTCTGTGGTGAATATCTGTCCATGTCCTCTCCCCATTTTTGGATGAGGTCATTTGTTTTCTTGTTGTTGAGTTTGGTGAGCTTTCTATGTTTTGGTTATTAGCCTCTTATTTGATTCATAGCATGTGAAGATCTTCTCCCATTCTGTGAGGGGTCTCTTTGTTTGGGTATTGGTTTCTTTTGCTATGCAGAAGCTTTTTTTTTTTTAATTTTTTTATTTATTCATTCCCTTTTGTTGCCCTTGTTTTTTTTTAATTTATTTTTATTTTTATTTTTTTTATTGTTGTAGTTATTGTTGTCGTCGTTGTTGTATAGGACAGAGAGAAATGGAGAGAGGAGGAAAGAAAGACAGACACCTGGAGACCTGCTTCACCGCCTGTGAAGTGACTCCCCTGGTTTATTCTTGCCTTGGTCTTCTTTGTAATTGGATTCATTTCATTGAAGATGCCTTTAAAATTTATGCAGAAAAGAGTTCTGCCAATATTTTCCTCTAAGTATCTGATAGTTTCTGGTCTAACATCCAAGTACTTGATCCACCTGGAATTTACATTTGTATTTGGTGAAATATAGTGGTTCAGTCTCATTCTTCTGCATGTTTAGACCCAATTTTTCAAACAACATTTGTTGAAGAGACTCTCCTTTCCCCATTTAAAAAAATTTCTTTATTGGGGAATTAATGTTTTACATTTGACAGTAAATACAATAGTTCGTACATTCCTTTCCCCATTTAATAGTCTGGGCACCTTAGTCAAATATTAGATGTCCATAGGTGTAGGGGCTTACTTCCAGGCTCTCAATTCTATTCCGCTGGTCAGTGGGTCTATTCATGTTCCAGTACTAAGTAAGTAGTTTTAATGACAATGGCCCTATAATATAATTTGAGATCTGGGAGTGTGATGCCTCCAGTTCTGTTCTTTCTTCTCAAGATTGTTTTTGGCAATTCTAGGTCTTTTCTGGTTCCAGATAAACATTTGTAGCTTTTATTCTATTCTCCTAAAAAATGTGGTTGGGATTTTGATGGGGATTGCATTAAATTTGCATATGGCTCTAGGCAGTATATTCATTTTGATGATGTTAATTCTTCCAACCCATGAACATGGAATATCTTTCCACTTCTTTGTGTCTTTTTCAATTAGTGACTCATAATCTTCAGTATACAGGTCTTTCACTTCTTTGATCGGGTTTACTTCTAGATATTTTATTGTTTTTGTTGCTATAGTAAAAGGAATTGGTTTCTGGATTTCTTCTTGTTGTAACTTAGTGTTTGCATTGGATCCCAGTCACTTTCAAAGCCAGCAACAAGCAGCTCCTGACAGCTTTCAACCTGATGCTGTTGACTGGCTACAGAAGAAGGGCAAACGCTAGAAGAAGAAGTGTTTGCATAAAGGAATGCTACTGACTTTTGTATGTTAATTGTGTAGCCCAACACTTTACTATATTGCCTGGGCTCTTGTCTTGTTTCATTTCTCCAATGTTTCTTCTTGGTTTAACTATTGTATATAGTGTTTTATGAGTTCCCTCAGAAATAACTCAAAGTAGAATTTCAGTTATCATGTTAGCCAGATATATAGTTATGTGGAAGATAATGTTTCTAGTGCTTAAGAAAAAAAACAAGTCAGCAAAAATCATCATAAATGCATATATACAAACTGACAGAACAGAAGGGACAACAACCAGAAATTATGCTTGAAGAACTTGAGCGTAACTTTTCCACGATCAAATTGAGTTATTTCACCAACCTGAAATAAAAATAACCAGAATAAAAACAACCCAAACCACAGAAGTAACATTCTTTTTTTCTTTAATATTTATTTATTTATTGCCTTTTGTTGCCCTTGTTGTTTTACGGTCGTTATTGATGTCATTGTTATTGGATAGGACAGAGAGAAATGGAGAGAGGAGGGGAAGATAGAGAGGGGGAGAGAAAGCTAGACACCTGCAGACCTGCTTAAACTACCTGTGAAGCGACTCCTCTGCAGTTTGGAAGCCTGGGGCTGGAACCGGAATCTTTATGCCAGTCCTTGTGCTTCGCGCCATGTGCGCTTAACCCACTGTGCTACTACCCAACTCCTGAAATAACATTCTTGAACATTAGGTATAGAACTTTATACCCGACAAATAGAGATCATATTCTTTACAGGCACAAAAAGAATAGTTATCAAAACAAACTTTAGGCCATACAGGAAACTTTAGTACATTCCTTGAGAGTATCTGGCAGTAGCGCGTCCAGTAGATTAACATGTGTGAGGACCCAGATTCAAGCCTTCACTCATGAAATGGGGGTACCATACAAAGGGAAACTAATTGTGGCTAATTGTTTTTTGTTGTTGTTGATTTAGATTTGGATATTTATTTATGTGTGAGAGAGAATGAGGGACCCAGACTACCAATCTAGCATATTGAGTCCTACGGCTCAAGCTTGGGACCTCAGCCATGCAAGTCCTGTATTCTACTGCTGAACCAACTGCCTTGTGGTTGCTAGTTATTTTTCTTGGGATCAAAATAAAGAATCTCCTCTATTGCCATCTTGGTGGCATCATCATAGATTTCTAAATGAATCTTTATCGATTTTTATAATTATTTACTTATAATACATTCCTAGAAAAGTTAAATTAACTTATGCTCAGGTTTAAGCCCTGACCCCCTTCCCCTGCATTGGAGGAGACCTTGATGCTGTGGTGTCTCTCTCCACCTGAAAAAGTATTTTTTTTTCCCCTCCAGGGTTATTGCTGGGGTTTGGTGCCTGGAAGCTATTTTTCCATTTTATTGGATAGGACAGAGAAAAATTGATAAAGGAGGGGAAGATAGAGAGGAGATGAGAGAAAAACACCTGTAGACCTGCTTTACCACTTGTGAAGCGACCTCTCTGCAGGTGGGGAGCTGGGGGCTGGAACTGGGATCCTTGCTCTGGTCCTTGCACGAGCCCTTGAGCTTCATACTATGTGCACTTAACCGGGTGTGTTACCTCCTGGCCCTCATATTTGCAAAAGTGTTTACCCAGAGTAACTAAGCCCCAGTGACAACAAAGTGAAAGCTATACTACTATCTGGTGTTCATAAAATTGTTTCCTTAAATGTATGCTGTTAAGCTTTGAACTATCAATTCTCTTGTCATGTTTTAGCTCCTGTATTGTTTTACTAACACACATTCATGATGACAGAAACTGTACTAATTTAAATATTATTACATTTGCAATTTATCGCTCTAGAATAGCACACCATTTTCAGCATATCTTCTGTTTTTTTTCATGTTGTTGATTCCTACAAAGGAAAGCTCCAGAACAAAGAATACCCAGATAGATGAGCGAAGCAAGATGTTTAAACAGCTAGAGAAGGACAGCAAGCAACATATGCTATTGAATATTCAGCATAATTTGCAGACTGCTACAACTCGAAGATTAGAAGAGAAAGTTCAGAAACTACAGAAACAGCTCAGTGATTTGAAATTGTCCAATAAAAATATGAAAACTCAACTGACAAGAGTAAATGTCCTTAAAGTAAGTAAAGAAGGAAGGCTTTAAAGAAATTCACTTAAGCTTTGATCTAGTGTTATTTTAGATGTATGTTTCTCATTTGACTCACTGAGGAACCTGGGAGGGGACTGCATGAGGAGAGTGCATGCATTCCACACATGAGGCCATCTGTTTGATCACTGGAATTACATGGGAGCACTCTGGAAAACACCAAGGAAGAAAAGTGTGGTCCTTCACAGATGGTAGAGCTCTGTTGTCTCACTCTGAGAGATACAGAATAAAAGTGGACCCAGGGAAGATATAGAATAAAAGTGGACCCAGGGAAGTGATTCAGTAGAAATGTATATTTATGAGGTCCTGGGTTTGGTACCAGGCACTGCATTTAAAAGAAAAACACTAAAATTCTTCTACATGCGTACAAAAGATTTTTATCCTAGTATGTTGTATATTGAAGAGTAATGAAACTGGGTACTTACAAAGCTAGTCACCTTAAGAAAGAATATTAGCAATTGCACTCAAGTCTCATGTACTTGCCTTAGTATTCAACATGGAGGATTCTGGAACCCTTTATTTTTATTTTAATCTTATTTTTGTCTCTCTTACTAAGAGAATTGTTTAAAAATTCAGTCTTTAAAAAAATTCTTTTTTACTCCTCCTTGGAACTTCCCAGTATCAACTCTAATAGTAATATTCCAAACTTATATTTTATGCCTTACACTATAGACACATCAGATACTGTAAGCCTTCTGGTAACCATTTTATCAGCAGTATTTCTCTTATTGCAGAGCCAGTTATTTTACCTATTCCTGTTTGGTTAGTAGAGACTGATACTTTTGAAGACATGAACTATATGTTAAGCCTCTTTAAACACCAAATGCTTCATTTGTAAAAGCACTCATGGTGGTTATATTTGGGAAATGGATAGGTAGGGACACAGAATCCTAGAGGGTGTGGAACTATACTTTTTTTTTTTTTTTTTTTTGCCTTCAGGATTATCGCTAGGGCTCAGTGCTGCTACTATGAATTCAGTGCTCCTGGCAGGCTTTTTTTTTTTTTTTCATTTTTATTGGATAGGACAGAGAGAAATTGAGAGAGAAGAGGGAGATATAGAGGGAGAAATAAAGACACCTGCAGATCTGCTTCACCACTTGTGAAGTGACCCCACTGCAGGTGGGAGTCAGGGGCTCAAACCAGGATCCTTGAGTGAGTCCTTGCACTTTGTACTATGTGTGCTTAACCTGGTGCACCATTGCCTGACCCCTCAGAACTATATCTTATTATCTTAAAATCTTGTAACTCACTAATAATCACAAATAAAAAAATGAAAAAAAGGTTTAATGCTTGTAAAATCCTATTTCCAATCTTAATTGGAAAAAAATTATTTGGTCTAAATTGTGCTACAGTGGCATAAAATTAAAAGATTATTTCAAAATATCTTAATTACACACACACACACACACACACACACACGGAGAGAGAGAGAGACAGACAGACAGACAGACACCAGAGCACTGCTCAGCTCTGGTTTATGGTGGTGCTGGGTATTGAACTTGGGACCTCATGAAAGCCATATATTATATATATATATATATATTTTTTTTTTTTCCCCTCCCCACTAGAGCACTGCTCAGCTCTGGCTTATGGTGGTGTGGGAGATTGAACCTGGACTTTGAAGGCTCAAGCATGAGAGTTTCTTTGCATAACAATTATGCTATCTCCCCAGCCCTAAAAGGTTTTATTTATTTATTTATTTATTTATTTATTTATTTATAAAATGGAAGTATTGACAAGACCATCGGACAAGAGGGGCACAATTCCATGTAATTCCCACCACTAGAACTCCATATATAATCCCCTCCCTTGAAAGCGTTCCTATTCTTTGTCCCTCTGGGAGTATGGACCCAGGATCATTATGGGGTACAGAAGGTGGAAAGTCTGGCTTCTGTAATTGCTTCCCCAATGAACAAGGGCATTGGCAGGTCAATCCATATTCCCAGCCTGTCTCTCTCTTTCCTTAGTTGTGTAGGGATCTGGGGAGATGGGCTCCAGGACATCTTGGTGGGGTCATCTGCCCAGGGAAGTCAGGTTGGCATCATGATAGCATCTGGAACCTGGTGGCTGTAAAAGAGTTAAGATATAAGGCAGAACAAATTGTTGACTAATCATGAACCTAAAGGCAAGAATATTGCAGAAGGAGATTGGGGTCTCCATTCTGGAAAAAGCTAGTAGGTCTATTTTAGGTATATTCCAAGAGTCCCATGACCTTACTAGTTTTTGTCTGAGCTTGACATCTAACATGCAGGTGACCTAGTTATTGTCTGGGGAGGTGGTGTCATAGTTGGAAAAAAGAACTAGAAAGCTGAATCAGGGAGGAGAGTAGCTCCCAAATATGGGAAAAGTGTATAAATATTGTTAACTGTACACCCCATAGATTTGATCTGAGGCCCATAGTCAGCACAGGAGCCTATGTAACCTCTGCGTCCCTGTAGGTCTGAGCTCGCATTCTGTGGTCACGGTTAGGAACATTCCAGGCTGCACTATTTTCAGGACCCATCATCCTCAGGTAGTAGGTAGAGTATCTTATCCAACTTCCCTTTGGAGAATGGAATATTCCCTACCCTTATTTATCCACATTGAGGGCAAGGTCCTATAGGGGCCCACAGAGGGGTCCACTATGTTGTTCCTGATGGACATGACCAGTGACAGTGGTGAGACAGAGCCACTAGAGGTCTAGGCCTACCCATTTAAGGTAAGTGCTCACAGAATCTTGGGTCTTAATAAGTATGGTGGTGAAAAAAAACCATCTCAACTCATAAGGTGTGGATTATTATTCTCCCCTTTTCCATATATAGCTCTTAAGGAGCACGAATTTGTCTTGTAGTATGTCTATTTAGAAAGGGTCTAATCACAACCATCTCTACCACCTCTTCCCACACCCCCCCCACCTTTACAGGACAAAACAATTGAAAAACTCAGGAAATCTTTAACAAATATTGAAACAATTAAAGGGGAAACAATTATGAAAACAGACAATTTGAAAACTACGTATGACTCTACTGAACAACAGGCAAGAATGGAAGAAGAGCGAGATCATCAGACCTTAGATGTCATTTCTGAGGTCTGCACAGCAAAGACCACAGTTGAAGAAGTGTCAGGACAAGAAGAGGTGGTGGTTGTTGTTTAACTATTATTTCATTAAGTTTGTTAAGTTGAAATGCTAATCACCTGTCTCAGCTTCGGTTTTGATTTAGAGGAGATATACTGGTTTTTGGTATCAAAGGTAAATTTAAACTACCAGACCTTTGAGGGAGCAGAGATGAACCTAGGCTCTAGAATCAGCACCTGAAACTTTCTCACAATCTCTTCATAGCCATTCCTTTGTGTGTTGTGTTGTCTGTCAGATAGTAACGATAATCTGTAGTTAGAATTTCTTTGATAGCATTGAGAATCCCAAGGAAGGATCTTACAGACTCAGGTCAAATGTCCATCTCTGGTGAATCCACAGTGGTGAGGGATGTGATACATGGTTCTCTTAGCTTAGGTTGGTTTGTATATACACTCTGCCTATGCAATGCTAGCGGTACTAAGGATGTGGAAATGGAGTTCATGGGAAACTGCTTAGGGCCTGGTCACATTCTAGGACATTAAGATAGTGTTTCTAAATTTACTTTGATTTTTACTATATCAAGGAAAATTTCTGAGGCATCACCACCTTTATTGCTTAATAATTATCTATTAATTAATTAATCTGGCAAGTACTAATTACATATCTTCTGGCAGTGTGGTGGGTGCAAATCATAGAGACATACTTGGTGATGTGGACACAACAAGGAGTACCACTTAATCCAGGCCCATTGACTGCATGAAGAAGGCATTAACTTGGGGTGGTACCTATAGAAATAGATCTTTTTTCTTTTCTTTTTGCCTCCAGGGCTATTGCTGGGGCTCAGTGCCTGCACCATGAATCCACTGCTCCTGGAGGCCATTTTTTCCCCTTTTGTTGCATTTATTGTTGTAGCCTTGTTGTGGTCATTATTGTAGTTGTTGATGTTGTTCGTTGTTGGATAGGACAGAGAGAAATTGAGAAAGGAGGGGAAGACAGAGAGGGGGAGAGAAAGACACCTGCAGACCTGCTTCACTGCTTGTGAAGTGACTCCCCTGCAGGTGGGGAGCCGGGGGCTCGAATCGGGAATCCCTATGCAGGTCCCTGTGCTTTGCTCCACATGCACTTAACCCGCTGCACTACTACCTGACCCTCAGAAATAGATCGTAATTGATGAGAAGATTCATAGATCAGGGAGCAATCTGCAACAGAATAAGGAGTCAGGAGAAAAGGAGGAGGTAGAAGTTGCAAGGAAGAGAAAACACGATGACAGGTATAACTACTACATGGAAATGTTGGAGATGGGGGGCATTGAGTTTTAGAATTCAAGACTAGGGACCTGGTGGTAGGGCTGCAGTGGGTTAAGCGCACATACTTGAAGTTCAAGGATGGGTGTAAGGATCCCGTTTCCAGCCTCCAGATCTCCACCTGCAGAGGGGTTGCTTCACAGGAGGTGAAGCAGGTCTGTAGGTGTCTATCTTTCTCTCCCCTCTCTGTCTTCCCCTCCTCTCTTTATGTCTCTTTGTTCTATCCAACAACATCAGTGGCAACAATAACAACAACAATAATAACAATAACAGTGATAAACAACAAGGGCAACAAAAGGGAAAAAATAGCCTCCAGGAGCAGTGGATTCATGGAGCAGGCACCAAGCTCCAGCAATAACCTTGGAAGCAAAAAAAAAAAAAAAAAACCCAGAGAGGGAACTGAGCAGAAATGAGGGGGTAAGAATCTTGGGGATTTCTGAGCTCCCTAATTCCAGCAGGGGGGCTCTAGTGGTCTCAATGCTTAGCAAAGAGATTTTTTTAAAGACTGAAACTTAGGCTACTGAGGCTTGCAAGGTTATGCAGTAGTATAGTGTAAGACTTGCAAGCTTGCAAGTGTGAGGTCCAGAGTTTAAATTTCACCACTGTGTTATTCTCTCTCATTACATAGACTGATCTTTTTAAACATTTAAATCTATAGTGAAATTATATCACATATCTATTAGTTGCTTAAAACACGTAATTTTAACCAATTAACAAGTGGTTATACAAAAGACTTTCATGCCTGAGGCTCTAAGGTCCTAAATTCAATCCCTAGGACCAACATAAACCAGAATTGAGCTCTGGTCTGCATCTCTCGTTCTCTCTCTCTCTGTCTCATTCTTTTTTTTAAATATTTATTTTATTTATTTATTCCCTTTTGTTGCCCTTGTTGTTTTATTGTTGTAGTTATTATTGTTGTTGTCGTTGTTGGATAGGACAGAGAGAAATGGAGAGAGGAGGGGAAGACAGAGAGGAGGAGAGAAAGATAGACACCTGCAGACCTGCTTCACCGCCTGTGAAGCGACTCCCCTGCAGGTGGGGAGCTGGGGTTCGAACCGGGATCCTTATGCCGGTCCTTGTGCTTTGCGCCACCTGCGCTTAACCCGCTGCGCGACAGCGCGACTCCCCTCTGTCTCATTCTGTATCTTTCTCTATTTCGCATTAAAATATTTTCTTCTTTGAACTTATGCACATTTACTTGTATATTCTTCTCCTCAGTCTGTCTCTTTCTCATTGCCACCAGGATTATTGCTGGGGCTCAGTGCCTGTATGACAAATCATCACAAATCCACTGCTCCTGGTGGCCATTTTTTCTTTTCTTTTTCTTTTTTTATTTTCTATTATTTATTTATTTTAAATATTTTGTTTCATTTTATTTATTTATTCCCTTTTGTTGCCTTTGTTTTTTTTTATTGTTGTTATTGATGTTGTCCTCATTGGATAGGACAGAGAGAAGTGGAGAGAAAAGGGGAAGACAGAAGGGGGAGAGAAAGATAGACACCTGCAGACCTGCTTCACCACCTGTGAAGCAACTCCCCTGCAGATGAGGAGCCAGGGGCTCGAACCAGGATCCTTAGACCAGTCCTTGTGCTTTGTGCCATGTGCACTTAACCCGCTGCGCTACCTCCTGACTCCCTTATTTTCTATTTTTATTTGATAGGACAGAGATAAATTGAAAGGAGAGGGGTGCAGAGATAAAAAGATAGACAATTGCAGACCTGCTTTACCACTGTGAAGCATCCCCCCAGCTGGTGGGGAGTGGGGGCTTGAACCAGGGTCCTTGCACATGGTGATAAGTGCACGTAACTGGGCGCACCACTGCCTGACCCCCTCAGTGTCTTTTATTATTTTTAGTTTGATCTATTTTTCATTAGGCACTCTCTATTTCTGAGATGATTTTGTTTTGTTCTTGCTTGAATTCAATCAAGCACATCTTATTTGGTCTATTTCTGTTCTGACTCATTACATTTCTGATTCAAAAGAACTGTGTTTTCCCCCTTGTTTGCAAGTCCCTGTTTGATATTTAACTCATATCAGGCATTTTGCAAGACCTGTTTTTCCTTTTGCTTTATGATTATTTGCATGCGGGGTGGGTACTTCCATCACCTGAACAGTTTGGGTGATACTTGTTACCACCTTTCTTATTTTTAGTTTTTTAAAATGAATATTCACCATGAATTCACTTTGTGTGTGTTTTTCCCCCTTTCTTTTCAAACAGAGACAGAATTAGAGGAGGGAGGAAAGAGAGAGACACTCATAGCACTACTCATGAAGCTTCACCCCTGGCAGGTGAGGGCCACAGGCTTGACCCTGAGTCCTGCTTCATGGTAATGTGTCCACTGTACTGTGTGCTCCACCTCCCTCCACCTCCCCGTTTCTTAACTGTTCACTTTAAAATCCCTTGAATTGTGTTAGCCTTTTGATTTCAGATGTTTCTGCTTTAGGGTTGCTAGGGGCAGGGCTTACTTGATAGTGCTCTGATATAGTACTACCCTCTTCTATTCGTACAGTTCTTAAAGTAGACTACATAAAGCCTTTTATTTAGGGGCTAGGGTTTATATATTTGACTTGGCAATACTCTTGCTTATATGTTTCTTAATTTAAATTGTTTTGTTTCATGTTTTTATTTTTCTTTATCACCAGCTTCCAACAGACATCTTTCCCTCTCCAGTGTACCCCTTTTCCCTCAGACAGCGCAGTGTCTAAAATTTCCATTTCTGTTTTTTTCTTCCCTATTTGATGGTATGCTGATCAAGCAACCCTCAGACTTACTTGTAGCATTTATCAATATATGAACTGTCCCATTTTTGGACACCAGTGAAAACATCCTTAATTGCTTCTGCTGACTTAGGGTATTTTCCTACTCGTATGCAAACTTATCTGTAGTATTCTCTCTATTTTTTTTTTTTTTAGGTATGACTTACTTGTTCTTATTCATCTATTCTAGTTTTTGGAGGATGAGAAAGAGACATATATCTAGGACACTATTATTGTCATACAGCAAGCTAGAAGTTCAAAAAGCAATTACCTTATGTGTGAAAAAAAAACACTCAGAAATAAAAGCAACACAAATAAAAAATAATAATCATAAAAGGAAAATTTTAATAACTCAAATTTTAAGTGAAAAGTTTTTGTAATACAGGAGACAATTTTTCTAGATTAAATAGTAGATGAGGGTCAGGGAGATGGTATATTGGTTTATGCAACAGACTTTCATGCCTGAAGCTCTGAGGTCCCATAATCTCTAGCAACACTATAAGTCAGAACTGAGTAAAGTTCTTATATAAATAAGTACTTACATGCAGAACAATACATTTCACAAAGAAATGTTAAATAAGACTAGGTTTCTAGTACCAATCTTACTATATGCAGTACGTAGGTGACCAAAATTAATAATATATCTTAATTTTTTTTGTGGTGGCTCTTTGTAGCTTGCCAACTTTCAAGAAACTATTCTGAAAATGTTGGGATTTAACACAAAAACATCACACAAGGAAATCATTAATCACCTAAGGCTTATTATACAAGTTTATGAAGATTCTAACAAGTCAAAGACTGGTCAGGCTGGACAGGATAATGAATAAAAAATTCAACATCTTCCATGCTGTCAGCAAGAACATTAACAGATATGGGACATTTCCTGTAGCATCTTGATTATGGTTACATTATGAATAAAATACATTGAAAAATGTCCTCTTTATCTCCTCTATCTTTTTGTTTTTGGCACTCAATATTTCTTTGTCATAACCTTTATATATATTTTTTTCCCAAAATCAATATCTTATTGAAGGAATGTTGATTTACAGAACTGTTACTACTGTAAGGGTACATTTCCAAGAGAGTTGTCAGTATATTTCATTCTACATCAGATGGTGATCTTGGTTTCACCATAGGGACTTAGAGCTTTGTCATAATCTTGTTATATACATTTATTTATTGTCTAGTTACTTATATATATGGTAAATAGATTTGGAGAAATCAAATTGTACATAGATGTGTTATTCAAAGGGCAACTATAATATCTTAAATGTATTCATTACAGGCCTGGCAAAATAGCTTACTTATATAGTATTCTGTTTTGCCATGTACATAACCCAGGTTCAAGCCTGGTCTTCACTGCATTGAAGGAAGCTTTTTGTGTGTGTGTGTGTGTGTGTTTTTCTTTGATTCTTTTTTTTTTTTTTGACTGATTTTTTTTTATTGGGGAATTAATGTTTTACATTCAACAGTAAGTACAATAGTTTGTACATGCATAACATTCCCCAGTTTCCCATATAACAATACAACCCCCACTAGGTCCTCTGAAGAAGGAAGCTTTGTTGCTGTGGTCTTTTTCACTTTGTCTCTACAAAAAAAAAAAGTTAAAGTAAATAAGATGTATTCATTACTAACTGTATTTTAAGATGGACTATTAATCAGAACTTGTAATATTCATTGGAATATTTACACCCAAGGCTAATCGCATAGAGTGAACAAACAGTACATTGGATATTTCCCCCTTACAAAATTAAATTCTGTAATTTGAATTTTGTAATTATTTTATTGAGAGAAGTTAAATGATTTACAGTACAATTGTTTACATATGGGTAAAATTTCTCACATTCCTGTGATAGGTGTCTGCAAAATATTCTCACCCCATATTCTGTAATTTGGATCTAATGTACTTGATTAGCAGAGTATGAGAATCAGACAAGAAATGTAGAGGAGAAAATGCATTAAGAATATAAGTGTGCAAGACTGTATTATGTTTTAATTTTCTTACTTAATAGCACCTGCCACTGTTATCCTGATAATAGAACATCTCTGAGTTAATAATAAACATTTTTAATAGTATAATTTCTAATTTGATTTGTTAATACATTATGTTGAGCAGGGCGCAGCTCAGTTCTAGATATTGATATTGCCCAGGATAGAAGTGGGAACCTCTTCCATGCAAGTCTTATCTGCTTCCACTGTGGTATCTTCCTAACCTTTTAATTTATTAAAACAGGAAACTACTCATCTTTCAAAGTAGTTTTAAGTTTATTGAAGACGTCCTCTGTACGGACAGGTCAGAATCTGGGTACGTATATGGATACTCCGCACTGGCAACTGCCACTTAAAAGGCCCTTCCTTGCTTCACAGGCGGTGAAGCAGGTCTGCAGGTGTCTATTTTTCTCTCCCCCTTTCTGTCTTCCCCTCCTCTCTCAATTTCTCTCTGTCCTATCTAACAATGATGACATCAATAATAATAATAATAACTACAACAATGAAAAACAACAAGGGCAACAAAAGGGAAAATAAATATAATTTTTTTTTTAAAAAAAAGGCCCTTCCATCAGGCTTAGAGAGGAATCTTTAGGGTGAAAGGAGTTAGAGCACATCGATCCTTGCAGAAGTATAATTTTAAAGGAAAATTATCTCGTATGTTCACTCAAGGAAAAATGACAACCAGTCACTTTCATATTTTTAAAAAATATATATATATTATTGTATAGAGACATTGACAGGAAAAGGGGAGATAGAGTCACCCTGCAGCACTGCTTCAATACTAATGAAGCTTCCCTTATGCTCTGAACCTAGGTCCTTGGCATGGTAATGTGTGCATCATGGTCCAGCCTCCCCCAGCACCCCCACCTCTATCACTTGCTTTCTAAATGTTCAAAGTCATGCTTCTCAAACTGTGCAGAGACACTGGTGCATGACAGGGTACTCAGCATGCCATGGACTTTTCCAGCATTAAAGTATCATTCTTCCCAATGATACTTGGTTACTAGGAAAATACTGCAAGTTTTAGCTCCAAGTAGTTTACAGTATCAACACTGGAGCACTCTTTATTCCTGTTTTAGTGCTGTGGGGTTGAAGCATGGATATTTTCAAAGCTACATAAATCTGTGAACTGATTAAAATTACTTTGGAAAAAACAGTTTTGAGTGGTCCGGGAGGTGGCGCAGTGGATAAAGCATCAGACTCTCAGGCATGAAGTCCTGAGTTCAATCCCCTGAGCACATGTACCAGAGTGATGTCTGGCTCTTTCTCTCTCCGCCTATGTTTCTCATTAATAAATAAAAAAATCTTTAAAAAAAAAAGTTTTGAACCCGAATCTTGAAGCTGCAAAGCTCTTGTTTTCGGGTGTGACAGGCTGACAATAATCTCCACCTGAGACCCCCTATAAGACTCTATACTCTGCCTAGTGTTCCCCCTGTCAAGAGTAACCATTACCACCACACCCTAGTCTGGAGCTCCCCTATAGGGCCCATACACTCAAATATGGTTACTTGATACTGGCGCAGCTGAGCCGCCTCTGCGAAATTCACCTTCAGGACTGCGTTGTGGTCACAGCACAACCTGTGGAGCGATTTCTTCTGCGGCTGCGCAGGACTCTTCACCCGGCCGGGCACCTACAACCTTAAAGAGAGAGTGTACTACTGCGCTTGCGCCCTCAGACCGCCGACCGTGGCTGCACCTGCGCGGTCTAGAAAGTCCTTTGCTGTAGAGTGAGGCTACGTGAAGGAGTCGGCGGTGACTGTCTCGCTGGGAAAGATGCCTGGTGCAAGTCCAGAAAGTGCCGTCGCGTACGGGTGGGGAAACCGCAGAAAAACTGTGGGGACTTCACGCCTCCCTTTGGGGTGCTCAACGGCAGGGGGTGGCCTGGCAGTTGCTCAGCCTGGTGCTGTGTCGCTTGCGAGTGAAGCCGGGACTTGAACCAGGGCCGCGTGCGTGGCAGGCTACCTCTGTAGCGAGCTTGTCCCCTGACCCCGTCGATGTATTTTTACGAGTTTGAGAAAACTTGATACTGTTTTCCTTAGAGACTGGGTCAGTTTATGTTAATGTTTTCAGCTGACAGCACAAATTTTAACTAGTCAACTAGCCAGAAGTTATAACCTAGTTATTCAGAAGATCTATGTGCTCTTATTCAGCTTCTAACTTTGCCCTAAGAAATGTGTATAGAAATGATCCACTGCAGCCTGTCCATGCAAGTAAAAAAACCACCCTTGTTTTTTTCCTTCCTTTCCTTGTCCTCTTTGTTTTCCTTCTCCCCCTCTCTCCTTTCTTCTCCCCCCCCCCAAAAAAAAAGCACTGCTCAACTTCAGTTTCAGTTATTATGGAGATTAAATTTGGGACCTCACTTTGTTCGCTTAACCGGGTGCGCCACCGCGCGACCTCCCCCTAGTCAACCTTTGGTAAAGTTTTTGGAGATTGTATAAAGTGGACTGGTGAAATAACCCACCGGGGTAGTGTGTCTGCGTCACCATTGGTGGGAACCTGAACCTGAACCCCCACCACAGTGGAGGAAGTTTTGGTGCTGAGGTCTCTCTCTTCCCTCTCTACATGTGTGTATCTCTGTTTCTATTTGAAAAGGCCTGAAGCCATAACGTCTCCTCCCCCACAACAGAAAATATACGTGCTGACATTATTACCACAGCTCTTGAAATTATGCTAAAGGATTTGAAACAATATTCCTCAACTTTCTCTCTGCCTATCTTTTTAAAAGTATTTATAGTTAGTTATTTATTCACTTTTGTTGCCCTTGTTGTTTTATTGCTGTAGTTATTGATGTCGTTGTTGTTGGATAGGACAGAAATGGAGAGAGGAGGGGAAGACAGAGAGGAGGAGATAAAGATAGACACCTGCAGACCTGCTTCACCATTTGTGAAGCGACTCCTCTACAGTTGGGGAGCTGGGGGATCGAACCGGGTCCTTAGGCTGATCCTTGTGTTTTGTGCCACATGCGCTTAACCCTCTGCGCTACTGCCCACCTCTCTTTTCTGCCTATCTTAATTCAGTAGTCAATGTTACTATCATGGCTATGCAAATATACAAGTGTGTGTGTGTTGGTACTTTTATAAAAGTTGGATTATCTAGTAAAAATATTATGCAACATTTCTCTTCTACTTGATAGCATCTCATGATTGTAAAAATATATACGTATTCCTTTATTAACTGCATACCGTTCTACAGTATGTTTTGCTACTAAGTTTATCACTAGGTCTGTGTGCCTACAAAACTCTTCTCTCTGTGAACTGTATGCAGATGCACACATTGCTATGTATGAGAATGCCGCGGACCACTCAGTGGATGAACAGCAGGAGGGTCAGGGGTCTTGAAGGCAACCTCCCAGGTGGGTCAGGAGTGGGCGAGGGAGAACAGATAGACACCACACTCTATTGGAGGGTGAATCTGGACTCGTTTTAATAGTGAAACTGCATTAGCTTTTATATTTTTTTCAGGTTACATTTAGGTTGTCTAAGCAACCAGCTCATAAAGAAGTAACAATAGTCTTGTGGCTTTGGCAGGCTACATGTTATTCCCCCATAACTGTAAAGAATGGGTACAATACTTTGTATCGTTTTGTTCCCAGGGGAGGTTGTACCCAGAATTGTTTTAGACTTTTGTTGAGGGCTATCTCTACCATTAATCTTCTATGGGGGCATATAGATCTTTGCCTAGTCGTGGACCACTGCTCATCTAGGTCTGGTATAGTTTAACTATTAATCTTTTTTTGTTTTAATACGTCAACTTGTACCTGGGAGGCCTCAATCTCTGTATTGTTTCTATGAGGGGCAAGTCATAACATGACTTGTTTTGTCTGTCTATGTTGACCCACCTTTTCCACTTTTATAATGTAACTTTTAAATATGCTCCTGTGTAAGGGAGAGGGGGTGCTTCTGACTCTATTTTCACCAGGCACTGCCAAAGCATTATTAATCAATTGTGACAGTATAATTGTTTGTAGCAATAACGGGGGAGAATGCGTCTACCCATTCCCGTCCTTCTGCCCAGCTTCTTTGAAGTCTGAATGCAGGTCCAGAGGAGATGACTTTGTCAGTCTCTCCGGTGGTCATGACGGGGCGGCGCATCTCCCTCTTTTTTATTTAGTTTAAAGCAGTGGAATTCGGTTTGGAGCTGTTTGATGGATCTGGAGAGGAGCTTGAAGAGGACTGGAAGAATAAGCAGAACAATTACTAGTACGAAAACAATGCCTCCCAGTGATATGAGAATATGTTGCCAATTAATAGGGTTGAGAAATGTCAAACCCTCTTTTAGAGATTGGGCAAATTTTCAAAAATCCGGGGTATCTAGGGAGGAAGCGCTTATGGCACTAATCTGGGCCTGAAGGGTATCAATGTCATGGGAAATATTATTGTGTTGTCAAATGCCCATAAGGTGGTTCCTAGTCCTATCTCAGGGAGTGGAGGAATTATAAGGCAAAGGAGTAACACATAGTGTTTTATAACTACTATGGCAGCGACCCCATATGGGGAGAAGATCATGAGCTTAATTTTTCTTGTATAATCATTATCAACAACGCCGGGTGATCTCAAGCCTCAGCTTCTCCATCTTTTTTGTCAATTTTTATAGGTCTCGGCATCTGTAGGCATTTTGTCTCTTTCTCCTCCGTTTGTTGGATGGACCTCTCTGGTGGCCAGCGGGCTTCATTATCTGTATGGGAGAAAACACAAACATGCCCTCGTCCCCATATGAGGACGGGATCTGGTCTTTTTAGGACCCTGACAGGGGGTCTTTTCATTTAACCAGTATATATCTACTGTTAGTTGTAGTTTCTCAGAACCCATCACTGGCAGATTTTTTCTGTGTGTCTAATTAAAATATTAATAGTAAAGAGTGTTCCACCAAGAATGCTGTGTGGAGTCTGTGGTCTTGTCTTTGAGGAGGACTCATCAGTAAAGACTATTAAGGCTGTTGGAATCAGCTGAGATTTTGTTATCTTTGGAAAAACATAAAAACATTGTTAAGTCACATAAACTGAAATTGGGCTACATACAGGGAATTTTTTATTTTAAGAAAGCTTTTTACCATATGAAAGGCTGATTCTTTATGTGAAGGCTTGTCATGGTTGTAGTCTTTTATTGTGACCAGCAAGACATACACAAAGCCAGGAAAAATATTAAAATTGATAATCTAATGACTTAGAATTTGTTTTAAATATATTTATATAATTTTAGAAGGCCTTTTTAACAATAAAATTATTATCATCTTTGTAGTATAATTTCTCACCAGGCACTGCCAAAGCATTATTAATCAATTGTGACAGTATAATTGTTTGTAGCAATAACGGGGGAGAATGCGTCGACCCATTCCCGTCCTTCTGCCCAGCTTCTTTGAAGTCTGAATGCAGGTCCAGAGGAGATGACTTTGTCAGTCTCTCTGGTGGTCATGACGGGGCGGCGCATGAGAACGCAAGTTAATGCCTTTGTTTCTACCTTTAGAGGGAAAGCTTGACAAGCCATGAAACAGTGCTGCAAGAATCTCTCCTTGTCTCTGCCTTTCCCCCTTCTTTCCATCTCTGTCTCTCACTGACAACAAAATCTCACCAGGGACAGAACCGTAGCAATAACTGGTGCCAAAAAAAAAAAAAAAGTAATTCTACTAGATAAAGAATGAGTGTTTATGTGGTGGGTGAGTTCATGCATTCTACTGAGTGAGCTATCTCCCACACCACCTCCATTCCCATATACCACCCCCCTTAGTCCATTCTTTTGGGGAATTATGGGTTGACCATCATGGCCTGGCTGTTATTTAAGGATCTTTGATGGCTAAGGATTGACATGTGCTTGAGTTGTTTGTGTTTCTCTGTCACCTAGCAGAGAGTTTGAAATCTTTGGGTACAACCTCTTCACAGGATCATACTGATTTCTGGTTCACACATATGTTAAAGAAGATGGGATGTTTAGGTTAATTTTTGTGACAGTTTATGATCCCTTTGACACTAGTGAAGTCTAATGACTTTTTTTTTTTTTTTTAAATTAATGAGAGTTACAGAAAGAAAGACCAGAACATGGGCATCTCTGGTTAATCTTGGTGCTGGGGATTGAATCTGGGATCTTGGAGCCTCAGACATGGAAATCTTTTGCATAGCTATTATGCTTTCTCCCCAGCTTGAGTTTAATTACCTTTAAAAATCAGTTATTATTAGTTATTTACATAATTAAAGATTTCAGGAGTATGTAATATCATCATATTTACCAACAAGTCATATGCTTCCCTCCTCTTCCTCCCCCCAACCGCCAATAGTCTTCACAAAGTCTAAGAAGAAATTGTTTGGTTATCTTTTATTTCAAGTTCATCTACTTTGGTTATCTTCATTCTCCATATGCATGAAACCACCCAGTAATTATCTGCCTGTTTTTTGTTTGTATGTTTTTTAAATATTTATTTATTATTTATTCCCTTTTGTTGCCCTTGTTTTATTGTTGTAGTTACTATTGTTGTCATTGTTGTTGGATAGGACAGAGAGAAATGGAGAAAGGAGGAGAAGAAAGAGAGGGGGAGAGAAAGACAGACACCTGCAGACCTGCTTCACTGCTTGTGAAGCGACTCCCCTGTAGGTGGGGAGCCGGGGGCTTGAACCAGGATCCTTATGCCAGTCCTTGCACTTTGCACCACATGCGCTTAACCCGCTGCGCCCAACTTCCTTGTTTGTATGTTTTTCCCAGAGCACTGATCAGCTCTGACGTATCGTAATATGGGGGACTGAACCTGGGACCTTTGACCCTTAGGCATGGAACTATTTTTGCATAATCACTATGTTATCTTCCCCATCTTTCATTTCTTTACTTATTTAATTTATCATAATCACTTCCAGCTCTATCCAGCTTGTCCCAATGATTTTGAGCAAATTTAGAAAATATATCAATTTAGCAAATCTATACACCACCATAGTTCAGTTTTGGAACACTTTAGTCACCCCTAAAGATTGCTCTTGCTCATATACATTTCATAGAAATTAATGACTATACTATATGGCCATTTATATCTGGGTACTCTTACGGTTATATTTTTGAGGTTAACTAATGTAGCATATACTGGCATTTTGTTATTTTTATTTCTTAATATTCTGTTGTGTGGATATACCATTTAAAATTAATATACTTTATTTTTAGGATAGGTTTAGACTTAGAGATTTAAATATAAAATACAGAGTTTAATTATATCTGCAAATCTCCCACTATTAACATTTTGCTTTAGTGTGGATCACTTATAACTGATGAATCAGTTTATATATACACTAATAACTAAATATCATAGTTTACACTAGGGTTTACTATGTTACACATTTTGAATTTTTTTTTTTTTGCCTCTAGTGTTATCACTGGAGCTGTCTGCACTAGAATTCACTGCTCCTGGCAACCAATTTTCTTTCTTTTCTTTTCTTTTCTTTTCTTTTCTTTTCTTTTCTTTTTTTATTGTATAGGACAGTGTTGGTCTGCTTCGAAGTCTGCTTCCGTTCCCCTGCATTGCTTGAAGCTGTGGTCTGTTTACATAATCACTGTTTTACCTGAGACCTGCCCTGCCTGCAGGGCACTGGTTTAATCCCACTGATTTGTACTCTTTTTTCGCTCCACCCCTCTCCTAGTCACACCCTGTTTTCCTTCTCCCCACCCCCTATCCTACGTACTTCCTCTTTCTGACACTTCTGCCTCAGGAGATATAAAGGACAAGATTTTCTAATGAATAGAGATTAGATTGATTGGTTGCACTGCATTCTCAGCCATGAGTTCCTGGTCATCTGTAAAGCTAGCCCAGCAGGACAGAGAGAGATTGAGAGGGCAGAGGGAGATAGGAAGGTAGAGAGAAAAAGAGACACCTGCAGACATACTTCACTCATTGTGAAGCAACCACTCTGCGGGTAGGGCCCTAGGGGCTGGAACCAGGATCCTTGCGTGGGTCCTTAGTACTATGTTTGCTTGACTCAATGTGCCACTGCCTTGCCTCCCACATTTTGATTGTTTTGGAAAATGTATAGTTACATTTAATAACCATCAGAGTACATAGTTTTGTACTACTAACAGGCTATTTATGCTGCCCTGTAAATGTTCTGTGTTGCATCTATTCATTCTTTCCTGCTCTCCAAGCCTTTGTTTTTTCTATCTCCATACTTTTGTCTTTTTCATGCCATATAATTGGAGTAGTTTAGTTTGTAGCCTGTTTGTAATAGTTTCTGTCACTTAGCAATTTTTATTTTAAGATACTCCATGTCTTTTCATGGCTTTATAACTTATCATTTTTTATTGATGAATAATGTTTGGTTGTGCAGATATACCAGTCTGGGTATCCATTCACTTATTCACTTGTTGGTGAGCCTTACTTGTTTCCAATTTTGTTTGCTTGTTTTTGGTAATTTAAAATAAATTATAATCATTCACATATAGGATCCTCTTTCTTTCTTTCTCCCTCTCTCTCTTTCTTTCTTTCTCTCTTTCTTCCTTTTTGCCTCCAGAGTTATCACTGGGGCTCAGTTCCTACACTATGAATCCACTGCTCCTGGAGGCCATTTTTTCCATTTCTTGTTGCCCTTGTTGTTCTTATTATTGTTATTGTTGTTGGATAGGACAAAGAGAAATTGAGAGAGGAGGGAAAGACAGAGAGGAGGAGAGAAAGACACCTGTAGATCTGCTTCACCACCTGTGAAGTGACTCCCATGCAGGTGGGGAGCTGGGGGCTCGAACTGGGATCCTTAGGCTGGTCCCTGCGCTTTGTGCTCTGTGCACTTAATCTGCTGCACTACTACCCGCCCCCCCCCCGGTTTCTTTTGGGGTACATTTTCTTTTCTTTATTTTGGTTAAATGACTTTTTTTTTAATTTAAGAAAGGATAAATTAACAAAACCATAGGGTAGGAGGGGTACAACTCCACACAATTCCCACCACCCAGTCTCCATATCCCACCCTCTCCCGTGTTAGCTTTCCCATTCTCTATCCCTCTGGGAGTATGGACCCAAGGTCATTGTGGGTTGCAGAAGGTAGAAGGTCTGGCTTCTGTGATTGCTTCCCCGCTGAACATGGGCGTTGACTGGTCGGTCCATACTCCCAGTCTGCCTCTCTCTTTCCCTAGTAGGGTGGGTCTCTGGGGAAGTGGAGCTTCAGGACACATTGGTGGGGTCTTCAGTCCAGGGAAGCCTGGCCAGCATCCTGATGACATCTGGAACCTGGTGACTGAAAAGAGAGTTAACATACAAAGCCAAACAAATTGTTGAGCAAGTTAAATGACTTTTTTCTTTTTAATTTTTTTAATTTTTAATTTTTTAATATTTTTATTCATAAAGACAGAGAGAGACTGAAAGGGAAAGGGGTGGGGAGAGAGAGGGAGAGATGTGCAGCACTATTTTATTGCTTGTGGTTTTCCCCTGCAGGCAAGGGACTGGGGACTTGAGTGCAGATCCTTACATATATAATGTGTATGCCCTACCAAGTATGCTGCTGTCCAGCCTGGGGCACACATTTTCAACTCATTCAGTAGTAAACAAGGAGTATGATCAGTGGATCATATGATAAGAACATTTTTAATTTTGTAAGAACCTGCTAAAATGTTTCCCAAGATGGCTGTATCATTTTTCTTTCCAGTAGCAATAAATGAGAGTTCCAATTCTCCACTTGCTCACCAGTATGTGGTGTTCTCAGTGTTTTGGATTTTTAGCATTTAAAATAATCTATCACATTATTAAAGGAATATTTATTTAGATGTTTGGTCTTTTTTTTTCCCACCAGGGTTATCATTGGGCCAGTAGTTTGAATCCACTGCTCCCTGCAGCTATTTATTTTTCCATTTTTTCTTTCTATTTTATTTGATAGGACAGAGAAATTGAGAGGGGTGGAGGAGATAGAGCAAGAGAGAAAGGTAGACCCCTACAGACCTGCTTTATCACTCATGAAGCATTCCCCCCTGCAGATGAGGAGCTGGGGCTTGAACCCATATCTTTGAACATCGTAATATGTGCACTTAATTGGGTGCATCACTGCCCAGCCCCCACAATTGCTTTTTTCACAGGAGTTCAGTTCCACCATCAACTTCTTCTGCCATAAGGGACAGAATGCTACTCCCAGCATTTCTAACAGTATGTGGTGGTATCTCATTGTTTCAATATGCAGGGTGCCTAATGTCATATGGCATTGAGCTTCTTTTGTTTGTTTTGTGTTGTGTGTGTGTGTGTGTGTGTTTATTGGATAGAGTCAGAGAGGAATTGAGAGGGGAGGAGGCGAGAGAGAGAGAGAGAGAGAGACCTGTAGCCCTCTTTCACCACTCGTGAAGCTTTCGTGCAGGTGAGAACCAGGGACTTGAACCTGGGTCCTTGTGCATTATAATGTGTGTGCTTAACCAGGTGTGCCACTGCCTGGGCCCTGTTTGTTTTGTGCCGTGTTGTTTTTTGTTTGTTTGCTTGTTTATTTAGCATCTTTTCATATGTTCAGTTGTCATCTGTATATCCCCTTTGGTAAAAAGTCTGTTCAGGACTGTTCCCATTTGAAAGTTAGATTGTGTTTCTGGGGAGATAGTACAGTGGTGTAGTGTAGGACTTGCATGTATGGGGTCTCTGGTTTAATCACTAGTACCATGTATGCTGGAGTTATAGTCTGATGCTTTCTCTCATGGATAGGTAATTTATTGTTGATTTTTTTTTTTTTTTTTTTTTGCCTACAGGGTAATCGCTGGGGCCTGCACTAAGAATCCACTGCTCATGGAGGCCATTTTCCCCATTTTTGTTGCCATTATTATTGTTACTGTTGTCATTGTTGTTGGATAGGACAGAGAGAAATCAAGAGAGGAGGGGAAGGCAGAGAGGGAGAGAGAAAGACACCTGAAGACCTGCTTCAATGCTTGTGAGGCTACCCCCCTGCAGGGGAGCTGAGGGCTTGAACCGGCATCCTTACGCTGGTCCTTGTGCTTTGTGCCATGTGTGCTTAACCCAGTGCACTACCGCCTGGTCCCCTTATTATTGATTTTTAAGATTACTTGATCTCCCTCTCTTTCCCTTTCTCTCTCTCTCCCCCTCTCTCTTTTGGTCATTGTCAGGATTTCACTACTCTGGGCTGACTTCTTTAGATATACAGGGAGAGGGAGAATCACAACACTGAAATATCCACCTATTGCAGTGTGTGTGTGTGTGTATGTGTGTGTGTGTGTGTTTTGTATGTGTGCATGTGTGTGTGTTGTTGTTGATATTTTCAACAGAATTCTTTTAAAACTTTTATTGGGAAAACTGGTACAGGACTGTTGCTGGAGGCATCTTACTTCCCCGTGGCAGGTGTCTGCACCCCACTCCTACCACTCACCCAAGTCCCTGTCTACCATTGTGCACTGAGTCCCCAGCAAGTGCTTTTACTCTCTTGCCAATCTCTCCTTCCCCCAAGACCTGTTGCTTTGCTGCAATACACCACACCCAGTCCAGGTTCACCCTGTGTTCTCTCTCTCTTTTCTTATTTCTTACTTTTTACCTGTGAGAAAGACCATCTGGTATTTGTCCTTCTCCTTCTGGCTTATCTCACTGAACATTTCTTCAAGTCCCATCCAAGTTGTGGCAAAGGAGGTAGTTACATCATTTTTTTTTTTACAGCTGAATAGTATTCCATTTTGTTTATATACTCTAACTTTCATAGCCACTTGTCTATTGTTGGGCCACTGGTTTGTTTCCAGTATTACAAACTGTGCTGCTATGAACATAGGTGTACACGGATCTCTTTGCATAGATGTTTTTGTGTTGTTTGGACAGGAAGTGCCAGATCATAGGGTGGGTCCATCTCCAGTGTTTTGAGAAATCCCCAGACAATTTCCAGGGGATGTAGAATTTTCTAGTTATACCATCTAAACAGGGAAATTTGTGTATGGAGGGTATATATTCTTTTCTTTTCTTTTTATTTGTGATCTAATATTGATTTACAAAATTACAAGATGATAGGGGTACAACTCTACACTGTTCCCACCACCAGAGTTCTGGATCCCCAGTCTGGAGAGTATATTTTAAAATTATATATATTTAATGCCCTGAATTGTTATGTGCCAACTTTTAATTAAGTTTAATTAAAGTTTAATAAGTTGTGTATGTTTCTATTTTTTTAATCAGTCCATTTAATTTGAGAAATTTATATGTGAAGTTGTTCATAATTGCTATGATTTGAATACTTGTATTCCCTCGAATTTTTATGTTGAAATCTCTATGTTGAATACTCATTGTGATACCCTTGGAAAGTAAGACTTTTGAGAATTATTAGGTCATGATGGAAGAGTCTTCATGAATGGGATTAATATCCTTATAAAAGGAGCTCCGGATAAATACTGCACTCTTTCCATCATATGTGGACACACCTTATACTTCCTAGTCCCCAGAAATATAAGAAATAAGTTTATGTTGCTACCCAGTCTGTTCTGTTATAGCAGCCTAACAGATTAAGATGATAATACTTAACTGTTTTTAGACATGGGCATTTCTGGGAAGCTGAACTCTTCTGTTCCATAAGTGGGACTGATAAGGCATCAGAGAAAACCCAGGAAATCAACCACCATATTATTCCCCAGGGCCTAAGATCTCTGGATCATCTACTTTTTTCTCTCCACCTTTCAGTCTTTTTATGTTTGTTTTATGTACTATGCCTCAGCCTTTTAGGTATACTTGGCAAGGAAAACAGTGAAAAGTATACCAACTCTAGTGTCCCAGAAGCACAACATTCAGGTTTTGATAAATACTGTGCAATTTGCGCCCTGCTGAGGTTTTGTGATCAAATTATTTTTCAACAAGATTGTTTCTGTTAGTATATAAGGTTATTGTTTTTCTCTTTTATAAATCTTAATCACATTCAATGGTCTGAGAGGCTTGGTGAAAACAAGTTGTGAATATACACAAATCTTTTAAAATGTCGACATAGACTAGACTACTTTTTTTTTTTCTTTCTGGCTTATTGCTGGGGCTCAGTGCCTGCAATATGAATCTACTGCTCCTGAAGGCCGTTTTTTTTCCATTTTGTTGCCCTTCTTGTTATTGCTGTTGTTGTTGTTGGATAGTGTTGGTATGCTTCTGAATTCTGCTTCTAAGACCTGTTTTGATCATCACATTAGGTTCGCTTATATTACTTAGGATGTGGTCTATTTACATAATCACTGTTTTACCTGGGTCCCGCCCTGCCTGCAGGGTATTGGTTTAATCCCCACTGGTTAAATGGAAGCTTTCTGTGTTCTTTTGCGCTTTTTTTTTTTTTTGCTCTGCCCCCTTTCCTAGTCATTTCCTTTCGCTTGCCACTTCCGGTAAAGAGATGCATAAAAGGCGATATATCTGATTAATAAACGAGATACTGCTTCCCAGCTCAGCCATGAGTCCCTGGTCGTCTCTCTACCGTCTGTGAAGCTAGCCCAGCTCGGCATATGGCGCCCTGAACAGGGACCAGCAAATGGCGCCTGAACAGGGACTGGCAGGATAGGACAGAGTGAAATTGAGAGAGGAGGGGAAAACAGAGAAGGGGAGAGAAAGATAACACCTGCAGACCTGTGTCACTGTTTGTGAAGTGACTGGGGAGCCGGGGGTTCGAACCGGGATTCTTATGCAGGTACCAGCGCTTCATGCCTTATGCACTTAACCGGCTACCGCCTGGCCCCTGGAGTAGACTACTTCTAACGTAGTAAAAGATTTGTCCTAATTCATTTATGTGCAAAGATTCTTACATAAAAGTTTATTGACAAAATATGACGGATATTCAAGGCAGTTTTTATTTATTATTTTTATTAGTGATTTAATAATGATTATGAAGATTATGGTTATAAGAGGGGTACAATTCCCACCACCAGAGTTTCATATCCCCTCCCCTCCATTGGAAGTTTCCTTATTCTTTTATCTGTCTGGGAGTATGGACCTTTATGGTCTGGCTTCTATAATTGCTTCTCTGCTGGACATGGGTGTTGACAGGTCTATCCATACTCCCAGCCTATTTCTATCTTTCCTTAGTGGGTAGGGCTCTGAGAAGGTGGGATTCCAGGACACAGTGGGGAGGAAGTCATCTCAAACAAAGGCAGTCTGTAAAACTACCTTGGATAATAATAGATGCTTCTATAATCTGTATTTAATTTCATAGACAAATGAATACATAGGAGAAAAACATCATAAGAAATTAATAAAAATGTACATTAAAGTAATAACTTTTATACTTAAATTATGCCTTGAACTTGGAGGTAGTATAATGGTTATGGGGAAAAAACTTTCATACCCATGGCTCCAACATCTCAGGTTCAATTACCAGCACTACCATATATCAGAGCTTAGTACTACTCTGGTTAATAATAATAATAATAATAATATTTCTTCAACTTTCTGACAAGTCTGCAACAATCATTTTTCATAGGTTAATTAACTAGTTCAGTAATCTAAAATAAATTATCTAAAATTATGAGTTTACATTTAAAAATATTTTCAGTTTATTTCAAGTAACCATTTCACACATATACTTTCACTGTGGAACCAATATTGCTTTTGTACCCAAGAAAGAAATCTGTGTTAACTGTTTTCTTTTTTTTCCAAATATATTTCTCACATCCATCTAGTATTATAGCAGTATTTTCATAAGCAGTGCATTGTTTTCACTGGGGAATGGTAAGTCTTACAGCACACATGTGAGAATTCTTCAAGTCTACTAGATACCACTGATGATATCTAGTAATGACTAGTGGAAAATGTACTAGGGGGAAATAAATGCCCACATCTAAATGTAAAACAAAATTGTTCTGCTAGCTGGGATTCAAACAGTAAATTTTAAAGTGTTAAGAGACCCAAATGTGAATTTAAGAGTCTTTTGAAAGTAATATAAGTTCTCCTGTTAATGCATTTTAATATAATTTTCTTTAGTATCTCTTACACCTTCTAAGGCAACAGTGCTTCATGATTACTTTAAAATCAATCCCTAAGTCAGTATTCTTTCTTAGTAATTTTAGCGTCTTCCAATCTCTTAAGCACTGCTGCAAGTTAAAATGATTTTGGAGACCTGTGAGCAAAAATCTAATAATAATGAAAAAAAAGTTTCATTTTGCAGGGAAGGACATACTAGGTAACTGACAGCAAATGACCAGGGACATAGATGAAAGAGTAGGTCAGACAGATTGAATCATGTTAAGTATTTCAAATGTACTGTAAATGAGATTTTGAAGGCAATATGCCATTTTTGTTGCCTCTAATAAGAACTTTTAACAACAGTGGGAAGATGGAAAAATGTGATAATGCCATGTTAGGTTAGCTAAAGCAAATGCAAGAGCTGATTGTAAAAGTTTCTTAGAATCCCTTGAAAATTCGGAACTACACTCATATAATTTTATCTTTAAAGAGTGTTAATAATCATATATTAAATCTGTATTATATATTTACCATTGCTATCCACCTGATGCTTTTTTCATTTTTGAAAAGCTTTCAGCATTTCTATTATTATTTTGGGGTTCCGGTGGGTTTTGATACTAGCCCCTGGATGAATACAAACTGTGCTGAATGCAAATGCAGGCATTCTGAAGTAGTAGTCCTGACGAGATCTTTAGGGACTGGCATCTTCATTGTAGCAGGTACCTTTGGTTCCTTACTAAACTACCATTTCCCTTTTCTTTGTGGCTAGAGGTCCATATTTATTAGGATGTACCCTTTCATTGCAGTACTATGCACAGAAAAGGGGTATTTATTTATTTATAATAATAATAGTTAATAGTTATTATAACTTTTTTTTTTTTTTTTTTACCAAAGCACTGCTTACCTCTGGCTTGTGGTGGCATAAGGGGATTGAACTTGAGACCTCAAAGCCTCAGGCATGAAAGTCTTTTTCATAATTATTATGCTATTTCCCCTGCCCTTGGAAAGGAGTAAATCTTTATTGCTGGGTCTCTATGTTGCTACTTGTGAAGCGTTCCTGCAGGGGGGGAGCTGGAGGTGGGTTGTGGGAGTTGGGGCTTGAACTTGGATCCTAGTGCAGTTCCTTGCATTTAATACTATGTGTGCTTAACCTGTTATGCCACTGCCTGACCCCCAGAAGTAAATCTTAGTAAATCCAAGCAAGTCAGTTGCTCTTTGCATTAGAAAGTGCTTGGTTTTAGGAAGTCAGGCAGCACTGGTTGAGCACACATGTTAACTTTGCGGAAGGACCAAGGTTTGAGCCTCTGCTTCCCACTTGCAGAGGAAATGCTTTATGAGCCCTGAAGCAGGTCTGTATGTATGTCTCTCTTTCCCTCTCTGTTTTTCTCTGTCATATCAAATGAAATAGAAATAAAGATAGAGAGAAAGGAAAGGAGCAAAGAAGAAAGAAAGAGAAAGGTAGGAAGGAAGGAAAGAAGGAAGGAAGGAAGGAAGGAAGGAAGGAAGGAAGGGAGGGAGGGAGGGAGGAAGGAAGAAATTGGCCAGCAGTGGCTTCATAGTGCTGGTACTAGATCCCAGCAATAACTCTGGTGGCAGTTAAAATACTAAAGAAAGAAAAGAAAAAAGAGAGGGAGGGGTGGAGAGAGGGACTAGTTTTAGACATGGATGTGGGCTAATTTGACTAAGGAGACCTGAGAAATACACACAGGAGAGACTTTCAGAATTTTTTTTCTCTCTTAGTTTCCTTATTTGCAAAACCAAAGCAAACCTCTGATAATCCTTTTTTCATCAACTATCATGCTTGAATGTGTTCTATGAACTGTTATATTGTTGAAAAGCATGACTAGTTGACTTGAGGATGAGGTGAGTCACACCATGAGTGGAAGAACAGGAAACAGAAAGGAGCTCAGACTGCATGACCATGTTGCACTTACGATTTTAGAATGAAATTTTAGAGTTGCCTTATACCCAGACGTATTAAGTGAGATGTTACATTTCCCTCTGTTTAGACCAATTAGGCAAGACTTACTGCCTGAAACTGAAAAGCTCCTGGGGGGGTTGAATCTCAGACCTTAGAGACTCAGACATGAGACTCTTTGCATAGCCATTATGCTATCTCCCCTACTCTCTTGTTGTATTCTCCTTTTATCTATTAATTTTATTAATTTTATTTTTGAGAGAGATGCAGATAGAGACACAGAAAGAAATGCCAGAGCTCTGCTCAGTTCTGGCTTATGGTGGTGTGGGGGATTGAACCTGGGACTTTGGAGCCTCTGGCATGAGAGTCTGTTTACATAACCATTATGCTATCTCCCCTGCTCTCTTGTATTCTTTTGGGAGTGTAGAAATGCCTGACACAGCTTCAAGTCCCTGGTCCTCACCAGTACCAGCAGGGAGAAAGAAAGCTTTACAAGTTGTGATGCAGGGCTGCAGGTATCTGTCTCCCTCCTTCTATAACTCCCCCTTTCAATTTCTGTCTCTATCCAATAAAGAAATAAAGAAAATAGTAATAATAGAATTGTTCCTCACAGTTATAGAGGCTTGGAAGTCCAAGATAAAGGTACCAGAATATTCACCGTGGTGTCTGGTAAGGGAACATTGGGATGGCATCTATTTCTGTGTCCTCACATGCTGGTAGGGGGTCAGGATCTTTCAGGAGCAACTTTAAATGGCACTGATTCTATTCATGAGGGCTTTCCTCTCATTACTTAAGCTTCTCCCTATTACAACTATTCCATTTGAGGGTTGAGATTTTGACATGAATTATCAGGGGACACAAACATTTAGTACATGGCAGACACAGAAAAAGCAAAATCCAATGTCTATTGCCAATGGAAATTCTTAAACTAGGAAATAGGTCCTTTATTTACCTTTGTTTAGGTCCTGTGTCCTTGAGTAAAATCCAGCTATGTCCAAAATGCTTTAAGGTTTGTATTGCTGCCAGTGGCAGAGAAGGACATTTATTAAATTTATTTTTTACTTTATTACAGAGTATAGTCACACACACACACACACACACACACACACACACTACCTTATCATACTTATCATCAAATTTTACCCTAATTGGAATCCTTCATCTCTTTCCCACTTTTACTTCATCTTTTTTTTTTTTTCTCTTGTGCCCATTTCATTTTATCTTGATAAGAAGAGTTTGCATAAAGTCTAAGAGTCAGTTTGGTTACTACTAGTTTTTTTTTTTTCAAATTTGTTTTATCTCTTTATATTCTGCATATAATTAAAACCATCTGGTAGTATATTTTTTTCCCCAAAGTGCTTGTCAGCTCTGGCTTATGGTAATACCTAGGATTTTAAAATTATTATATGTATAATTTATTTTATTATTTTTATTATTGATTTAATAATGATTGATAAGATTGTGTGATAAGACAGAGAAATGGAGAGAGGAAGGGAAGACAGAGGGGGAGAGAAAGATAAACATCTGCAGACCTGCTTCACCACTCATGAATCTGGGGGCTCGAACCAGGATCCTTAAACCAGTCTTTGTGCTTCATTCACTCCATGTACGCTTAACACGCTGCGGTTACTGCCTGACCCCAAGGTCCCACGTTTAATCTCTACAACACCATAAACCAGAGCTGAGCAGTACTGTGGTTAAAAACAAACAAAAACAGAAAGAAAGCCAATTGAAAAAGAAATTACAATTTGAGAATTACATTTTATTTTATCCTTTACATAATATGGCATGAATTATTTAAACATTCGATTGGAACAAAATAATTTTTGAGTTAAATAAAAAAAAAAAACAGTTGCTTTTCAAAGCAAAAGTTATGTGATTGCTGTAATCTCAATGTTTGTGTTGCCTCAATTTTTTTTTTATTTTGAAATCTGATGCCCAAGGTGAAGGAGCCTTGGAAAGTAATTTTTAAAAAGTATTTATTTATTTATTCATTAATTTTCAATTTGATAGGACAGAGAGTAATTGAGAGGGAAGAGAGGATAGAAAAGGAAAGAGAGAGACACCTGCAGCACTGCTTCACCACTTAGGAAACTTCCTCCCTATAGGTGGGGGGCCAGGGGCTAGAACCCTAGTTCTTGTGCATGATAACACGTGCACTCAACTTGGTGCACCACCATCTTGGGAGGTGCTTAAACCTTGAGAGTGGAACAATAATAAAAGATTCCAAAGAACCCCTTGTACCTTCTACCTTGTGAGAACATAACCAAAAGTCAGCAGTTTGAAACCTGGGAGGAGGCTTTCATCTGAATCCACCCTCTCTAATCTTAGATTTCTAGCCTCCAGAATTGTGAGGAATAAATTTCTGTTGTTTGTAAGTCACCCACTCAGTCTGTGGCAATTTTAAATAACAGCCCAAATGGATTAAGGCAATATTTTTTAGGGAGTAATTGTTAATTATGTATGCTTTCATGCTATTACTCAAATGTTTTTATTCATTCAAACATTGTTATCCTACCAGCAAAACACAGATGTGCATAGTAATAACTCAGTCATCCTTTATACTTTGCCAACTTTCAGTCCTAGCAAACAGAAGCATTGCATATACTTTAAAATTTTATCATTTCAAAGGTGCATTTGCAAAGGTTTTTGCACACAAAGATGCATTTTTGCCTAATGATGTTACTTGATTTATCATGTTAAATTTTAAACATGTAAGTCTTCATTTATATTCTTGCTTGAGACCTTGGAAATGATAAGGACAGTTGTAAGGAGGGACTCTGGCAGGTCTGGAGGCTGTTTGGTGATTGATGGTTGGCTGTGAAACTCACCTGAACCTGAACTATCCCCTTGGTCAGTTTCCTCTCCTTCTTTTCCTCCCTCTTTGTTATTAAAAATGGGGCATAGGTTTGGAGTGAGGATCTTTTGAAGAGAGGCTCTCTGTTTTCTAAGAGACTCAACGTGGGGCGATAAGGAAGTTCTGATAGTGGGAAGACCTTCTAGCATGCTAATTTCCCAACTTTTACCCACTGTCAGTACTGGAGCACAGCAGAGATTCACCATTAAAGCTTCCTGTTGGGGAGAGGAAGGTTCAGCTCCCACACCACCATAAGCCAGAGCTGAGCAGTACTCTGCTCTCTCTCTTATTATATTTCTCTCTGTATATGTGTATGTATATATACATATATATATGATTTAAATAAAATAAATATTAAAAATTCTCTGGACTTAGCATCAAACAGAGCTATTAAGGTTGGAAATGAATAATTTAGTTGAAAATTAAAAACAAAAGCTTTATCTGAAGATTTTGATCCTTATCTATCTTAATAGATTGGTAATTTCTGGAAATACTTGATTTGGGAAAGGAACAGAATAGACCTGGGTCCTCAATGCTACAGGAAGGCAGGCCACAAAGATTAGGAGGACCTGAGATAAATATGAGAGCTGGCTGAAGAGAGATGAATGAAACTGGGATGGAGGTGAGAGGATGTGAGAGGGGAGTTGAAATGGAGATAAAGAGGCTGGGAATGGGGATTGGACCGTAGTGCAGCAGGTTAAGTGCAAGCACCCTGGTTGCGCTCAGGGCGCCCCACCTGCGGGGGTGGGGGCAGGGTCTCTTCACGAGTGGTGAATCAGGTCTGCAGGTGTCTGTCTTTTTCTCCCTCTGTCTTCCCCTCCTCTCTCCATTTCTCTCTGTCCTATCCAACAGTAATATCAACAATAATAATAACCACAACAACGATTAAAAAAAAGGCAATAAAAGGGAAAACAATAGCCTCCAGGAGCAGTGGATTCATGGTGCAGGCACTGAGCCCCAGAAATAACCCTGGAGGCAAAAAAAAAGAGAAGAAGATGAAGAGGAGTCGAGTGGGTGAGAGTATTGGACATAGGATGAAGAGTGCATGGATCTGAAGATGATGGGAACTGGGCTGGGGGCAAGGAGAGAGGCATGAATGGAAATATGATAGAATTGGGAGAAAAGAGGAGAAGGTTAAAGTCTAACTACCCTTTCTGCTGTTTTTGCCAAGAGGCATCTGGAAAGAAGGTCATGCTCTTAGAAGGCAGGGTTTGCCACTAAGCAGGGACTAGGCTTTCTGTTAAGCAGCTGATACTTGAAAACATGGAATCAGGTGAGTTCAAATTTGTCTGACATTTTTTATCTCGCTTAGACAAGTTGGCTAACCTGTTTGAATATCAGTATTCTCAACTATAAAATGTTGGGAATGATAAGATCTGCTTATAGGATCACTGTGTGGAATAACTATATATATGCATCTAAATATACATGTATGTATATATACATATATATGGTTTAAGTACTTGTTTGTGTGTCTAGCACACTCTGAGAAGTTATTGGCTAATTTACTCCCAAACCAAGAATAATTCATTTGAATAAAGACTTCATACTTAGGACCAGATAGTGGCACACCTGGTCAAGTGCACACATTACAGTGCATAAGGACCCAGGTTCAAGACCCCAGTCCACACCTGTGGGGGGAAGCTTCACAAGTGGTAAAGCAGGATTGCAGGTGTCTCTCTGTCCCCCTTCCCACTCAACTTCTCTCTGTCTTATCAAATTAAGTAGATGAAGTTAAAAAAGAAAGGACCACATACTTTATCACCATTTTAATATTTTATTTATTTTTAATTGATACAGAAAGGGAAGATAGAGAGGGAGAGACACCAGCAACACTGCTTCACTGCTCATGAAACTTCTTCCCCCCTGCAGGAGGGTGCTGGGGCTTGAGCCCAGGGCCTTGCACACTGTAGTGTGTATGCTTTATGGGGTGTGCCCAGCCCCTATACATTGTGTTCAACTTAGACTCACCCAAGTCTATTCCTACTATAACCCTAAAGCATTCCAGTTCTATACATTAAGCCCTTGATGTAGAAAAACTACACAAATGGCTCTTTTTGCCCTGCACAGTGCAGATCTCTTCAGATCCTCCCTCCCTTCAGGAAAATTATTTAAAATTTAAATCTACTGGATACTCTTTTCCTAAAGCCTTTGAATGAATTATTGCCTACAAAGTAAAATGAAAGCTCTTTAGTTTGGCAAGTAAATCCTTTGCCTGGTTGCTAATGGCAGAGTAACTTAAATGAATGATATGTCTCATTCATTTCTGTCATATTAACATTCAACATTTGTTTATTTTGTATTAGGAATTACCTTTGCATCATCCACAATCAAAAGGAGCATGATATATAGAAAAGCCAGCAAGAAATGCACTCAAATCTCCAACAGGTTTCTACAAGGACAAAAGATAAGCATCCAGGTGGTGGGGAAACAGAGAAGAATGATTTCTCTGTGATTGTAACAAGCAGTACAATCAGGAAGTGATCTTGACAGTACAGAACTTGAAGCTGTCAAGGAGGGAGCAGGTTGTATTGAAATCATGATACCCTCATCGTTGTTATTTAAAGAACATGATAAAGCTCTCTATTTTTGGATATCCTATTCTTTTATAATGGAATTAATTCACAAATTTCCTCTTCTTTCAATTTTTTAAATATTTATTTAATTTATTTATTCCCTTTTTGTTGACCTTGTTGTTTTATTGTTGTAGTTATTATTGTTGTTGTCGTTGTTGGATAGGACAGAGAGAAATGGAGAGAGGAGGGGAAGACAGAGAGGAGGAGAGAAAGATAGACACCTGCAGACCTGCTTCACCGCCTGTGAAGCGACTCCCCTGCAGGTGGGGAGCCCGGGTTCGAACCGGGATCCTTATGCCGGTCCTTGTGCTTTGCGCCACCTGCGCTTAGCCCGCTGCACTACAGCCCGACTCCCTTCTTTCAATTTTTATTAATGATTTGATAATGTTTTACAGGATCACAAGATTATAGGGGTTTAGTTCCATACTACCACTGAAGTTCTGTGCTCTCCCCACTGATAGCCACCATACTCACAAAGTCTTACATACAGTTTGATTACAATGTTTTTAAATATTTTATATGGGGGGAGGAGAGAGAGAGATACAGAAAGAAAGACACAGGGGGCTGGGCAGTAGCGCAGCGGGTTAAGTGCACATAGCAGGAAGCTCCAGGATCAGTGTAAGGATCCCATTTTGAGCCCCTGGCTCCCCACCTGCAGGGGACGCTTCACAAGTGGTGAAGCAGGTCTGCAGGTGTCTATCTTTCTCTTCCCCTCTCTTTATTTCTCTCTGTACTATCCAACAATGACAGCAATAACAACAACAATAATATCAATGATAAACAACAAGGGCACAAAAGGGAAAAAATAGCCTCCAGGAGCAGTGGATTTGTAGTGCAGGCACCAAGCCCCAGCAATAACCCTGGAAAAAAGAAAGAAAGAAGGAAAGAAGGAAAGAAGGAAAGAAGGAAAGAAAGAAAGAAAGAAAGAAAGAAAGAAAGAAAGAAAGAAAGAAAGAAAGACCAAAGCACTGCTCAGTTCTGGCTTGTGGTGGTGCTCTGGAATGAACCTGGGACATTAGAGCCTCAGGCATAAGAGTTTTTGTATAACCTTTATGCTATTTCCCCAATCCTGATTACTATTTTTTTCCTTTAACTTAATCTGTTTAAATTATCTATGGAAAGCCAATTAATGTGAATATAAGTTTTTGGAGATTATTTATTTATTTATTTATTTAATTACCACCAGGGTTATCACTGGGGCTGGGTGCCTTCACACAAATCCACTGATTCTGGTGGCTCTTTTTCTTCTTCATCTTTCTTTTCTTCCCTCTTCCTCTGTTTATTCTATTAGAACAGAGTGAAGTTGAGAGGGGGAGGGGGTGGCAGTGGAGGAGAGTGAGAGACACCTGCAGTACTGCTTCATGAAGCCTCCCCCCTGCTGGTGGTGACTGGGGGGTTGAACATTGTAACCTGTGTACTTACATCGTCCTTGCACATTGTAACCTATGCACTTACATGGGTGTACCACTGCCCAGCTCCTTTGGGAGACATTTGATGTGATATATGTTTCACCCCCTTATGAACATATGGTAGCATATTACTCATACTTCTCTTTACTCTGATCTTTTCCGTAACTTTTACTGGCAATGTTTCCATTTGACTATAGACTATTTTTCTCATTCTATAATCTCATTGCATAGTTTTAGTCTTACTGATATACTTCAATATCTGCCACACAGTGAAGTACATGATAAACAGTGGATTAATGAAAACAAAAGACCAGTTTTGTGCTCTTCTTAAAGATAAGCTGAATAAACTGCTGTAATTATTTCAAAATATGTTACATATCACACATTAATATAAAGCCTTCTGATTTAACATATAGAAATATCACTTGCCTTATTCTTTTTCATCCATTAGAGGGAGACAGCAAACTGTTGTGTAAAACATAGATTCTCTAGGATTAAAAAAGAAAGAAAGAAATCAGAACCAACTTTACAGTAGGTGATCCTCCATAGAATTTGAGCTGAGCTGAATAAATCAGTAAACTTACCCAGACTGGAGAAATGATAAAGGAAGTTAACTATGAATGTGCGTAGACTAAAGCGACAGGTAAACTCCATTTAATTACCCATAAAAAGACAAATAACCAACAGCAATGACAGCAATAATCATAATAACAACAAGGGCAACAAAAGGGGAAAATAGCCTCTAGGAGCAGTGGATTCATAGTGCAGGTACTGAGCCCCAGCGATAACCCTGGAGGCAAAAAAAAAAAAAAAAAAGAAAGAAAGACAAATAGCCCCAGCTTGGTAGCATGTTAGTAAACCAGCCCTTAAAAAATGCATAGGGGACTGGGTGGTGATACATCTGGTTGAGTGCCCATGTTGTAATGTGCAAAGACCTGGGTTCAAGCCCCTGGTCTCCACCTCCACGAGGAAAGCTTTATGAATTGTGAAGCAGGGCTGCAGGTATCTCTCTGTCTCTCTCCCTTTTTTATCACTCCATTCCTGTAGATGTCTGCTATCTCTATTCAATAAATAAATAAAGATAATAACAAATTAAAAATACATACACACAGTATTTTTTTTTCCACCAAGGTTATTGCTGGGGCTTTGTGCCTACATGATGAATCCACTGCTCCTGGTGTATTTTTTTTTCTTTCTCAAATTATGATAGAAATAGAGTGAGAGAAAGGGAAAAATAGAGAGAGAGAAAGAGAGACATCAGCAGCCTGCTCTACCATTTGTGAAGCTTTCACCCCTGCAGGTAGGGTTTAGCAGCTCAAACCCAGGTCCTCACACAGTAACTTTTTGCCTTTACCAGTTGCGCCACTGCCAAGTCCCTAGTCAGACTACTTCTAAACTCTGGTTTATGGTGATGCTCGGGCCTGGGCCTGGGACCTTTGGTACTTAATGCATGAAAGTAATTTTACATAAGCACTGCACTATCTCTCTCAGGCCCATAAACTAGCTCTTAAAAAATAATTCCTGGTAATTATTTTTACACTAGGTTGAATATACATATTATCATGCCCAAGGATCCAGGTTCAAAGCCCCAGGCCCCACCTGCACAGGGTGGAGGGGGGATTTACAGGTAGTAAAGCTCTAGGAGCAGTGGATTCTTCATGCAGGCATCGAGTCCCAGTGATAACCTTGGTGGCAAAAAACAAACTACCAAATGAAAAACTTCCTGCTTTTGTATTCAGTGTTTAAAAACCCCATAAGAAAAATACACTATTCAAATTGAGGCATACACCCCAAACCAGACAACTGCCTGAAAGTGCTCACTTCAATCTGTCCTGTGTTGATATGAAGGAAACAGACCTGAGCTCCTCTTTTGGTCAGTTAACTGTGGTGTAACTACTCACCATAGCAGATTTTAAGTTCTTAGTGATTTAACAACCAAATTGCAAATACCTGGATATTGAGCAATAAGCTTCCTAAATCCACATGCACAGGCTCCTACACACAACTGAGTCATCTTTGGTCTTAGTTACCTGTCCTTTTATGCAGATTCTATTATACACTTTGAAAACATTACAACAATAATTCTCAAACTTCCCTGATCATAAAACCACATAGTAGCTTGTGGAGAGTGTACATACCCAGGACTTACCCTGGAGTTTCTGGTTCAGAATTTACTGGGGTGATGAGCTGGGAATTGGTATTTTTTGAGCAAGTGACCTTCCATAGGAAGGTCAAAGAGGGCAGGAATGTTCAAGGGCAAACAACTAAGTGGTCAAGATGAAAACCCTGACCCATCTTCCCTGATGACTTTGTGTTCTCCATCCTAGCTGTAGGACTCATCTAACCTGAACGCAGCTTCCAGAATGCCAGGGTTAGAAGATTCGGGGGGTGGGGGGAGAGGTAAGAGAAGGATGCATAGACTTCAGAGGACACCCTGAGTGAGTTTAGCACCACATATGTCTGAGATGCAATAAATTTAGGAGGTTAGTGCAAATATCTGCAGGAAACCCATGCATGCAGGGAAGCCAGTTGTCTCCTGAACATTCACAAAAATTCCAATCTTCATCACCCATTTGCCACTTATATTTGTACTAGATATTGTCAGTAACTATTTTTTCTGTGCATTTGTTTTCTCTATTAACGTAGTGTATTAAAATCTTAGAGCAGCGGGCCAGTCAGTAGCACAGCGGGTTAAGCACATATGGCAGGAAGCACAAGGAATGGAGTAAGGATCCTGGTTCGAGCACCCAGCTCCCCACAAGCAGTGAAGCAGGTCTGCAGGTGTCTATCTTTCTCTCCCCCTCTCTGTCTTCCCCTCTCTCTCAATTTCTCTCTGTCCTATCCAACAACAACAACAGGGGCAACAAAATGGGAAAAATGGCCACCAGGAGCAGTGGATTCATGGTGCAGGCACCAAGTCCCAGCAATAAACTTGGAGGCAAAAAAAAAAAAGAAAAAGAAAAAGAAAAATCTTAGAGCAACTAGCAGTTTAGAGAAAATAGGCTTTCTAGTCAAATAGATCTGATCTGAACCCTCTAGTACTTACTAGGTATGTGATATGGGGACAAGCTGCTTAAACTTTGAGCTTTGGCTTTCTCATTTGTTAAATAGGAACATAAATACTATCTACCTTGTGAGATTGTCTAAAGGATTAAATGAAATAAGGCAGACAAAGGATCTGTTGATACAGGCTTAAATGAATGGTCAATATATCTCCCTTCTCTTTTTTCCTAACTTGAAAAATGGGGATAAAAATCAGTATCACAGTGTTGGTGTGAAAATAAAGTGTGATGTGGTCAAGTATGAGCCTAGATAACTATAAAAGTCAGTGCCATCCTATGTGACAGCAAGTGGGGTTGGTCGAGAAAAGACTATTTGGGAGTAGACTGAGGAGGTCATGAGATCTTAACATGGGGAGAACCATTAAGGAGAAATCACTGAGCAAAGCTTCTTAAATAGAGAAAAAAAATGGTGGAGGCATGAAAAGAGGAGAAAAAGTCATGTGTCTGTGGGAGAATGGAGAAATCTAAGTATATCAGAAAGCACTGGAGATCCCTCAGAAGCTGCAAGAACCAGTTGGAGAAGATAGTTTTTGGACTGTATAATTATTTTTCTGTGAGAGAATTGGATAGTGGAGGAAATCATTTATTTTTCTGGTTAGGTTTAGAAGATAAAGCAGTAGTAGATGTGAAAGAAATACTTACCTGTGCACAGATGGTTTTTTTTTCCCTTTGCCACCTGGGTTATTTCTGGGGCTTGGTGCTGGCACTACGAATCCACCGCACTCAGAGGCCATTTCTTTTCTTTTTTTTTTTTTTTTTAGATAGGACAAAGAGAAACTGAGAAGGGGAGGAAGATACAGAGGTGGAGGTTGGCCAGTTGATGGCACAACCGATTAAGCACACATAGTATTATGAGAAAGGATACTCACATGGACTCAGATTTGAACCCCTGATCCTCTCTCTCTCTCTCTCTCTCTCTCTGTGTGTGTGTCTTCCCTCCTCTCTCAATTTCTCTCCTCATTAAAAAAGGGAGGGGTGGAAATGGCCACCAGGAGCAGTGGACTCATAGTGCCGGCATCACCAAGCCCCAGAGAAAGAAACCTGCATACTTGCTTCACTGCTCATGAAGCAAGTTCCCTCACTGCAGGTGGGGAGCATGGGTTCAAACCTGGGTCCTTGAGCTTGGTAATATGTGTGCTTAACTGGGTGTGCCATCACCCAGCCTCCATCTGTATTTTTTTTTTAAATCCAGCCACTGTAAAATTTGTAATTAATAGTGGGTTACAGAAGATTACTGAGGGGACCTGGTGGTGGTACACCTGGTTGAGCATACATGTTACAATGCTCAAGGACCCCAGTTAGAGCCCCTTGTCCCCACCTGCAGGGGGAAATTTTTGTGAGAGGTGAAGCAGGCCTCTCTACCACCGCTTCCCTCTTGATTTCTGGCTGTCTATCCAAATAAATAAAGATAATTTAAAAAAATTAATAAAAAATTATAAAAGAAAAATTACAGGGTTTAGTTCCACATTACACCCACCACCAAACTTCTGTGGCCCCACACTCCCAAAGATAATCACCATAGTACTCACAAATTTTTAGACATAGTTTATTTTTGTCCCCCCTAGTTCATATCTGCAGTTCTCTAGATTTGACAGATGAGTGAAACCAGGTGGCAGTTTTCTTTCACCTTTTTACTGATTTCACTAAGCATAATCACCTTCAGTTCCATTCATTTTGTCCCAGAGGTGGGGTCTTCATTGTTATTCTTCTTCTTCTAGCGTTTGCCCTTCTTCTGTGGCCAGTCAACAGCGTCAGGTTGAGCCTGATGTAAAGTTTCGAGACCTTCTTTGAATCTGGAGAGGTGGCAGTCGTTGACTATGTGGGTCATAGTCTGTCTGTAGCCGCAGGGGCAGTTCGGGTCGTCTCTGGCTCCCCAGCGATGGAACATAGCGGCGCACTGGCCATGGCCTGTTCGATAGCGATTGAGGAGGGCCCAATCATAACGTGCTAGGTCAAAGCCGGGTTGACGCTTGCAGGGGTCTGTGATGAGGTGTTTGTTCTTTACCTCAGCTGACTGCCAACTCTGTTTCCAAGAGTCTGGAACAGAGAAGTTCAGTGTAGGCGTAGGAGACCAGATTGGGTGACGAGACGTCAAGCGTTGGACAGGGTGGGCGAAGATATCCGCGTATATTGGCAGGTCCGGTCGAGCGTAGACGTGGGAAATGAACTTAGATGATGCCACATCCCGACGAATATCTGGTGGGGCGATGTTGCTAAGAACTGGCAGCCGTGGAAGCAGGGTGGAATGGATGGTTCCAGAAATTATCCTCATGGAGGAATATAATTTGGAGTCGACCAAGTGGACATGGGGGCTACGGAACCATACTGGGGCACAGTATTCTGCAGTGGAATAGCATAATGCCAGAGATGATGATCGTAGTGTGGAAGCGCTCGCGCCCCATAAGGAGCTGGCCAGTCTTGCAATGATGTTATTCCTCACGTCCACCTTTCCTGCAGTTTTTATGAGATGTTCGTGAAATGACAGAGTGCGATCAAGAGTAACGCCAAGATAGACTGGCTGGGCTTCATGCCGGATTCTCGTATCGCCAAGCTGCACATTAAGCTCACGCGAGGCCGAGGCATGGTGTAGATGGAAAACAGATGATACCGTTTTTTGCAGTGCTAGGGATTAGTCGCCATTTTTTACAGTAATCAGATATCAGAGACATGTCTTTCATGAGTGTTTCCTCGAGGATGTCGAACTTTGATGCCTGAGTTGCACAGCAGATGTCATCGGCATAGATGAACTTCCTTGAAGAAGTTTCTGGGAGGTCATTGATGTAAATATTAAATAGCATAGGAGCCAGAACAGAGCCCTGGGGGAGGCCACCTGAGACAAGTCTCCATCTGCTAGACTTGTCACCCAGATGTACCCGGAATCTTCTGTTTTGGAGAAGAAACGATATAGTGTTGGCCACCCATGGAGGCAGGCATCTTGAGATCCTGACTAGGAGACCACGGTGCCAAACCGTGTCATAGGCTGCTGTGAGATCAACAAAGACAGCACCCGTCTTTAAATTCTTCTGGAATCCATTTTCAATGTAAGTTGAGAGGGCCAGGGCTTGTTCGCAGGTAGATCTTCCTGGGCGGAAACCAGCTTGGGCGGGTGATAGGAATTTCTCTGTAAGATGAGAAATACGTGACAGAAGCAGCCTCTCAAGGAGTTTGTAACACACGGAGAGGAGAGAAATTGGTCTATAGCTGGCGGCCAGTGTTGGGTCTTTCTTTGGTTTCAAAACCACTATAATCTTCGCACGACGCCAAACTTTGGGCATAGACTCAGACTCCAAGATGTGGGACAGGAATGAAGCGAGCCACTTCTTTGCTGCGGGACCCAGGTTAAGAATGAGTTCTGGGGTGATGTTATCATAGCCAGCAGCTGTTCCCGGTTTAACCCTCTTCAAAGCGTCTTCCAGTTCAGACAGTGTAAAGGGAGAGAGTTTTGGAGATGGACAAGATAACCGGAAGTGGGATGACCACTCATGGGAAATTTCTCTTTTCCAGACTGGGTCGATCTTAGCATGTCCAACTTGAGTTAGGTGACTGGCCACTGAGTTTGGAGATACGGGAGGATGGGAGATGGGAGGGGGTTGGCTACCGGCACCCAGTCTGTGAAGAAGCTTCCAGGCCTTCCTACTTGAGTGGGTGAAGTTCAGACTTTCCGTGAGTTGTTGCCAGCGGGCTTGGCATGCTGCATCCAGGGAGGCAATGAGATGGCCAGCCACATCTGGGTCGCCCGACTCATCATACTGCTTTAGTAGTTGCTCGCATTCAGCATCAAGACAAGGCGTATAGTTAGCACGTCTCCCACGAGGAATGGCTTGGGAAGCTGCTTTGAAGATGGCTTGGCGGAAGCGCCTGTAGGAATCTTCAGAGGGGATAGAGTTAATTGGAATTGCAGGAATAGATTTGTTGGTAAGATCACTGAACAGACGCCAGTTTGATTTCCGAAAGTTCCATCTTAGTTTCTCCGAGCACAGAATCATTGTTATAAAAGCCATTGATACAGAGTGTTAGTTGATGTGGATCTAAGACAATATAAGACTTATCTAGTAAGTTTCTGTGGTAGGAACAAAGCACTTTAAAATGTCAAATACACTTACAAGAAGTAGAAAAAAACTCTAGCTAAGTTTTTCGAATTCTAAACTGTATGGAATCATATGGTTTTATTAAAATCTGTGGCATCTCAAGCCATGTCTGTCTATATTCTAGCTCCTTTTTGACCTAATTTCTGGGACTTAAACTGTCTGACCCATTATTGACATTATCTTATTCTGTACAAGAAGCAGCATTTCCAGAATTGCATTTCAGTCATTTGTGAAATTGCATATTACAATTTGCCACCATTTCTAACAGTTCTTTAACATTTTCTCTTATCTGGGTGTTCATATTTATGCTAGTGACCTCCAGGGGTTAGTTTCTTTTGTAGGTCAAAATAGAATTGTTTTAGTTAGAGTTGGGGCTGGGAACAGGACTGTACATTTCTCATGTTTTTTCATCTCATATAGGTAGAAAATGGGAAATTCAAAATTTTCAAGGGATTTGTGAGGTTTTTTTTTATGTCTTTATTGGGGGATTAATGGTCTACAGTTGACAATAAAACAATTTGTATATGCGTAACACTTCTTAGTTTTCCACGGAACAATCCAATTCCTACTAGGTCCTCCTCTGCCTTCATGTTCCAAGACATAGCCTTCCCATCTACCCCAGAGTCTTTTACTTTGGTGCAATACACCAACTCCAGTTCAAGTTCTGCTTTGTGTTTTCCCTTCTGTTCTTGTTTTTCAATTCCTGTCTATGAATGAGATCATCCCATATTCATCCTTCTCTTTCTGACTTATCTCACTTAACATGTTCAAGCTTCATCCAAGATGAAGTTAAGAAGGTGAACTTGCCTTATTTATTTATTTATTAAATTTCTTTATTGTGGAATTAATGATCTACATTCAACAGTAAATACGATAGTTTGTACATTCATAACATTTCCCAGTTTTCCATATAACAATACAACCCCCACTAGATCCTCTGTCAGCCTTTTCCAGGACCTGTATTCTCCCCCCACCCACCCCAGAGTTTTTTTACTTTGGTGCAATAAACCAATTCCAGTTGAGGTTCTACTTGTATTTTCTCTTCTGATCTTGTTTTTATTTTATTTTTTTATTTAAGAAAGGATAAATCAACAAAACCATAGGGTAGGAGGGGTACAACTCCACACAATTCCCACCACTCAATCTCCATATCCCACCCCCTCCCCTGATAGCTTTCCCATTCTGTATCCCTCTGGGAGCATGGACCTGGGTCATTGTGGGTTGTAGAAGGTGGAAGGTCTGGCTTCTGTAATTGCTTCCCCACTGAACATGGGCGTTGACTGGTCGGTCCATACTCCCAGTCTGCCTCTCTCTTTCCCTAGTATGGTGGGTCTCTGGGGAAGTGGAGCTCTAGGCCACATTGGTGGGGTCTTTAGTCCAGGGAAGCCTGGCCGGCATCCTGATGACATCTGGAACCTGGTGACTGAAAAGAGAGTTAACATACAAAGCCAAACAAATTGTTGAGCAATCATGGACCCAAAGCTTAGAATAGTGGAGAGGAAGTGTTAGGGGGATACTCACTGCAAACTCTAGTGTACTTCTGCTTTCAGGTATATATTTTGCAGTAGTTTATGGATACGTGTGAACATATGCTCTCTCTCACAGAAACTGGTGTATATCTAGGTTTTGGGACTTTGTTAGAAAGTGAACCACCTGAGATGAAATTAGAGTATACTATGAAAGGAAAGGTCTCACCCGAGTAATGAAGCTGATCTTGTTTTTCAACTTCTGCCTGAGAGATCACCATCTGTTCATCCTTCTGTTTCTGACTTACTTCACTTAACATGAGTTTTTCAAAATCCATCCAAGATTGGCTGAAAACAGTGAAGTCACCATTTTTAATAGCTGAGTAGTATTCTATTGTGTATATAGACCATAACTTGCTCAGCCACTCATCTGTTGTTGGACACCTGGGTTTAAAGGTTGTAAAGGTTTTGGCTATTACAAATTGTGCTGCTATGAACATAGGTATACACAAATCTTTTTGGATGGTTGTGTTTGGTTCCTTAGGATATATCTCCAGGAGAGGAATTGCAGGGTCATAGGATAGGACCACTTCTAGACTTCAAACCACTCTCCACAATTGTTGGACTAATTTACATTCCCACCAGTAGTGCAGGAGGGTTCCTTTGTTTTCAAAACTTCTCCAGCATTTGTTGCTGCTATCTTTTCTGATGTATGATATTTTCACAGGAGTGGAGAGGTTATCTTTATTTGCATTACTCTGACAATCAGTGACTTGGAGCATTTTTTTATATGTTTATTGGCCATTTGGTTCTCTTCTTTGGTGAATATTCTCTTCATATCCTTTCCCCATTTTTGGATGGGTCATTTGTTTTCTTGTTGCTGAGTTTGGTGAGCTCTTTATATATTTTGGTTATTAGCCTCTTGTCTGATGCATGACATGTAAAGATCTTCTCCCATTCTGTGAGGGGTCTCTTTGTTTGAGTAATGGTTTCTTTTGCTGTGCAGAAGCTTTTAAATTTGATGTAGTCCCATTGGTTTATTTTTGATTTAGTCTTCTTTGTAGTTGGATTCATATCATTGAAGATACCTTTAAAATTTAGATGGAAAAGAGTTCTGCCAATATTTTCCTCTAAGTATTTGATAGTTTCTGGTCTAACAGCCAAGTCCTTGACCCATCTGGAATTTACTTTTGTGTTTGGTGAGATATAGTGGTTCGGTTTCATTCTTCTGCATGTTTCAACTCAATTTTTCCAGCCCCCCTCCCCACACACACACATTGCCTGGGACCTTGGACCTTGGAACCTCAGGCAGGAGAATTGTTTGCATAACCATTATGCTATCTCCTCAGAATTTGAGGAAGAATCTGTAGACAGAAAAAAGTTAGTTTACTTGTATTTTACAAATGTCAAAACTAAAACAAAAGATTGATGATTTATAAGAAACTGGTTAAATATAGTGGTTAATTTCATCTTATACTTATCCTTATCAGTGTAACCTTATCCTGTGGTTTGATGCCCAGGAGTCAGTTTAAGTCCACCTTAAATATCTTACTTAGAGTCTAAAGGAATATATATTAGTAAAGAATAAAATTATATAAACATATGTATAGTTAGTCATAACATGACAAGAATTTGGTAGAATTTCATTCAGCAATATCTTGGCTCTGCAGTACAAATATGCTTTAGTTTACACAACAAGTAAGAAATTGTACGGATGACAAAAGATTAACCGGTAGGAAGACAAAATTGGTTTGGGACTTTCACTTTACCACATTCCACATGAGTGGGATGAAAAATAAATCATCATGAGCCCAGGCGGTGGTGTACCTGGCTAAGTGCTCCCATTACAGTGCACAAGGACTCAGGTTCAATCCCCTGGTTCCCACATTCGGGGGGAAAGCTTCAAGAGTGATAAAGCAGGGCTGCAGATGTCTCTCTTTCTTTCTCCCCCCCTCTCTTCCCATCCTTCTCAATTTCCTCTGTTTATATGCAATAATAAATAAATAAAAATATTAATCAATCAATCATTATCTCTAAGCCTCAGTATCTCCACTTATAAAGCAAGGAGTACACAGTTATGAGCAATAAAAAAATTTAAATGAATAAGCTTGTGCAAACCTGCCTGCCTGGGCTGAAATAATGTTGCATAAACATTAGGTTCATTTTTATTTCTACCCAAGATGACCTGAGTCAAATTTTGTTTTATGAACCTTAATTTATGAGCAGTTGAGATAACTTCTGACATATTGTGTTGACAATTCCACCAGATCTAAGGAGTTTTTCTCATTTCTATGTGTTTAGGATTTCATCTTCCAGATTCCCTTAAAGCAGGTCAGTTTACACCCCATAATATGAAGAAAGATCCTGGTCCTGCTATACTCTGGAGCAAATAAGTACATTCGAGGGCCTCTACCCTCCTACTTGATCTCAGGTTGAGGAGAAAAGGAAACAACTCCTCTCTGTGACACTCTTAGCATATCTAGTCATTTCCTCCCATTTCCTTTCCTACATAAGTGTTTTTGTTTGCTTTTGTTGTTGTTTCTTTTGTTCTGTTTAACCAAAGAACAGCTCAGCTCTGGCTTATGATGGTGCTGGGCATTGAACCTGAGATAACAGAGTCCTAGATACCAAAGCCTTTCGCATTACTATTATGCTTTCTCTCCAGCCCCATTGTCTTTTCTTTTCTCTTTCTTTCTTAAGTTTAATGGTTTATAGTCAATAGTAAAATACAGTAGTTGGTACATGTGTCACATTTCTCAGTTTTCCACATAACACTCTAACCCCCCACCTACATCCACCTCAGCCATCAAGTTCCAGCACCTGAATATCCCTCCCCACTCCAGAGTCCTTTACTTTGGTGCACTATACCAACCCACCTGTTCTTGCTTGCTTTCTACAGTGTTTCATTCATCTGCTCTGTTTCTTGGTAATTTGTTTGCTATGGAAAACATCTCTTTTCCTATGACCTTTAATTAATTAATTAATTGCCTCCAGGATTACTGCTGGGCTTGGTCCCTGTACTATGAATCCACTGCTCCTGATGGCTTTTTTTTTGGTGGAGGGAGACAAATTTTGAGGGGGGGGTATAGAGAAAGATAGAAAGAGAGAAAAAGACACCTGCAGACCTGCTTCACTACTTGTAAAGCGTTCCCCACTGCAGGTAGGGATCCGGGGGCTCGAACATGGATCCTTGCATGAGTATTTATACTTAATACTTGTGCACTTAACTGAGTGTGCTACTGCCCAGCCTCCTTCCTATGGCCTTTCCAAGTTAAAGCCTATCAAGTACTAGTGGAATGCCTGGGTTGTATTAAGTGGGCCCTGTCGGCACTGTGCTACCATAAAGGGTTGCTGGAGATACAAAATGTTCTCTATCAATGGGAGATCTTTACATGCCATAAATCAGACAAGAGGCTAATAACCAGGATATATAAAGAACTTGCCAAACTCAACAATAAGGAAACAAATAACCTCATCCAAAAATGAGGGGAGGACATGGACAGAATAGTCACCACATAAGAGATCCAAAAGGCCGAGAAACACAGGAAAAAATGCTCCAAGTCTCTGATTGTCAGAGAAATGCAAATAAAGACAACAATGATATACCACTTCACTCCTGTGAGAATGTCATATATCAGAAAAGGTAGCAGTAGCAAATGCTGGAGAGTTTGTGGGCTCAAAGGGACCCTCCTGCACTGCTGGTGGGAATGTAAATTGGTCCAACCTCTGTGGAGAACAGGCTGGAGAACTCTCAGAAGGCTAGAAATGGACCTACCCTATGACCCTGCAATTCCCCTCCTGGGGATATATCCTAAGGAACCCAACACATCCATCCAAAAAGATCTGTGTACACATATGTTCTTGGCAGCACAATTTGTAATAGCCAAAACCTGGAAGCAACCCAGGTGTCCAACAACAGATGAGTGGCTGAGCAAGTTGTGGTATATATACACAATGGAATACTACTCAGCTATAAAAAATGGTGACTTCATCGTTTTCAGCCAATCTTGGATGGATTTTGAAAAACTCATGTTAAGTGAAGTAAGTCAGAAACAGAAGGATGAATATGGGATGATCTCACTGTCAGGCAGAAGTTGAAAAACAAGATCAGAACAGAAAACAAGTAGAACCTGAACTGGAATTGGCATATTGCACCAAAGTAAAGACTCTGGGGTGAGGGGGCAGGGGAGAATACAGGTCTTTCAGAGGACCTAGCGGGGGTTATATTATTATATGGAAAACTGAGAAATGTTATGCATGTACAAACTATTGTGTTTACTGTTGAATGTAAAACATTAATTCCCCAATAAAGAAATTAAAAAAAAAGTTCTCTGTCCAGTCACAGTGCAGGCAGCATTGATAGGTAGGACAAGTCCTGCCAGAAGGTGATGTGCACGTTCTGCTGGGCTGTCACAGTCTTCACTTCAGTCTGACACTCAGCTTCATTGGACAGAGAAGGGATGGGATGAGGTGAGAAAGATGTACTTTTTTTTAAAAAAAGAAAGTATTTATTTATTTATTTCCTTTTGTTGCCCTTGTAGTTACTGTTGTCGTCATTATTGGATAGGACAGAAAGAAATGGAGAGAGGAGGGGAAGACAGAGAGGGGGAGAGAAAGAGAGACACCTGCAGACCTGCTTCACTGCCTATGAAGCGACTCCCTTGCAGGTGGGGAACCAGGGGCTGGTACTGGAATCCCTATGCTGGTCCTTGAGCTTTGCGCCACGAGTACTTAACCCGCTGTGCTAACGTCCGACTCCCAAAAGGCATACTTTGAAGGAGAGGCTTTTCTACTTCCTACAGCAAAATGTAACTGTCCTTTATCAACTTCCTCCTTTTTTTGTGTGTTTTGTTTTGTTATTACTGGGGCTTCATTACTCTGGCCTGACTTAAATGAATAGAAAGAGAGAGAGATGGAGAGAGACACTCCTTGTGGTAGGGGCAGGGCTAGGGCTAGAAGCTGGGTCACTTGTGTGCCAAAGCAGGCACTTTACCAGGTGAGCTGAGTTGCCAGCCCCCTACATCAGCTGCCTTTACTTTCTCACATAGCATTTAGCTCATTGCACTCTCTTGGTTCACTAGTATAATCACAAATTAATAAATGAATGGTAAATTAATGTTAGCCATCATACTAACATGATTGAATCATAACAGTTCAGGGTTTCACCCCTAAAGGGAGACTGAATGGTGAGAACTTGAGTTCTTTTTGTAGGCTGTTTGGTATCAGAGTGTGAGCATTTCCTTTAATAGGTTATACTGAGGTGAGTATGCTTCCTGGTCTAGCCACTGATATTAACAATCTTAAGAGATCTTTCTTAGTTTTGGTCCTCATTCATTCAGAGTTGGAGTAATCATCTCTCCACTCACAGCACTAAATCTGGCAAATGCTCCATCCCTAAGGCACCATTATCTTTCTCCATCCACAGGGTGAGTCACAAGGAAATGTACTCACTCCCATTTATTCTCCTTGCTTAGTGTTTGCCACAATGGGGTTTCCTTGTGTAATAAGGAGCTTCTGTGGGTGTTTGCTGGTCTTTAAAAAGAGAACAAGCTGTTCCTGTGAGGAGAGCTTCTCTGAAGGAAGCATCACAGCAAGCAGGGCTCTAGTTCTGGGGCTGGGCAGAAGCTTGGCTCACAGGTGACAGGAAGCTTAGAGGTGGGGCTCATCTGCAGGAGATTAGTGCCCTGACACCCAAACAACCTTTATTTCTGATTGATGGCATGGGAATAGAGGAAAACAGAGTCTTGGGCTCTAGTCTGGGTTCAGGTCTTTCTCAGTTACAGTCTGGCCATTTTGTCTCTCCTATAAAATGGGGGATAATGCATAATAAAATTTACTTTATAGGCTTATTGTATATAAAATGAAGTAAAATGTAGAAGTTGAGGCATGGCCAAATGCCCAATAAGTGGTGGCTGATTGTGAGGGGGCATTGCTGCTGCTGGATTCCTTCCTTTCTCTGTGTGACTGGAGGTAGTTGCTATAAACTCTGTGAACCTCAGTTTCCTTGGCTGGAAAAATCAAATCAATGTTACCTACTTCACAGAGGTAGCACAAGGATTACTGAGATGCTCCCCGAACACTTAACATTCTCTTTTTTCCACGTTCACGTCTTTGTTAGCTCATAATTAAAACACCCTGATTATAATTTCCATTTCAGAGATATCACATTTATAAGCAAATATTATCAGGTGAGAGCACTTAAAATATTCACACACTCATTCATTCATTCATTTTTTTTCATTCATTCATTGACAAGAGGAGATAGACCAGAGCATTACTCTGTCACTTATGATGTAGGGGAGGGAAGCCAGGGTCTCACACAATCAAAGAATGCACTCTGCCCTCTGAACCTCCTCCCTGGCCCACAGGAAGTATTTATCTATTTAATCAAGGAAAGAGAGAAAGAGAACCAGAGCATCACTCTGACATATTCTTTGCCAGACAATGAACACAGGAACCCATGCCGGAAAGTCCAGTATTTTATTCTACTACACACCTCCTGGACCACTGGAAGTACTTTTTTTTTTCTTTTTGTTTAAAAAAGGAGACATTAACAGAACCATAGGATAAAAGGGGTACAACTCCACACAATTCCCACCACCAGATCTCCGTATCCCATCCCATCCCCTGATAGCTTTCCTATTCTTTATCCCTCTGGGAATATGGACCCAAGGTCATTGTGGGATGCAGAAGGTGGAAGGTCTGGCTTCTGTAATTGCTTCCCTGCTGAACATGGGCATTGACAGGTTGATCCATACTCCCAGCCTCTCTTTCCCTAGGAGGTGGGGCTTTGGGGAAGCGGAGCTCAAGGATACATTGATGGGATCCTCTGTCCAGGGAAGTCTGGTCGGCATCATGCTAGCATCTGGAACCTGGTGGCTGAAAAGAGTTAACATACAAAGCCAAACAACTTATTGAACAATCATGGACCTAAAGGCTGGGATAGTGCAGATGAAGTGTGTGTGTGTGGGGGGTTTCCTCCATTTTGTAGATAGCTAGTAGGCATATTTTAGTTATATTTCAAAGGGCCTACAGCTATACTAGTTTTTTTCTTTTTCTCTGAGCCTGAAATCTGATATGTAGGTGGATCCAAGTTATTGTCTGGGGAGGTGATGTCATGGCTGGAAAAGGGACAGAAAGCTGGATCAGGGAAGAGAGTAGCTCCCTAATATGGGGAAGGTATATAAATATTGTTGACTGTAAACCCCATCGATTTGATTTCATCTGGGGCCCATATTCAGCTTATGTGATCTCTGCATCCCTGTAGTTCTGAGCTCACATTCTGTGGTCATGAGTAGGAACATTCCAAGCTGCCCCAGTATTGATGCATCTTCTCAGATGTAGCATAGAGTATATTGTCCATCCTCTCTTCGGAGGATGGAACATTCTCTACCGTTGTTGATCCAAGTTGAAGGCAAGGTTCTATGGGGGCCCACAAAGGGGTCTTTTTTGTTGTTCCTGATAGAGATGACCGGTATCAATGGAGAGAGGGATTTATTTGAGTTCTAAGCCCATCATGTCTGTTTTGGGAATCTCAGGATTCCCAGACTAGGGCCCCAGCCGTTGGGGTGGACTGATAGTGACTAAAGAGTCTTCATTAAAGTATGCCAGTCTCTTGCCCATATTCAGCTTTTGCAGTCCTTGCTTTGCTAAGGTTAGCTTTGGAGTAAGAGAACTGTAATAGGAAGTAGGTGAGGAGGGGTATCTAAGTCTAATTAGATACTATTTCATTAGGAACTTTATGCTGACTCACTGCAGACTATTGTGTACTCTTGCTTTCAGGTATATATTTTCCCTAGTTTATGGATACATGTGAACATATGCTGTATCTTATGGGACCTGGTCTATATCTAGGTTTTGGGACTTTGTTAGGAAGTGAACTGCTTGGAATGGAATTAGAGAATACTATGAAAGGAAAGGTCTCACCCGAGTAATGAAGCTGTAGTACTTTTTAAGACATCATTTACATTTTCTCCTTAAAGTAAGAAGAAGGGAGGCACTTATGGGCACTGGGTACCTGGAGAGACACCCAGGAGAGGAAGAGGGGTTGGGCAAAGATCAGTGTCTCTACCTCTACAGTAACTCATGGTGTGGATTTCGTTAGCCACACAGATTCCTTCCCAAACTAGCCTCTTTGCCTAGAGCATCAGGAATCTCTGCTCTATAATGAAAGAAACAAGGAGTCTTGGTTTTACTAAAAATTGAACTAGGGGAGGAGAACGTTGGCATAGCAGAGGTTCTATTTTATTTGTTTTTTAATTGTCACCAGGGTTATTGCTAGTGCTGCATACCTGCATGACAAATCCATCACTCCTAGCTCCCACCCCCCCAGATATTGAAGAAATTGGGAGCGAAAGGGGAGACAGAGAAGGGGAGAAAGAGAAAGACATCGCTTGTAAAGCTTTCCTCCTGCAGGTGAAGGCTAGGGGCTTGAACCTGGGTCCTTGCACATGATAATGTGTGTGCCACTTACCAGCTGCACCACCACCCGGCCCTAAGTTGTTGTTGTTGTTGTTTTAAATAAATATTGTGTATAAAAGTAGGCGGCTCTCCATATTTGGACCTGAAAGAAAACCCAGAGCACACTAGAGTATCTGTAAAAGATGAATATATGTATATAATCTATATATATCATCTGTATCCCGTGTATATGGCAGGAGTAAAGCGCATACACTTGAGACAGGCACTCAAGTTTCCCTTCATATGTTCTTATGGCCTTTGTTTATTAGAGATCAGGAGACACAACTGGATCAAGGAGCATGCCCCCTTTGGCAAGTATATGGTTAGTTTGATAATTTAGGCACTACTGTGACACTGCGGCCTCACAATGAAGTTTCCCAGTAATTGAGCTCTGGGGTGCAGAGCTCTGGGGCCCTGCAGAGCTGGCGGGTCTGAAGCTGCCACCAGGGGCGCTCTCCTGCGGAGTGGACTGGGCTGGAGACGCAGCCGCAGCCTAGGCACAGATTTCCCCGGGGGCTTCCGTGCAATAGGTGAGTCTGAGGAGGTTTCTGGGATCCTAACGCGAAAGGTCTTCCCAGCCAGGCCCTGAGCACCGAGAACCCACACCCTCCACCTCCCAACCCTGACCGCTGGGCTTTGTCACCCACCCACCCCCAACCCCCTCAAGCTGGGCTTGCAGCTGGGTACTGGACAGATCCCAAACCTCTAGTTTCATCACTAAATTCTTCGCGTTAGATTTCTGTATTTGTTTCCGAAATATCCAGCGCCTCTCAGGTTCACGCAGGTCAGACTCTTAAGGAGGTAATCTTCAAAATGTGGGTCCTCAGTCCAAAAGCATCAGTTTCAGCATCACTCCGGACCGGGTTCGAAATGCACATTCTCAGGCCCCGCCCCAGATCCCCTAAATCCGCGACGTGGTAGTGGGTGGGGGCGAGGAGCGCTATTTGTGCTTTTCTACCGTTAAGGGAGAACCAGGAGGCGCTCGAGGGTGGGCCGCCTCCCGGGTTCCCAGCCCAGGTGTGCGTGGTTATCGATCCAGGGTCCTCCCGGAGAGCTCTGGGCGGCCAGCTCGGTAGTCACGTGGGCTCCACCCCCTACTCCTCGAGTCTTTAAAAGGAAGGATAAGCTGGCCAAATCGTTTGCTGTTTTTGTAGCGTCTCTGGCTATTGGGCTTTTGGACACTCAACCCCGGCCCCATACACACACACACACACACACACACACACACACACACACACACACACACACACACACACACACACACACACACACACACACACACACACACACACACACACACACACACACACACACACACACACACACACACACACACACACACACACACACACACACACACACACACACACACACACACACACACACACACCGCCAGTCTATTTGCTGCGTGGTGCAACCTTTGCAAACTTGGAGCACGGGGAGGAGGCGGCGGGAGGCTGGCAGCTAAGAGTCATTGGTCTGCGGCTGGCATCGCCGGGCAAAGGGCGAGTCTGGCGGGCGCGCTCATTCCCTGCAGCTGCCCAGGAGTAGCCAAGTGCGCCGCAGCACCTGCGCCGGGGAAAGCACGTGTCGGTAATGTAGAGATTGCTGGGGCCCGAGGTTCCCTGTCAGGTGAGTGCGTGCCCGTTCTCCCAGAGATGTGTAGGCTAGAGCTCAGCAACTCTGGTTTGGTGGTAGGTGAGGCGAGTCGAATATATTGTAGATGTGAAACTCTACTCTTAAATTCTTATGAGATTGTAAACCAATTGTAAATCGGTTTTAAAAGGGGGAACATTTAATCTTGTCGTCTTTTAAATTGTCTGACATCCAGCGATAGGCAACCAGTAATACTGAGAACAGTAAAAGACCACCCCTAGTAGTCTTGAAACTCTTAGAGACAGGAATTTCATGCGCTGACTAAATGTTTTTATCAGAACGCTGCAAGTTATGTTATTTCGTTTGTGCCTCAAAGCTCACGGATAATCGTGTTTTTTTAAAGATAAAGGGCTTCTGAATTTTACCTGTAAGTTTCTCACAGGCTGAAATGATAGAGAAGTTAGAACATGGCTTTTCATGCTTGAGTTTTGCAGAGCTGGTGGAGATGAACAAACGTTTTATCAGGTGACCACTATATTATAGTGTGTTACCTGATATTCCATAGTCTTATTAGAAAGCAAATTGACTTCTTTCCTGATCAAACTGAGCAAAGATTAAGACTTGGTTCACTTTATTTCCAGGAAAGGAACTGTTACCTGTCTTGTCTAATTCCTTGTGAATGTGAAATTAAACCCAAGGAGCTGTTACTGTGTGTGTGTGTGTGTGTGTGTGTGTGTGTGTGTGAGAGAGAGAGAGAGAGAGAGAGAGAGAGAGAGAGAGAGGAAAGCAAAATTCTGAGCCTGAGTGGATTTTATTTAGGAAACTAAACCTGACTCAGTTTTACTAGCTGAAAAATTATGCTTTGGAAGAAAGATTTTTTTGCCTTGTTTTATGAAATTTCTAGTGTATATGTGGGATGTCCACTAGAAAATGTACAAATTTTTAAACTCAGTGACACCCCCCATTTTGTGTAAAGGTGGTTGCTGCTTGAAAAAAGGGGGCGTTTAAAAAATAGTTTGTTCTGTGAGTATATAAAAAAGTAAAATACGATCATGGTAAAAAAGATTATTATAGTTTAAAAAAAGATGACTACACACTTTTTCCCTTCCTAGAAATAGTCTATATTTATGCATACATTCTAGAAGAGGGAAATATATCTGTCATCATTGATAGGTATAAGGCATAAGCCTTAGGCTTCCATTTTACATTCAAGTGTTTTAAAAAGTTAAATCACTGAATTTCTTATTTCAAAAGCAGTCTTCTCTAGCACTTAAGTTTTTATCTGAAAAATCAGTTAAAAACACATTTCAAGTGATTCTGAAGGACTTAAATCTAGTCATTTTTACGTTTTTCAAAAGTTATAATACAAAAAGGTCAAATTTAGTAAGTTTAACCCTTAAAAAATAGCTGTTAATATTGTTGGTGGGTCCATTGCATTGAAAAAGTGCATTTCAAATACACTTTTCTAAAAATGTATATTCAACAGGTAGTGATTCTGAATACATCTCAAGACGATTCTATTTCATGTTTTAAGTAATTTTACATGCTATCTGTGATTATCATGTAATTGTAAACATAATACAACAAGCTATATAGTAAAAATAATAAAATCTCCAGAATACTGATGGTTAAATTTGAATTAGTCACTGGTAAAGTTTTCTAAAATTACCTTTAGAGCTCTTAAGACTTCATCACTAATAATCAAATGCATAGCACATTTTAAAAGAACTTTTGGAAAGGGAAATACTTCATTAGGATATATATACTATAAAAGCTAGCCTCTTCAGGTATGAATTCTCTCTATGAATTCTGACAAGTCTATATAATACATAATCCTATAACTGCTCCCATAATCAGAACATAGAACAACAATCCTTTCTTCTTCAAGGCCCACTTTGTAGTCAGCTCTCCTGTCAGCCAACCCCTCAGTCAATGTCTGTTCACTGGTATTACAGTTTGGCTCATCGGTATGTTTTGATTTAGCAATGCCTTCTCTTGTCTTATAAGAAAACCTCAGTCTACACACTCTATTTTAGTGATTGTGGGAGACTGTCAAGCTGTGATATTTTTATTTAAATCCTGTATACTTTGAGATACATTGAGGCAAAAGCAAAGGTATTTTACAAATGGGAAACTAGAGATCTGGACTAAATGTTAAATTTATGTTTGGTTTATAGATTTAATTCCTAGGAGATTTGAATTTTTTTGTGGCTTAAGCTTTAGTTAATAAATAGTGTGCACTATTTATTATGTGTTATTTATAGAATTCATGGTTTTTTATTTTGACTTTTATAATAGTTTTTATTATACTTAAAATTAGCTGAGATTTCATATTAAATAGTGGGCAGCAAAAGAGCTACAGCAAATGATTACTTGAAGACACATAAAAGAGTGATTGTGACTGTTTTGAAAGGAACTAAGGTCCTTAATGGGACCCAAGAATTCTTCCCAATTTATTTGTAGATGTGAGAATTTTGTTCCTTTACTTACAGCTTAAAATCTAGATTTCCCTGTAGAACACAGAAACAAGTATTCTTTACTATTAAATGCATAATTCAATTCAGTACATAGAAGTCTGCTACTGCTAGGGACTCTTAAAACAGATAAGACAGATTGAAGCATTTTCCCTTTTTCTTTTGTGCCAAGAAAAATTAGAGCCTGTATTTTAAATTCATATGTTGCCTTTCAGAAGTAAATAGTAACAACTAAGTTGGACGCACAGAGTAGCACATTGATGAGGCACCAGCAAACTGGATAGTTGTAGTTCTACCTAAATACAAGCACAGCTCTTGCCAATTAAGGGCTTTTAGAAAGGGGATCTTTGTGCTGGTTTGCTTGAGCGAGGGTAGGAAAATGAGGGTCACTTGGAAAGACAGATGACTGGACTTGTATACTTTTGTTGGTAAGTATTTTGTCTTCTACTGTCAACCCCACGGTTGGAAGAGTAAGTTAGTGTGTTTAATTTAACTTCTGTGTTGGTTTATGTCCTCTTCATCCACAACACTCCCTGACCCTGTACTAAAAGGCTATTGGAAAATGGTTGTTTTCTAAGAGTAGCATCATTTCAGACTGGGTATTAGGAAGGAGCAGAGACTTGAGGGACTTTCACATGCCTATCTTGCATGTCATAATCTTGGGAACTGAGACTCTTTCTCTATGAATTTTATTTTCCTCAAAATTAGATTCCTTATTCAGTTATTCAAATAGCTCTAATAGGCTATTAAGGAGAATTGAGGTTGTTTTTTTAATATGCATACTTTTTTTTTTTTTAACCAGAGACTGCTCAGCTCTGGCTTATGGTGGTGTGGGAGATTGAACCTAAGACTTTGGAGCCTCTGGCATGAGAGTCTCTTTGCATAACCATTATGCTATCTACTCCCACCCCATACATGTTCTTAAAGATTTGTATGTGGATCTACTAATGATTAAGTCTGTGGTGGCTTGGGAGTGCTTTTCTTTATTCCTAATTAGTATTAAATTGATTAATAGCATTATCATTTCACTTTGGAAAAAGATACATTTAAAGACCACTCATGAGTACACAGATGTACAGACATCAGGAATGCTGGCACTTAGGGAATATTTTTCATCTTTTTTCACAAAATTCTTCCTAGCATTCACTTTGCAAATGTGATTTTATGACTTTACAGAGGCACAATAATGTGGAGCATTTGAACTGAACACTTGGGAAAATGCTATGGCCAGTCCTGAGACTGCAGCAGTGGGACATGTAGCATTTTTTGTATTCCACATACAGCTGACAGGTTACCAGCAGCCTAGCTCTTTGGGCCAGTGGTGAGGCATTATCAAGTGGAAGCTAAGAAGGTAAAATTAGGAGGTAAAGTCATCAGAATGGCCATAAGGACATTTTAATTTAAACTGTCTAGAAATTACGTCTTGTTATGTATATTCAATAGTATGCCAATAGGCTGGCTTCATCTACAGAATGTTTTTGCTTCATCCTCCAAGCACCATGGAAAAAATGCAAGTATATCAAACCCTTTTTTCTATCAAATAAGCCATGAAAGTTCAGGAGGCTTATGTGATTTAAGATTACCCTGGCTTTTAGGCAGTTTGGATCTGGAGTACTGAGCTGGCTATCGAGACAGAATGTATACTATACAAACAGAACTGGTGGTGACTGTCATCTTATTCTTTAGCTGGATTTGATAAGTACTTTGATTAAATCAGTCTTCTGTTGTTTCTTTCTAGGGTATTTTTTCTTTTTCCTACCCTCCAAGGTGTCACGTTAAAAAAAAGTATTTTTCCTGGTGAAGAGTCACAAAGTGTCCTTCAGTCAGCACATTAGAACATAGTGTATAATCCCATGTGTACAAAAAGATTTCCTGTGAAAATCAGGATTTGCTGAAAAGGATTCAACACAGCTGTGTGTGTGCTTGGGAGTGGGAAAGAGAAGTCTCTGGACAAAAGACAAGGACTATTGTCCCAAAGGTTATGGGCCATGATGATTGATTAAAATTAGTGTGCCAATAAACGATTAATTTTCAAAATCAGGATGTCTAGATGCATGGGTTTTTTTTTCTTGGCTAGATGAAATCGCAAGCCTGCCAGTTAAACTGTTGAGGCTGTTTTTCTTATTACATCAATATTGTGTCATTGAGGTAATGCTTTGTTGTTTAAATGAATGTTTTGGGGAATCTCCTGTCCTACCGTGTACCAAAAAAAAAAGTGATTTAAAAATTTATTTCAGCCAACTTATATCAGTGTTTTAGAATAAGATGTTTGACATAAACAGATCAGGTGTGTTTATTGACTTTAATAGATGCCAGTGGCAGAGATTTCTTTTTTGCTGACTGCTCATTTGACTACTGCAAATATTGGTCTACTGTAGTGGTTTAAGTCTACCACATTTGTGCCTTTGTTTAGAAAGAAAAATCCTTTGCAGTGACCAATGAGTTAATTATCCAAAAATCCACTGACAAATCGTTACCACGTAAATCTGGTACTTTAAGAGATAACCTACCAAAACGCACCATGGCCCCTCACAAAATGCAGAATAGCCTTCTCACGTTAATCACTACTTTACTGAGCACATATGGAAATTCTTACAGAAGTTGATCGATGTATGCTTGTTAAATCCATATTTTCTCTCTCTCTCCCCCCTCCGGAGGGTTATTAGTGGGGTTCAGTGCTGGCACTATGAATCCTCCCTGTGGCCATTTTTTTCTTTTTTTCTCCCCCCCCCACTTTATTTGATAGAACAGAGATAAGAGAAGGGGGAGATAGCAGGGGAGAAAGATAAGACACTTGCAGGCTTGTTTCACTGTTTGTGAAGCGTCCTCGCTGCAGGTAGGGAGCAGGGGTTCAAACCCAGGTCCTTGTGCATAGTACTATAAATACTTAACTGGGTATGCCACTGCCTGCCTTTTTTTTTTTTTATTTTAAACAATTGATCAATTTTTATTGTAGAAAAATTTCCAAGGAAGAAATTATTAAATATGGTGCAAAGGACAGAACTAAATGTTAAATACTATAAACAAAAGCAAAAGACTAGATCAATTCAAGAAGAAAGAAGCAGGGTGGGGGAACGGAATGACAATGGGGATGAAGAGATCTAGAAGAGGAACAACATTTATAATTTACTTATGAAGTCAGTTAAACAAAACAGCAGTTCCTGACCAAATCTGATGTAAGAAGCAAAGGTGTCCAAAAGCAATCTTAATGTATAGCATGAAATGTAACACAGACAGTAAACCCAGACTGAGTTCAAATCTCCAGGAAATCCATATTTTCGAAGCAAAGTCCCTGTGGCACCTGATTGATCTCCTAGATGAATCTCTTCATTTGCCATCTGTGCAGTGTGTGTATGACAGGTCATTTTAGTATTTCTTGGCCAAAAATGTACATTTGAGTGCTAGGAGAAAATGAGTAATGAGATTGACTCTCTGGTCCTGAAAAAGATGTCATATTCATTTTTAAATTGTGTATTCACTTTCCAACTTGAAAATTACAAGTGATATTTTAAGTTCGTGAATTTCCCTGCTACTATTCATCACTCTGTGTAAGTAGGAGTTTTCTATTTTTAAGAGGTATAATGGAAGGAAGAGAGTAGTGATTTTCTGATAACTCTGGTGTGATGATTATGCTGAACTACTTATGCTAAAATACTAGATTTATTTCTTTTGGTCACTGTAAAAATGAGACAACATGAAATTCAATAGCATTTTGATTAACCAAAATGTTCAGAGAATTTTTTTAGCACAATTTTTCATAAAGAATTAATTTGAAATTTCTTCAAATTATTATCCTAAATCAGTTTTTCTTCTTCATAATTTCTTGAATACAAATTAACTTTCATTTGAAGATTAAGTATTGAACTTGTCTCTCAATAAATTTACCGTAAATGATGATACTCTGTTAGGGGATTTAGCATACTTACTAGCATACTTAGCAATGATGACACTAATATTTAGATATGCCTTTTCTTTTTAAAAAACATTTTAAGGGGCCGAGTGGTGGTGCTACTTAACTGGTGAAATGCACGTAGTGCTAAGCTCAAGGACCAGCACAAGGATCCAGATCCCTTCCACCTGCAGGTTGCTTCACAAGCCATGCAGCATGTCTGCAGGTGTCTTTTTCTTTCTCTCTGTCCCACCTCTTTCAGTTTCTCTCTGTACTGTCAAATAAAATGGGAAAAAATGGCTGCCAGGAGCAGTGGATTTGTAGAGCTGGCACTTAGCTCCAGCAATAACCCTGGAGGCATGAACACTAATAAAATATTTATTTTTACCAGAGTATTACTCAGTTTTGGCTTATAGTGGTGTGGTGCTGGGGATTAAACCTGGAACCTTTGGTGCCTCAGGTATGAAAGCCTATTTGCATAACTACTATTTAAATTTTTTAAATTGGGTAGTATGTTATGTTATAGCAGCACTTTTTAAGGTTTAAACAAAATTTGTTACCATCAGGAAAGCTTTTATTATAGCTAAGTGCAATTTGTTATGTATTTTGCTCAGTTGTTAAGATGTATACTGTTTAATTCTTTAAAAGTATTTTCAGTGTTCTTATTTTTAAAATTTATTTATTAGTGATAGCAGAGAGAATGAACCAGAGCATAACTATAGCACATGAAATGCCAGGGACCGAACTTGGGGCCTCATGCTTTCAAGTCCAAAACTCAAGTCACTAGACTGGGGAGATAGCATAGTAGTCATGCAAAAAGACTTTCATGCCTGAGGCACTGAAAGTCCCAGTTTCTATTCCCAGCACCACCACACACCATAGTTGAGCAGTGCTTTGGTAAAAATAAAGTAAACAAATGAATAAATTCCAAAGCTCTAGTCACTGCACTACAGTTTTGGGTTGCCAAATAATTTTTTGTGTGTTTCAGATTAAAACATTTGGCTATAGAAAACATGCTCAGATAATATAGCAAAACGATAAAACAATACACTAAAATACAATTGCCAAGAAAGAATAGAGTGAGGTGTATGTGCAAAAAAAAAAAAAAGAAAGAAAGAAAAGAAAAGAAAAGAAAAGAAAAGAAAAGAAAAGAAAAAAGAGAGGTGCTTTCAGGATAGACTGAGGGATAAACACCTCCCAACAATACTGTCCAGACTCATGAGATGCTATCTAGAGGTTACCAATGACTTAATTACTCCTCTGACCACAGGCAGTTTTAACTACTAACTTTAACCTCAGTATTTCCAGTTTCAGGTATCTGTTTAAAACCACTCTTTGATAAGAAACTTGTGTGTATATACACAGTGGGATATTAGCCATAAAAAGGAAGGAAATTCTGCAGTGAGCCTTGAGGACACTGCTAAGTGAAAGGAAGTCAGTCACAAAAAGAATACAGTTAGTCACAAAAAAGACTAATGCTTGTGGTTCCACTTTTTTTTTTCTTGGATCCATTTTTTTTTTTTTACATGTTTGTGAGCCTTAGGGAGAAAGACCCATTGTCTTTTTTTTTTTTTTTAATTTTTATTTATAGAAAGGAAACACTGGCAAAAACCATAGGATAAGAGGGGTACAACTCCACACAATTCCCATCACCAGAACTCTGTATCCCATCCCCTCCCCTGATAGCTTTCCTATTCTTTATCTCTCTGGGAGTATTGCCCCAGGGTCATTGTGGGGTGCAGAAGGTAGAAGGTCTGGCTTCTGTAATTGCTTCCCCACTGAACATGGGCATTGACAGGTCGATACATACTCCCAGCCTGTCTCTCTCTTTCCCTAGGGCAAGGCTCTGGGAGTCAGAACTCCAGGACACATTAGTGTAGTCGTCTGCCAAGGGAAGTCCATTTGGCATCATGCTAGCATCTGGAACCTGGTGGCTGAAAAAAGAGTTAACATATAAAGCCAAACAAATTGTTGACTAATCATGAACCTAAAGGTTGGAATAGTTCAAATGAAGAGTTGGGGGGGGGGTCTCCGTTTTGTAGACAGATAGTAGGCCTATTTTAGTTATATTCCAAATGGCCCATGACTATACTAGGTTTTTTTTTTTGGTTCCACTTTTATAAGTGACTCAGTATATCAAATCCATAGGGATAAATAAAAAATCATGGTTACCAGGGACTGAGGGGAAGGAGGTATTATCGGTGAGCTGGATAGAGTTTTAGTTATGTAGGATGAAAGAAGTTGTGGAGATTTGTTGCACAACAGCATGAGTGTCCTTTATGCTTCTGAATGGTACACATCAAAGTGGCGGCGGTGGTAAAATTTATGTTACCATATATTAAATTTTAGCACAATTAAAAAAATTAGAAAGTGTTGGTTTTGACAGTAGTTAGCATTTTAAGGCTTATCTTGTAAATTTTCTGTTAGGCATTGGAGATTATATATTAAATGAGAATTTAAATCATTGAAATATGAAATTCTATGTTCATAATTAATATTGAGTTGCTGGAAAATTCATAATGTATTTTTGATTAGAAAAACAGGAAAATTATGTTACAACTTTTTCTGACAACCTAATAAATACACAATGATTAAAAAATGCTTCTTAAAAATGCTGCTTCATTCTATTTTTCTCTACCATTTTAATTTTATTTTTATGTTGTTCCTGTGGTCAATTAATGCTGATTAGAAGTGGTAGCACCTGGGGGCTGGGTGTTAGCACAGCAGGTTAAGTGCAATGTGGCACAAAGTTCAAGGACCAGCGTAAGGATCCTAGTTTGAGCCCCTGGCTTCCCAGCCTCCAGAAGCAATGGATTCGTAGTACAGGCACTGAGCCCTAGTCATAACCCTGGAGGGAAAAAAAAGGCACAAAAGTATAACAAACCAACTGCATTACATCTGAGTATTTGTTTTTAAAAATTTTATTTATTAATGAGAAAGATAAGAAGAGAGAGAAAGAACTAGACATCACTCTGGTACATGTGTTCCCAGGGATTGAACTTGAGACCTCATGCCTGAGAGTCCAGTGCTCACTGCCCTACCTCCCAGACCACGATCTACATATTCTTTATGGACACAGTAGGTTTTTCTGTCAGAAAATGGTAGGAGATTAGAATGGAATGATGGGTTGGAGCAACCTAGTGGAAGTCTTAAATGCTAGATGAACACCACTCTTATTTTATTTTAGAGGCTGGTGGAGGCAGATTGTTGAGAGCTGTGTTTTAAGAATGTTAATCAAGTAGCTCTGTGACCTGAAGAAGGAATAATAGGAGATCCTGAGAAGAAACCTATTACAGATGCACAGATAAAAAGTAATGGAAGCTTACTCACATGGCAACAAGAGATAGACAATGGGAAAAGGCACCACTAGAGAAACTTCAGTGTGCCTTGGTGTTGTTGTTGTGGCCAGGTGTCGGGCTGCATCACAGAGAAGAGAGAGGAAGTCCGGAGCAAGGGGGTACACAAATCTTTATTATAGGATGGGGGCTCAGGCCACATGGAGTCAGCCGACAATGGCCGTCCCCACTACCAGACCACGGGGCGAGAGAAGGGAGAGAGATCTGCGAGAGGGGGAGCCTAGAGCCCAGAGAGAGCGAGGGGAGGATGAGGGGGCTTTTTATTGGGTGACAACCAGGGGTGACGTGTGGGGCCAGGATTGGTTGAAGGGGGCACTGCTAGGATTTCACGGAGCGTGGTAAAACCTGGGGGCAGAGACTGCATTGGAATAATTCCTCAGCAACATCTCCTATCCCTTTATATCTAAATGGACACAGTAAAGAAAAATGGAATGGAGCAGGCTTAAATGTTTTTAAGGAATGCGTGCTCAGGTGGGAAGATGTAGGACTTTCTGTGGAGGAGGGAAGGCTTAAATGGCTGCCAACCTTGTGAGATTTATGCGTCCTCCTGTGCTCAACCCCTCTTTAGAGAGAGAGAGACTTACCTGTAGGGACTCATCTCATAGGTTTAAGCGCAGCCTGCTCAACCATCTCGTCACAATATCTCTACATCTTTTCTATCTTTCTATCTAGTAATAGCATAAGATGGTTCAAAGTCTGTAAAAGACTATCATGGAGCAGAAACCTTTTGGGCATAAACCTAAATGATATAACAAAACAGGAAGGGACAAGTAGGGGAGTAGTAAAAGCCAGTGTGAAGTGAAGGGAAGTATTGGTGTGTAAAGGAATGTTCCCTGCTTGGGAGAGGGAAAGGGGCAAGGGTACATAATGAGGGGGAGGCGGGAGGGCATGACCCACCAAACAGAGGGGCTATTTGGCATTGTATAGTCCTCAAGGCAACAGTCTGTAAAGTCTATGAATTACTCAGGATCAGTCTATAAAAAACCAGCAGCATGAAGGGAAATAAGCTGCTTTAAAATTGTGTAAAATGTCTATAGGGTATGTCAGAAAGTCCGATACAAGTCTCAGTCCAAAGTAGATGGCTAGGGGAAGAATTGGCAGGGGATGAGACGCTGCATGAGGGAGGTCAGCTGCTGGAATTCTGCTTTTCTGTAGATAGCCAGCTGGAACTGCCAACACGTGACAGGCAGATCAGAAGCAGGAACGGCGAGCAGGCATTAAGAAAGTTCTGTCCTTGGAGTCTGTGTATCAGGTTCTTCAGATCGAGTTAAGTGACATCTAGGGTTTTGGGAGGTGTGCCACTGTAGTCGTGCCGTCTAGTGGGTGACATCTTGGTGTGCAGGGGTTCAGATGGTTTTTCCGGGATTCCTGTGAAAGAAACACAAACAATCTGCTTCTTGTGGTTAATTTGAACTTGTAATAAGTTATAGGTTTGTTATAGTTGATACCTCGATGATTATAATTGGTTTAAAATTTCTTTATGATTTTATTTAAAGGTCATCTAATGTGACCTCCTGTAGCAGTCTCTACCGCAGGATCTTGAGACCAATTTTAGCTAAAATATGTATTTTAAACAGACTCAAATTGCTTAGAGAGTTAACGCATTTTCGTGATAATGATTTTAACGTTTACAGTGCCAGATTGATGCCAGATCTGTTGTGGATTAATTTCCACAAGATAGTTTACAGGGCACCGTTGGGGGCCCTTCAAAGGTGTCCTGTATATAAAATTTATATATTTTAGTTTTGGGAATGTTTAGTCACGTTAAACATTTAGACTTTTACTTAAATAGTTACCTTAACAAATTAATATGTACCTTGTCTGGTAATAGTGTAGCTGTAGGGTTACACTTTTGACCGTTAAGTTAGTGTTACCAAACTTGAGACATACCCATAAACATTTAGTTATAACATACTGGAGGAAAAAGAACTTTTGTTATAAAAACATATTATTTTTTAAAACAAATTTATATCCGTCATTAGTCACACAGTTTAAGACTAAACACTTACATATATACCAAAACTATATATAAAAATCAAAAGAGGGAGAAAAAAATTTTGGAATGTTTCTGGACGTCTCCAGAAACTTTGGCTGCGTCCAGCATTTTTATATAAAGCCAATTACCTTTTAGAGTACTCTGAGCAGATGGGTCATGCAAAAAAATTTTTTTTTTGTCATTCAACACACTCACTCACAAAACACAACTGGCCAGTTATAACATAAGACATTCAGGGAAAGGGTAGGAGAGAGGTCTCTGTGAGCCAGATTTTGTAGGTACTGCCATGTCATATTATGGGTCCTGGGATGTATCCTGCATCTGGTCCTCTTGTAGTATTTCTTGTTCTTCAGGGATAACAGCACCATCCTGCGGGTATTGTCGGACATGGCAGGCAGGAACCCAGACAGGTTTAGAGAAATTTTGAGGGAAAACGCATGCGAAACCCCTTCCCATGGTCAATAGTGGGTCAGGTCCTTTCCAAATTTTATCGAGTGGGTCTGTCCATTTGACCTTAAGAGATGGGAGGGTAGATGGTGTTTGCCAGTGAAGAATGATAGGAGGTAGGTCCGAGTTATTGTAAATATTAAAGAGATTTAATGTAGTTAAGGCTTTTGCTAGCTGGAAATTCGGGGGGTACATTCCTCCTTTAATTTTATTTAGTTGAGCCTTAAGGGTTTGATGGGCCCTCTCAACAATGCCTTGTCCCTGTGGATTATAGGGAATGCCTGTGGTATGAGTAATGTTCCAGAGGGAACAAAAATCTTTAAATTGTTTGCTGGTAAACACTGGTCCACGGTCAGTTTTCAGTTGAAGAGGTAAACCCATCACAGCAAAACAGGAGAGCATATGGCTTTTAAGCTTTTTAGCGCTTTCTCCTGTCTGAGCTGTAGCCCACATACATTTAGAAAAGGTATCAGTTGAGACAAACACATATTTTTGTTTGCCAAAGTTTGGTATGTGGGTGACATCAATTTGCCAAATAGCATTAGCTTTTAAATCTCGGGGGTTAACCCCAAGGGTCTGGATAGCAGGTGTCTTTATGAGACTTGCACAAGAAGAGCATGTAGTGAGGATATGTTTTAACTGTGGTACAGGAACATCAGGAAATCAAGCTCGAAGGCCTTTAAGATTAACATGAGTTAGAGAATGAAAATTAGCAGGATCAGAGACAGAGACTGGGAAAGTTCCTGTGGAGGCAAGGCGGTCAACTGCGGCATTCCCTTTGGACAGGGAACCAGGAAGAGGGCTGTGGGAACGAAGGTGTTGAATATACAGTGGTTGGGTTCGAGAACAGAGCATAGAGGCGATTTGAATCAAGAGAGGGGAAAGTGGGTTGTCATCAATTTTCACATAAGAACGAGCAAGCCATGGAAGTAAGTTAACAGTGTACACACTGTCAGAAAAAAGGTTGAAGGATTCTGGTACAGCTTTTAATGCAAGGAAAACAGCATAAAGTTCTTTGTACTGAGGGGAATTCTCAGGAAGCTCAGTAAAGAGAGGTTTAGGAGATTGTTTGTCTGGGTAATATATAAGGGCAGCAGCTCCCTTTTTTCTGCCATCAGTAAAGATTGTAGGAGCAGAGGGAATGGGATCCCAAGAGAAAAGTTTAGGTGCTAGTAGAGGCAGAAGAGGTAAAGAAGCTATCAATTTATTAGAAGGAAAATGGTTATCTATTTGTCCTGGAAACCCCACGAAGCTTATGGCAAAGCGGGAATGATGGCGTATAAGCCACTCTGTATCTGTGAGAGAAAAGGGCAGAATAATTAAATCCGGTTCTTTCCCTAAGACCTGCACAGACCTATTTCTCCCTTGGTGAACCATGAATGCTAATGCGTCTATCTCAATGAGGAGTCTTGGAGGTCCTCCTACTGGCGTGTGAAGCCACTTGAGAACCCCATGGTCTTGCCACAGTGCCCCTACTACTGTGGGGGTGGAGTTGAAGATTAGAAGGTTTACCGGAGAGGAGGGGGAGAATCGAACAAGGTGCATGTCCTCGAGGGCCTGGTTAACCCTCTCCAATGCCGAGGAGGCCTCGGGAGTTAACTTACGTTTTGAAGAGGGCTGTTTGTTTCCTTTCAAGAGGTCAAACAGTGGTTGGAGGCAGCTTGTAGGCAGATAGAGATACTGCCTAAGCCAATTTAAATTTCCTAGAAAACTTTGTAAAGAAGCAAGAGTAAGGTTAGAAGGGAAGGTGGCATTAGGTTTTAAGGGACGAATTTGCGTTAGAGAAATCTCTGAACCTAGGAAGGATATTGGAGGGATTAGCTATATCTTCTCAGGGGCTACATTAAGGCCGCTTTTCTTTAATGCAGGAATGAGAAAATCACGTAAGGCATAGAGATCTGTATCTGATTTTCCCCATATTAAAATATCATCTGTATAATGAAAAACATGAAGGCCCTTATGAATATATGGGAAAAGGGCAGATTTAACAGCCTCCTGACAAATTGTAGGACTATTGGCCATACCCTGGGGCAGCACCACCCATTCAAATCTATCAGCAGGGCTGGCGTTATTAATAGAAGGAACAGAGAAGGCAAAACGTTTACAATCTTGCAGATGCAAGGGAATAGAGAAAAAACAATCTTGTATATCAATAGCTATGATTGGAATTCCCATGGGAATTGCAGAAGCAAGAGGCAAACCCCTTTGGGGGGGAGCCCCAGACCTGCATGGTTTTATTTACTGCACAGAGATCTTGAAGGAGGTGCCATTTTCCTGAGCACTTTTTAATCACAAAGACAGGAGTATTCCATGGGCTTCAAGAATGACGAATGTGTCCCAATGACAGCTGCTTTTGGACGAGCTCTTTTAAAATTTCTAGTTTATCCCTAGGTAAAGGCCACTGTTCCACCCAGATAGGCTCATTAGAAAGCCAGCTTAAGCAGGGTGTTTGGCTACGAACAGTGGCATTTAGTATTGGGGGTGCTGATTAGACCTGGTCTCGCAGGAGCGAGTGTTACGCTCTGAAGAAGCATCTGTGGATATCCTAACATCAAGACATTCCAGAAGATCTCTGCCCAGTAGGTTGGTGCTAATATTAGCTACCAAAGGGCAGAAGTGTCCGGTAGAGCCTTCCGGGTCTTCCCACGTGAGCAAATCTCATGTGCGAAATGATGGGGTCACCCCTCCTACTCCATGTATACTGGGTCCAGGAAGGAGTTCCCAGTCTTGGGGAACCTTTTCTTGCCTTAAAGTCGTCTTTTCTGCCCCCGTGTCAATCAAAAATTTAAAAGGAATATTGCCAATCTTTACTGTCATAGAAGGGTGACCCCATTCTAAAACAGGAGTTGTCCACAAAATCTCAGGCCCCGAATTTGTACCATTCAGGGGCGAACCATCTTTATGAAATTGGGACCAACAATCTCTCTTCCAATGAAACCCCTTACCACATTTTGGACAAACAGTACGTGGTCTCTGGCTCCCTGACTGAAAGCGGGGTTGCTCTGACTGGAGGCGTGGCTTCCCTGACTGGAGGCATGGTCGTAGCTTATCAGGATATTGGTTACGCCAATGTCCTTGGCGACTGCACTGAAAGTAGGCCCCATTTTGATTACGTGGGGTAACTGCATAAACCTGTGTCGTAGTGGGTGCCCCATAATTGCCTGATGTAAGTTCCTGTGTCACTAAAATCCAATTATCTGGGTGTAGGTGTTTAAGATTAAGGCATGCCTGATGGAATTGTGGTGTCATGCCTTCCCAGACAACAGAGCGCAGGAGTAGTGAGCGGATGTCAGGATTATAAACCTTTCTTTCTAAGCTTGTCTTCTCCCTTGAGATGAAGCTTGCCAATGATTCATCAGTGCCTTGGTGAAGAGAGTTAATGGGAACTGACGAATCTACATGGGGTGGGGTCACCCTTTCTCATGCTTGTGTTGCATAGATGCATACCTGTTCAAAATAACCGGTTGGAAACCTGGCTTCTGCCTGCTGAGCTCCAGATTCATAAGCTCCTGCTCCAAACAAAGCATCAGAACTCCATTCTACCTGTTTGTTACTATTTTCCTGCGACTGTCTAGAGCAATCATTGTGGAAGCATGCCTTCCACTGTAGATAGAGTGGGTCTGGGAGTGCAGCACGAGCCAGGTCTTTCCAATCCTGGGGCATGTTAAGATGCTGGTAAAAACTCCTTAAAACGGACTTGGTCCATGGAGCATGAATGCCGTCCTTCCTGACCGTTTGTCTGAGTTGTCCGACCTCTTTAGAGGTGTATGGCTGCCACGGCTGAGGGTTTTGTTTAGAAGGGGCCATGTTTACTGGGAAGGTGTGGATTTGGTCCAATGGTATGGGAGAGGGAGCTACTTCTGTGGAAGGTGCCGTGGAAACTGCTGTAGTGGCCGCAGGGGAAACTGAATGCATATCTACGGGGATGGAGCTCTCAGGGCACACTGCACATGGTTTAATGTCTTTAAATGCTGAAAAAAAAATTCTTTAACTCTCGTATCTCAGCCACAAGGTCCCTTAATGATGACGTATCAGCAGGGGCGGGGTCAGAGCCTCAGGAGAAGCTGAACCCGGGTGGCAGGGGGCGGGGTCAGGGGAGCGGAAGCCTCAGGTGAAACTGAACCCAAGGAGGCAGGCGTCCGAACATGTGTACATGTCTGTGGGAACGGAATTTTTGGGTCTAGACGCTGATCGCTTAGGTCGTCTAAGTCTTAAGCACATGTGCTTTAACTCTCATATCTCAGCCTCAAGGTCGCGTATCCTCAAGGCAGACCACGATGTACATATCTTGTAAGTTGCGATTATAGCTATGGGAACCCACGGTGTAGCGAAAATTAAACCGTCTCTGAGAACACGAATCTGTCCCAGGACAGAAGGAGATAGTGACTGGGACACCTCATAAAACGAAAAATTTCCCATGGTGGAGGGAAACGCGGGGCCACAGAGGTGGGTGGATGCCACTTACCTGTGTCTGGGAGGCTTTCGGGGACCTTAGGCCGGGCCGTCCAGCGGGGCATGGGTGCGGAACACGATGGGCGCCAGATGTTGTTGTGGCCAGGTGTCGGGCTGCACCGTGGAGAAGAGAGAGGAAGTCCGGAGCAAGCGGGTACACAAATCTTTATTATAGGATGTGGGGGGTGGCTCAGGCCACATGCAGTCAGCCGACAATGGCCGTCCCCACTACCTGACCACGGGGCGAGAGAAGGGAGAGAGATCTGCGAGAGGGGGAGCCTAGAGCCCAGAGAGAGCGAGGGGGGGGGGTGAGGGTGCTTTTTATTGGGTGACGTGTGGGGCCGGGATTGGTTGAAGGGGGCACTGCTAGGATTTCACGGGGTGTGGTAAAACCTGGGGGCGGAGACTGCATCAGAATAATTCCTCAGCAACACCTTGGTGATTGTGATTGGAAGGCAGGTGAGAAAGCACAGTGGTTAGTTATGCAACAGACTGTCATGCCTGAGACTCTGAAATCCCAGGTTCAGTCTCCTACACCACCATAAGTCAGAGCTGAGCAGTACTCTAGTTAAAATTAAGAAAAATCTTTAGGGACCATGTGGTGGTATACTTTGTAGAGTGCACATGTAACAGTGCACAAGGATGCATGTTCAAGCCCCCCTCCTTCATTCCCATCTGCTTGGGAAGCTTCACTAGTAGTGAAGCAGTTCTGTAGTTGTGTCTCTGTCTCCTCAATCTCTCCCTTCCCTCTCAATTTCTGTCTTTATCCTAAGTAAGTAATATTAAAAATATATTTTTTAAAATGTGATTGGATGAAGATGGAAAGTGAAAGCTAACCGTAATGGTCTTTGTCATTAATGCAAATAAGAAATAAGTGGTTGGAGGAGGAAGACTGATTTTACCTTGGATATTCTATTATATATTACTGTGTAATGAATTGCCAGGCAATTTAGCAGCTTAAAACAACTAGCATATGCTATCTCACATAAGCTCTGAGAGTTAGGAATCCAGGAAGGAACAGCCTCGTTGCATGGTTCTAACTGTCAAGGGGATGCAACCAAGATGTGAACTCCAGGACTGACTATAGTCATCTGAGCATTGAACTATTTTATATGGCTTTTTTTTTTTATTATTATTTTTGTAAATAAGTTTCCCGAAACCTTGAAAAATCTATAGGTTTTTGAAGACTGGCTACAGGTGTAATTTTCCCCTAATTATTTTCAGTGTGAGAGGCTGATAAAGCAGTTACTTGCAGGCTGGGGAGGTACCTCACAAGGGAAAGTGTATGCTTTGCCAAGCATGTGACTTCAGCTCTAACTCCGCCTGCAAGACACTGGGGGAAGTTTTGGTGCTGTGATGTCTCTCCCCCTCTCTGCCTCTGTCTCTGTCTTCCCTAAAAAAGTCACCTCAGACTAGTGAGGTCCTGGTGATGATGACAAAATAGACAGGGACAGCAATTCATTGCAATGATAACAACTGCTACTTCCTCCAAAATGTAAAAACACAAGTAAATTTGCTATGTATTGCCCAAAACTGTTTTGCATCCACATCAACAACCTAAGAGGAGAGTCCTTGCTTTTCCAGAACTTCAAGTGTGCCTGTTGTCAAACATTGGACTTTTTTTTTCCCAACGTCACTGCCTGTGAAGGGGACCCCCCTCCCCCAGAGCACTGCTCAGTTTTGGCCTGTGGTGGTGTTAGGGATTGAACCCAACAGTTTAGAGCCTTAGGCATGGAAGTTATTTGCATGACCACTGTGCTGTCTCCCCAGCCCTGTAAGGATTTACTTTTATGTACTGATTTTATGTACTTATGCACATGCTTTTCTTGGGCATATTTATATGGATTTCTAAGCCAGAGTGGACATGCTTTTCTTGGGCATATTTATGTGGATATCTGATCCAGAGTGATAAAGGTTTTCCCCACACTTGGATCACAAAGAGATTTCCCTTTGTTTCTTTCCAGTACTTGGGTGGTCTCCCTCCATACCCTTTCACTCCTCCTCTTCCTCTCTCCTTGTCTCTTCCATTTCTCTCTTAAAATGGGGATCTCTAAACGTTTGGAATTTATTCTGCTACATATTGTTCTTCCAGTGACAGGTCTGTTGTCCATTTTTTTCCCTAGAAATTTGAGGAAACTATTTTTACCAGATACTGAACTTACAAAGAAATCTGAAGTTTGTATTTTTCCATTTGGGGATTTTCTTTCATTCACTCTTTCTTTCGTTCCTTCTTTCTTTCTTTTTAAATTTTATTTGTGGGGGATTGCTTACAGTTGACAGTAAAATACAGTAGTTTGTACACATGTAACATTTCTCAGTTTTCTACATAACAGTTCAACCCTCACTAGGTCCTCTGCCATCATGCTCCAGGACCTGACCCCCCCTTCCCTCATTTGGAAATTTTCTATTCTGCTATATAGCTATCTACGTTCACTTAGGAGATAAAAACTACATAGCATGTTTAACAGGTAAGGCTCAAATATGAAGAATTGCTAATGATGACAAGACATTAAGTATAGGCTTTAAGGATACTCTGGTATGGTATCCTAGGGCATAGGGAGAGTATTCAAGGAAGGACAAGTTTGGAAGGGGTTCAGACCTCATGGAAAAAGGTGGATTCCCCACTAAGTAGCAGAGATGGATGAATGTTTAGTCAGAGCAGAGCGGGCTTGGGGTTTTTGGGTATGCAACAGCATTCTCCAAGCTGTAGATATGAAACCTGTCCTCAGCAGCTGGTGGTGTGAACACAAACAGGGAGTCCTTGCCTTGGGATAGAGAGACATTTTAGGGGCTTGCAAAAGGAACACCTTCTCTGTCACTCCTCTGGCCATAGGCTGGATAGGTGGATGCCAAGAGGTTACTGCCACAGGGAGGCAACAGTTCTGCAGAGAAACCTCGTTCCTGAGGTCGAGACAGGTTTCACTGGATGTTCATTATACACACACTGCCAAGTTCTACCTTTGCCAGAAATCACTGAAACCTCTTACTCCTGAAGTATCTCTGTAGTGGCCTCTACAGAGCAAGTGTAACATTATGCTCACATTAAAGCAATTATTGATATATTTGATATTTGATATTATTGATATATTATTGATATATATTGAGCATATATTGAAGGTTGTGTTCTAAGTTTTGAGGCAATACATTGACAGCTGACACAGCTAAACTGACCTGTTTATTCTTTTTAAAAAATATTTATTTACTTTTGTTGCCCTTGTTTTATTGTTAGAGCTATTATTGTTGTTATTGATGTCATCGTTGTTGGACAGGACAGAGAGAAACGAAGAGAGGAGAGAAGACAAAGAGGGCAAGAGAAAGACATCTGTAGACCTGCTTCACCACTTGTGAAGCGACTCCCTTGTAGGTGGGCAGCCGGGGCTCAAAGCCGGATCCTTACACCGGTCCTTGCACTTTGCGCCACGTGCGCTTATCCTGCTGCTACTCCCTATCTGTTTATTCTTAATGTCTTATTACTAGTTGTTCATAGTGTGCTTAAATATCTGCTTATTGATCTCTTTCAGGATTTTATTGGCTAGTTTTATTTATTCATTACAACTTTAAAATAAGCTTACCTAGTTTCATGGAAAAATATCAGCATTTTAATTTAATCTTGTGTTGGTTTAGTTTCAGAAGATGTAGTAAATTTTCATGGTAAAAATATACTTGTAGTAGACAACAAAAACCAAAAGTTTTTGTAGTTAGTAATAAAAGCAATAAATAAGTAAATGAAGTAAAATGGTAGGCAGTTTCATGCCTCACATTCCTATCTTTCTGTGGTTAATATTTTCATACATATGAAATGTAAGTTCATATGATTGTGTTCCTAATAAAAGTACTAGAGCATTTTTAATAGTTATGCCTATAATTCACTTTAAAATGCCTTTTTTTTTTCTTATAGCCATTATACCTGCTCATCAGACTTTGAGAACAGTATAATGTCCCTTTGTACCTCTTCTCACAAGGAGTTTTCCCAGCTGTTATCTATTCAAGACATGGATATCAAAAACTCACCATCTAGCCTTAACTCTCCTGCTTCCTACAACTGCAGTCAGTCTGTCTTACCCCTGGAGCATGGCCCCATTTATATACCTTCCTCCTATGTAGAGAACCGTCATGAATATTCAACCATGACATTCTATAGCCCTGCTGTGATGAATTACAGTATTCCTAGCAGTGCAAATATTTCAGAAGGTGGGCCAGGTCGGCAGACTGCAGGATCAAATGTGTTGTGGCCAACTCCTGGACACCTTTCTCCTCTATCAATTCATTGCCAGCCATCACTTCTGTATGCAGAGCCTCAAAAGAGTCCATGGTGTGAAGCAAGATCACTGGAACATACCTTACCTATAAACAGGTAAACCCAGTATTCATTCTGACTAGTAGCTTATGGACATTATTCATAGGTCTTAATGAGTTGATAAGAAGGAAGATAATGTTGTAGAAGCTCTTTCTTTTTAATTATATAGACTAGAGCACATAAAACATCTTTTGAATTATGAATTCGAGAATACCTATTCTGATATTGTAGTTCTCATAAAAAAGTTTGAATTGTCAGACTTGGAAACGGTTTGTCTGGTGAAGCCCATGACTTAATTTTTGTGAGGTCCTGGGTTTGAGCCTTGGCACATCATAGGATCATATGAAAGGAGCTTGACAGGTGGAATGGTGTTGTGGCTTCTATTTCTCCCTCTCTCTCAAGAAAAGAAATAAAATATATAAGAAAACACAGTATGACTGAACAGAGACTGTTCAGTGGTATTGTACATAGACAAAGCCCTGGATTTATTCCCTGGAGTTATATATTTAAAAAATTAAAAATGTAAACAAAAATCACTGTCACGACTACTCTCTTAGAATAAAGATTAAACTTAAACCACTTTTCTCTTGGGAAGGAGATGATCCTCAACAGTAGAATATAAGACTTACGTGCTTGATGCCCTAGAGGCTCTAGGTTCAATACCTGGCACTACCACATGGTAGAGCTGAGCAGTGTTCTCTGTGTGTGTGTGTCATAAAAATAAATGAATATATTAAAAAATTTTATTTAAAAAAATGTGGCCCATGAAGTAGCATAGTTAGGAAAAAAAAAGACTCTCAAGCATGAGGTCTTTTGGTTCTATCCCAGCGTTGCACGTGCCAGAGTGATGCTCCAGTTTTCTTTTCCTCTTCACCTCTTCTAATTCAGTGGTTTTTATAAATGTACTTCAATGAAAATATGTTATAGCAGTACCTCTTAGGCATATATCCAAAGGATACTATCTCACTAACTTGAAAGGATAGTCGTACTTTTATGTTCATAGCTTCACTGTTTATAATAGCCCAAATACAGTCATTCTAAATGCCCATCATCAGATGACTAGATAAAAACATTATGATATTCTCTCTCTCTCTCTCTCCCTCTCTCTCTCTCTCTCTCTCTCCCTCTCTCTCTCTCTCTCTCTCTCTCTCTCTCCCTCTCCCTCTCTCTCTCCCTCTCTCTCTCTCTCTCTCTCTCTCTCTCACACGCACACACACACACACACACACACACACACACACACACACTGGAATACTACATGGTCATTAAAAAGATGGCATTGTGTTTTGTGTCAGGACAAAATGAATGGGACTTGAGGACATTATGCTAAGTCAATTAAGAGGTGAAAGACAACTACCGGATTGTTTCATTCATATAAAATCTACATGATGAGAGCAAGTGAACCTGCAAAAAAGAAAAAGTAATCAAATTGTCTCTTAGACTCTGTGGTAACTGTTCTGATTGTCAGAGAGAACAGGAATAGAAGGATTGGGGGGATAGGTGGAGTTGTAAAAGAACTTTGGTGGGTGCTATTAGTTGTACACACACATGCACATGTGAAACTATACTTCTGAAAAAATAGTTCTGTAAGCCAATATTAAATCAATAATAAAGCATTAAAAAATTTAAGGGGACCAGGTGGTAACACGCCAGCTTAAGCGAACACAGAGCAAAGTGCAAGGACCTGAGTAAGAATCCCAGTTCGCACTCTTGGCTCCCTACCTGCAGGGTGGGGGGCGCGCTTTACAAGTGGTGAAGCAGGTCTGCAGGTGTCTATCTTTCTCTCCCCCCTCTGTCTTCCATTCCTCTTTCAATTTCTTCCTGTCCTACCCAACAGCAATAGTAGCAACAACAACAGTGGGAAAAAAGATGACCTCCAGGAGCAAGGGATTCGTAGTATAGGCACCAAGTCCCAGTGATAACCCTGGAGACAAATAAAAAAAATCATTTCTCTTGATCAAGTGATTTGAGTTTGAAAAATAAATTTAAATTTTTCTTTTACATTAGCCTCCTTGTGGTGAAATTACAATTGAGAGAACATGACAGTTTTTTTGTGCAGAATAAATTAACTGACAGTGTTACAACTTAAAACACTAGGTGTGAGAAACCTGAAAAGATAATTGGTATAAACTTTTATGACTTATTTATTTATTTTTATTAATTAATTTTACTATTATTACTACCTTTTTTTTTCCTGCCAGAATACTGCTGAGCTCTGGGTTATGGTGGGGGGTGGGAAGTTGAACTTGGGGCACTGGTGCCTCAAGTATGAAAGAGTCTTTCTGCATACCATTTTGCTATCTCCTTCACTAGTATATAAACTTTTAATTTGTGGATTAAAATAATAAATTTTATAGAAATGGATGAAAACTATTCAAACATAAAGTTTAACTGAAATCTTTTAGAATCAAATAGAATATTTTTTGTACTCTTCAAATGCAAAGCTATGGTGTTAATGCCCATTTAACTTTTTAATATTTTATTTTATTTATTTATTCCCTTTTGTTGCCCCTGTTGTTTTATTGTTGTAGTTATTATTGTTGTTGTCGTTGTTGGATAAGACAGAGAGAAATGGAGAGAGGAGGGGAAGACAGAGAGGGGGAGAGAAAGATAGACACCTGCAGACCTGCTTCACTGCCTGTGAAGCGACTCCCCTGCAGGTAGGGAGCCGGGGTTCGAACCGGGATCCTTATGCCAGTCCTTGTGCTTTGCACCACCTGCGCTTAACCCGCTGCACTACAGCCCGACTCCCTGCTTGTAATATTTTTAACGATAATTATGACTGGAGGGGAAGAGGAGGGTGGTATATAAGTGAAGAGGAAAATAACTTCTAGCCCCCCCCCGCCAAATACTAGGCCATAGCATATTGGATATTGAAATTCATTAGTTTCATATGCTATCAGAAATTTTTGAGAAAACCATCTTGCAGAGTAATTTTCTTTCTCTTCTTTTAAAAATGTTTTTGCTTATTGGTAACACAAGAAAAAATATAAAATCATAACTTATAAATGTCTTCATATTCAATCTTTAAGATAAGTTTTTTTTCTGAGCATGAGACCTAATTAGGTTTGCTAATGTTTAATCAAATTAAACCAATGTAATTTCATTTATAAGTCAATTCCATCATTGTCATTTCCTTTCCAAGTGAATCATATCTTATAAATTAGGAAAGAACCAGGTGTTTCTGTTGTGTCATAATGTTCCTTGCTGGACTCTTTCCTTACTTTCCCCTCTCCCCCACTCTAACACTGAACCTGCTGCTTTCAAGGCCTTCGCTGTGGACAGACATGTGTTCTCTCCCACCCAACATCCTCCCCTCCACCAATGTAATATAACTGAAAGTCCATTTGTTACTCTTCCTAAAGTTATTGTCATTCTAGATCTTATATTCAGTTGCAGAAGGAAAGTTTTGTCCCCATGGAAATGATTCAAATGGGTGCACTGCAAGTCTGTTTAGTGATGCTGTTGGAAATGCCTCATTCTTGGGAGTGATTTGGTGAGTTCAGGCTCATCTGTGCAGTGCTGTGAACTCCAGTAACTATGGAAAGTTACTGCTTACCCTGCTTGTGATTTGGACCCTGTAAAGGTAAGACTCAGGTGGGCACCTACTCTACCTAGGTGTGCACACGGATGACTGCATCTGGCTTTCCATGTTACTAGTGCTCATCCTCACTGTGTGGAAGGATATTAACTCTCTTAACCACTTTCAGACATTGGTCATTTCCAACTCTTCATAGATCTGCCACTAGCAACAATGTGCTGGATCAAGACTTTGTTATTTTATTTTTCATTGCCACCAGGATTATCACTGGGGCTTGGTGCCTGCATGCAAATCCACTGCTCCTGGTAACCATTTTTTCCCTTTTATTTTATAGAACAGAGAAATTGAGAGGGTAACAGGGAGATAGGGGGAGAAAGAGTGAGCAAGAGAGAGAGAGAGAGAGAGAGAGAGAGAGAGAGAGGGAGGGAGGGAGAGAGAGAGACCTGTAGCACTTGCTTCAGCTTTCCTCCTGCAGGTATGGACTAGGCTTGGGTCCATGTAACATGTGTGTTCAACCCAGTGTGTCACTGCCCAGCTGCCAAGTTTCTGGGGTGTGATTATTGTGAACCTTGGGTGGCACAAAACTTAAATTAGACAAGGTTGATGTTTTAATTACTGCTTTTTTTTTTTTTTTACTTTTTCCCTAGAAACTCCTTTTCTGTTAATATATATTAAAAAGAAATAACATTGGGAGCTGGCTGGTGGTGCACCCAGTTAAGTGCACATAGTACAAAACACAAAGATCCTGGTTCAAGCCTCTGGCTCCCCACCTATGGGGGGGGGGGGTCGATTCACAAGTAGTGAAGCAATTCTGCAGGTGTCTGTCTCTCTTCCTCTCTCTCTTCCCCTTCTCTCTCAATTTCTCTGTGTCCTGTCCAAAAAAATAAATAAAATAAAATAAAATAAAATAAAATAAAATAGTATTTATTAACAGGGAAGAGAAAGAGAGAACCAGAGTATCACTGTGGCACATGTGATGCCAGGGATCAGACTTGGGATTTCATTCTCAGGTCCGATACTGTACTATCTCCTGGGTGCTCTTAATGTAAATTTATTTATTTATTTATTTATTTTAAAGATTTTACTTGTTCATGAAGAATATAAGAAGAAAGAGAAAGAACCAGACATCATTTTGGTATATGTGCTGCCAGGGATTGAACTCAGGACCTCATGCTTGAGAGTCCAGTGCTTTATCCACTGCGCCACTTAATGTAATTTTACAGGGGATATTTTCTTTGCCCCCAGAGAGGCACTGAAAAGGAAGGTCAGTAGGAGCAGTTGCGCCAGCCCTGTTACTAGCCCAAGTACAAAGAAGGATGCCCACTTCTGTGCAGTCTGCAGTGATTATGCATCAGGATATCACTATGGAGTCTGGTCATGTGAAGGATGCAAGGCCTTTTTTAAAAGAAGCATTCAAGGTATGGAGGTATTGTTAGCTCCTGCTTTAGTTTCCCACTTTTGCTTTCAAATCTTTTGGAGAGGTAACCTAGAAGAAATGTTACCATTGGCCTAGTTTGGTATACAAAGTACTTGATGAAGTAGGACTGATGCGTATGGAAACACATTTCTCAATTTTATAAATCCTAATAATTAGTTAAAATAGTATGCATTATCTAGGTTATCAAAGGTTTTATGTACTTCTCTCACTAAGAGTATTACTCATGAAATATAGTGAATCAAGACATTTGCATTTGCAAATAAAAATAAAAATAGCCAACTTGTCTTTAAGACTTTGAGAGAATATAGTGGTTATTGTTGGGGAGGCATATGGAACGGTGGTGGTAGAGTAGAACTATGGCATGGAACTATACTCCTGCCATCTTACAGCCTTGTGAATTACTATTAAGTAAATACAGAAATGTGTTAAAATTCCTCCTCCTCCTCCTCCTCCTTCTTCTTCTCCTCCTCCTCCTCCTCCTTCTTCTTCTTGCGTTTGCCCTTCTTCCGTAGCCAGTCAACAGCGTCAGGTTGAGCCTGATGTAAAGTTTCGAGACCTCCTTTGAATCTGGAGAGGTGGCAGTCGTTGACTATGTGGGTCATAGTCTGTCTGTAGCCGCAGGGGCAGTTCGGGTCGTCTCTGGCTCCCCAGCGATGGAACATAGCGGCGCACCGGCCATGGCCTGTTCGATAGCGATTGAGGAGGGCCCAATCATAACGTGCTAGGTCAAAGCCGGGTTGACGCTTGCAGGGGTCTGTGATGAGGTGTTTGTTCTTTACCTCAGCTGACTGCCAACTCTGTTTCCAAGAGTCTGGAACAGAGAAGTTCAGTGTAGGCGTAGGGGACCAGATTGGGTGACGAGACGTCAAGCGTTGGACAGGGTGGGCAAAGATATCCGCGTATATTGGCAGGTCCGGTCGAGCGTAGACGTGGGAAATGAACTTAGATGATGCCGCATCCTGACGAATATCTGGCGGGGTGATGTTGCTAAGAACTGGCAGCCATGGAAGCGGGGTGGAATGGATGGTTCCAGAAATTATCCTCATGGAGGAATATAATTTGGAATCGACCAAGTGGACATGGGGGCTACGGAACCATATTGGGGCACAGTATTCTGCAGTGTAATAGCATAATGCCAGAGAGGACCTACAGTCTCCCAAAGGGGCTGTACCAGTTTGCATTCCCACCAGTAGTGTAGTAGAGTTACCTTTTCTCCACAACCTCTCCAATACCTGCTATTTCCTGGTTTGTTGATAGGAACCATTCTCTCAAGTGTGAGATGGTATCTCAGTGTAGTTTTAATTTACATTTCTCTAATTATAAATTAAGTGGTGCATTTACTCATGTGTCTGGGGGGCCATGTGTATCTCTTTAGAAAACTGTCTAATTATTTATTGGGTTATTTTTACTTCTTTTTTAAAATTTATTTCTTTATTGGGGAATTAATGTTTTACATTCAACAGTAAATACAATAGTTTGTACCTGCATAACATTCCCCAGTTTCCCATTTAACAATACAACCCCCACTATGTCATCTATCATCCTTCATGGACCTGTATTCTCTCCACCCACCTACCCACCCCAGAGTCTTTTACTTTGGTGTGATATGCCAATTACATTTCAGGTTCTGCTTGTGTTTTCTCTTCTGATCTTGTTTTTCAACTTCTGCCTGAGAGTGAGATCATCCCATATTCATCCTTCTGTTTCTGACTTATTTCACCTAACATGAATTTTTCAAGGTCCATCCAAGATCAGCTGAAAACAGTGAAGTCACCATTTTTTATAGCTGAGTAGTATTCCATTGTGTATATATACCACAACTTGCTCAGCCACTCATCTGTTGCTGGACACCTGGGTTACTTCCAGGTTTTGGCTATTACAAATTGTGCTGCCAAGAACATATGTGCTGCCAAGAACAGATCTTTTTGGATGGATGTGTTGGGTTCCTTAGGATATATCCCCAGGAGAGGAATTGCAGGATCATAGGGTAGGTTCATTTCTAGCCTTCTGAGAGTTCTCCAGACTGTTCTCCACAGAGGTTGGACCAATTTACATTCCAATCAGCAGTGTAGGAGGGTTCCTTTGATCCCACACCCTCTCCAGCATTTGCTGCTGTTACCTTTTCTGATGTATGACATTCTCACAGGAGTGAAGTGGTATCTCATTGTTGTCTTGATTTGCATTTCTCTGACAATCAGAGACTTGGAGCATTTTTCCTGTGCTTCTCGGCCTTTTGGATCTTTTCTGTGGTGAATATTCTGTCCAAGTCCTCCCCCCATTTTTGGATGGGGTTATTTGTTGTCTTGTTGTTGAGTTTGGCAAGCTCTTTATATATGCTGGTTATTAAACTCTTATCTGATGTATGGCATGTAAAGATCTTCTCCCATTCTGTGAGGGGTCTCTTGGTTTGGGTAGTGGTTTCTTTTGCTGTGAAGAAGCTTTTTAATTTTATGTAGTCCCATAGGTTTATACTTGCCTTAGTCTTCTTTGTAGTTGGATTTGTTTCATTGTAATGTCTTTAAGATTTATGCGGAAATGAGTTCTGCCAATATTTTCCTCTAAGTATCTGATAGTTTGTGGTCTAACATCCAAGTCCTTGATCCACTTGGAATTTACTTTTGTATTTGGTGAAATACAGTGGTTCAGTTTCATTCTTCTGCATGTTTCAACCCATTGTTTTCAACACCATTTGTTGAAGAGACTCTGCTTTCCCCATGTAATAGTCTGGACACCTTTGTCAAAGACTAAATGTCCATAGGTGTGGGGCCTCATTTCTGGGCTCTCAATTCTATTCCACTGGTCAGTGTGTCTATTCATGTTCCAGTACCAAGCAGTTTTGATGACAATGGCCCTATAATACAGTTTGAAATCTGGGAGTGTGATGCCTCTGGTTCTGTTCTTTTTTCTCAAGATTGTTTTGGCAATTCTAGGTCTTTTCTGGTTCTAGATAAACATTTGTAGCATTTTTTCTATTCTCCTAAAAAATGTGCTTGGGCTTGGGTCCATGATTGCTCAAAAATTTGTTTGACTTTGTACGTTAACTCTCCTTTCAGTCACCAGGTTCCAGATGCCATCAGGATGCCGGCCAGGCTTCCCTGGACTGAAGACCCCACCAATGTGTCCTGGAGCTCCGCGTCCCCAGAGACCCACCCTAATAGGGAAAGAGAGAGGCAGATTGGGAGTATGGACCGACCAATCAACGCCCATGTTCAGCGGGGAAGCAATTACAGAAGCCAGACCTTCCACCTTCTGCAACCCACAGTGACCCTGGGTCCATGCTCCCAGAGGGATAGAGAATGGGAAAGCTATCAGGGGAGGGGGTGGAATATATGGAGATTGGGTGGTGGGAATTGTGTGGAGTTGCATCCCTCCTACCCTATGGTTTTGTTAATTTATCCTTTCTTAAATTAAAAAAAAAAAGTGCTTGGGATCTTGATGGGGGATAGCATTAATTTTGTAGATGGCTCTGGGTAATATATTCATTTTGATGATGTTAATTCTTCCAACCCATGAACATGGAATATCTTTCCACTTCTTTGTGTCTTTTTCAATTTCTTTGAGTAGTGGCTCATAATTTTCAGTATACAAGTCTTTCACTTCCTTGGTTAGATTTACTCCTAGGTATTTTATTGTTTTTGTTGCTATAGTAAAAGGAATTGATTTCTGGATTTCAATTTCTTCTAACTTAGTGTTTGCATAGAGGAATACCACTGACTTTTGAATGTTAATTTTATAGCCTGACACCTTACTGTATTTCCTGATGATTTCCAAAAGCTCCTTGCTGGATTCCTTAGGTTTTTCCATGTATACTATCATGTCATCTGCAAATAGGGAGAGTTTGACTTCTTCTCTTCCCATCTGTATCCCTTTAATTCCTTGCTCCTGCCTGATTGCTATGCAAGAACTTCCAATACTATGTTGAATAGTAATGATGATAGTGGTCAGCCCTGTCTAGTACCTGATCTGAGGGGAAATGCTTCCAGTTTTTCACCATTGAGTATGATGTTGGCTGTAGGTTTGCTATATATAGACTCCACTATCTTCAGGAATTTTCCATCTATTCCCATTTTTTGTAGTGTTTTGATCATAAAGGGATGTTGTATTTTGTCAAAGGGTTTCTCTGCATCTACTGATATGACCATGTGGTTTTTGGTCTTGCTTTTGTTGATGTGGTGGATCACATTGATTGATTTACGTATATTAAACCAACCTTGCATGCCTGGGATAAACCCCACTTGGTCATGATGAACAATCTTTTTGATATACTGCTGTATCCGGTTGGCTAGAATTTTGTTCAATATTTTCCAATCTATGTTCATCAGAGATCTTGGTCTGTAGTTTTCTTTTTTGGTTGTGTCCCTGTCTGCTTTTGGTATCAGAGTGATGTTGGCTTCATAGAAGCTGGCAGGGAGTATTCCAGTGTCTTCAATCTTCTGGAAGACTTTTAAAGTAGAGGTATTAGTTCTTCTTTGAAGGTTTTGTAGAATTCATTTGTAAAACCATTTGGTCCAGGACTTTCATTTTTGGGGAGATTTTGGATAACTGTTTCAATTTCATTAGCTGTGATGGGCCTGTTCATGTTATCCACTTCCTCTTTACTTAGTTTTGGAAGTTGGTAGGTATCTAGGAAATCATCCATTTCTTCCAGGTTCTTTAGCTTGGTGGCATATAGTTGTTCATAGAAGCCTCACATGATATGTTGAATTTCTGCGGTGTCTGTTGTAATATCTCCTCTTTCATTTACTATCCTATTTATTTGGGTCTTCTCCCTTTTTTGTTTTGTGAGTCTGGCTAAAGGTTTGTCGATTTTGTTCACTCTTTCGAAGAACCAGCATTTACTTTTGTTGATCTTTTGTATGGTTTTCTTATTCTCAATGTTACTTATTTCTGCCCTAACTTTAGTGATTTCTGTCCTTTTGGTTGCTTTAGGGTTCCTTTGTTCTTCTTCTTCTAGGTCTTTAAGATGTGCAATCAGGCTATTTATTTATGCTTTTTCTTGTTTTCTAATGTGTGCTTGTATACCTATGAACTTCCCTCTTAGTACTGCTTTAGTTGTGTCCCAAATATCTGGTATCTTGTGTCTTCATTTTCATTGAAGTCTCGAAACATTTTGATTTCTTCTTTGATTTCCTCTTTGACCCAGAAGTTGTTAAGATGTGTACTATTGCGCTTCCACATTTTGGGACTGTTACTAATCTTTTGTTGATTGTTAAGTGTTAGTTTAATTCCAATGTGGTCTGAGAAGATGCTTGGGATGATTTCAGTGCTCTTGAATTGGCTGATGCTGTCTTTGTGGCCTAACATATGGTCTATCCTTGAGAATGACCCATGTGGATTTGAGTAAAATGTGTATTCCAGTTTCTTGGGATGAATGACTCTGCAAATGTCCAACAGTTCTAGTTTATCTATCTCTCCATTTAGCTCCCTTATGTCTTTATTGATTTTCTGCCTGGATGATCTGTCAAGTTGAGATAGTGGGGTGTTGAAGTTCCCTACTATGATTGTGTTACTGTTAATATATTACTGTAGCTCTTTCAGTAGAAGTTTGATGTATTTAGATGGCTTCTCATTGGGTGCATAGATGTTAATAGTTGTTAAGTCCTCTTGATTGACTGATCCTCTGAGCATTAAGTAGTGTCCATTCCTATCTTTTTTAATCTTATCTATTTTAAAGTCTGTCATGTCAGATATGAGAATAGCTGTTCCTGCCCTTTTTTTTTGGGCCATTGGCTTGTATGATAGTTTTCCATCCTTTCACTTTAAGTCTGTGTTTGTCTTGTTGAGTTAGGTGGGTTTCCTGTAGACAGCATATTGTTGGCTTGTATTTTCTGATCCATCTTCCTACTCTGTGTCTTTTAATAGGTGAATTCAGGCCATTGACATTTATTGATATCAAAGATTGAAGATATTTTAATGCCATTCTTGTAGAGTTTTAGAGTGTTTTGATATATGTCCTATTTGTGGTGGTCTGATTGTTTATAGGAGACCTTTCAGAACCTCTTTCAGGGCAGGCTTGGTGATAGTTGATTCCTTCAACTGTTGCTTGTCTGAGAAGGTTTTGATGCCTCCATCTAGTCTGAATGACAGTCTAGCAGGATATAATATTCTTGGTTGAAAACCTTTCTCATTGAGCACTCGATAGATATCTTGCCATTCTCTTCTGGCCTGTAGTGTTTGTATGGAGAAGTCTGCTGCTAATCTTATGGGTTTTCCTTTGTAGGTGACTCTTTGTTTTTCTCTTGCAGCCTTGAGGATCCTTTCTTTATCCTTATTCCTTTCCAATCTAAGTATGACATGTCTTGGTGTCTTTAGGTCTGGGTTAATTCTGTTTGGGACCCTCTGGGCTTCTTGAATCTTTGTCTTTGATGTTGTCTAGACTAGAGAAATTTTCAGCTATTATGGCCTGGAGAATGCTTTCTTCCTCTCCTTCTCTTTCTTCCTCTGGTATGCCAATAATGCATATATTGTTTCTTTTGAAGTCATCCCATAGGACTCTGTTGTTGTTTTCAGCATCTCTTAATCTCTTTTTGAGATCTCTTACTTCTTTTTTAGTTGTCTCTAATTCATCCTCGATCTTCCTAATTCTGTCTTCAACCTCATTGATTCTATTCTCTCTGCCCTCTACTGTTTTCTGGAGTTCATCTATTTTGTTGCCCTGTTCTGATACTGTTTTAGCTTGTTCAGCTAGTTGCATTCTTAGCTCAGTGATTACAGCTTTCAGCTGTCTTCTTCTTCTTCTAGCATTTGCCCTTCTTCCGTAACCAGTCAACAGCGTCAGGTTGAGCCTGATGTAAAGTTTTGAGACCTCCTTTGAATCTGGAGAGGTGGCAGTCGTTGACTATGTGGGTCATAGTCTGTCTGTAGCCGCAGGGGCAGTACTCTAATAACCATGAGATAATTAGTATTTTCTTCCAGAGTCTCATTTGTTGTTCCTGTATTTCTGATTACAATTTTTTCAAATTCTTTACTCACTCCTTTTATTATTTCCTTACCTGTTATTTCCTTGGATGTTGAACTCATTATTTTGTGCTTCACCCTCTGGAGGACTTTTAGCTGGACTCTTGTCTTGGTTCAATTCTCCAATATTTCTTCTTGTTGTTTTAACCATTTTATATATTATGTTATGAGTTCCCTTTATCAGTACTTTTCAAATTACTGATCATTATTGCCTGGATTGACTTGTGTCTAAGTAAGTTAATTAAAGGGTTCACAGTGGTGGAATAAAAAAACTCATAAAAACTGCAGCAAAGGTGGGCGCGAGGAATAACATCATTGCAAGATTGGCCAGCTCCTCATGGGGCGTGAGCGCTTCCACACTACGATCATCATCTCTGGCATTATGCTATTCCACTGCAGAATACTGTGCCCCAGTATGGTTCCGTAGCCCCCATGTCCACTTGGTCAATTCCAAATTATATTCCTCCATGAGGATAATTTCTGGAACCATCCATTCCACCCTGCTTCCACGGCTGCCAGTTCTTAGCAACATCACCCCGCCAGATATTCGTCGGGATGCGGCATCATCTAAGTTCATTTCCCACGTCTACGCTCGACCGGACCTGCCAATATACGCGGATATCTTTGCCCACCCTGTCCAACGCTTGACGTCTCGTCACCCAATCTGGTCCCCTACGCCTACACTGAACTTCTCTGTTCCAGACTCTTGGAAACAGAGTTGGCAGTCAGCTGAGGTAAAGAACAAACACCTCATCACAGACCCCTGCAAGCGTCAACCCGGCTTTGACCTAGCACGTTATGATTGGGCCCTCCTCAATCGCTATCGAACAGGCCATGGCCGGTGCGCCTATGTTCCAGGTGCGCCGCTATGTTCCATCGCTGGGGAGCCAGAGAAGACCCGAACTGCCCCTGCGGCTACAGACAGACTATGACCCACATAGTCAACGACTGCCACCTCTCCAGATTCAAAGGAGGTCTCGAAACTTTACATCAGGCTCAACCTGACGTTGTTGATTGGCTATGGAAGAAGGGCAAACGCTAGAAGAAGAAGTGGTGGAAGTTAATAGTTGTTTCAGTAGTGTTTTAATCTGTGAGTTGGAGCTCAGTGGTTTAAAAACCTCTTTTTTTTTTTTTCTACCCTGTAGGCTATGGGAGCCTGAGGGCTTTTAAACTATCAATAGGCTTCTTAGCTTAATCACTGACTCCTGACCAAGAGATAAAGCAGGGTGTGGCAGAGATAATCCAGTGGTTATGCAAAGAGACTTTCACAGCCCCTCAGCTATGCCACTGAGGTATAGGTCTTCTCCTGAGTTTCCTGGTTAGATCTCTGTCCCCTGGTGTCCCTCCCTGTCACTGCTGCAGATTCTGAGGGCAGTAGCAATGGAGACTCAGAGTTAAACTTGGTGAGTCTCTGGGGAGTCCTCTCCTCCCTTCAGCTGTCCCCTTGTTGGTGGAGCAGACTGGAGGTGGTGTCTCAACTGATAAACTACTGGACTGTTAACAGTCACTTACTCTCTCCTTAGGCTCCTCTCTCCTCTCTGTCACCAGCCACACGTGTTTGTACTCACCGGTGATTTACTGGGTTCCTATGCTCATTCTAGTCCTGTCTTGTTTAGGTCCCGGGTGATCTCCTTTGGTATTCCTAGTTGATCCAGGAGAGGAGAGGAGAGGAGAGAAAGCGATCTGCTGCTGCTCATAGCTCCGCCTCCAGAAGTCTTCTATTTTTACTTCTTTGGCAGATCTGTACCAATTCTGTATAGATGTTTGATATCAGTCACTTGTCTGATGTGTACTGTGCAAATACCTTCTCCCATTTACTGTAGTTTGCTTTTGATATGTAGAAGCTTTTTAGTTTCATGTGATACCTCTTGTTTACTCTTGCTTTCATTTCCCATTCCTAGAGGGTTGACTTTGCAAATACATCTTTGATGTAAATGCTCTGAAAAGTTTCACTGATATTTTCTTCTATAAATTTTCAGTTTCTGGCCTAATATCTAGTTCTTTAATCCATTTTGATTTGACCTTGCTATATGGTGTTAGGTGGTGGTCTAGTTTCATTTTTCTACATGTGGCTGTCCCATGGGTTTGGCCCCTTTATCATTTTTAGGTGGTTGTATATGTGTAGGATCATTTCTAGGCCTTCAGTTCTGCTCCATTGATCCAATAGTCCATTTTTTATTCCAGTACCATGCTGTTTTGATTACTATTGCTTTTAGTATAAGCTGAAGTTGGAGAATATATCTTCATATTTTTCCTTTTTTCTCAGAAGTTTTTTTGACAGTTCTTGGCCTTTTATGGTTCTACATAATGCAATCAATTTTAAATATCATACAAATGTAAGCTTTTTCTAGGATTTCTTTTTATTTGTTTATTTTGGGTAAATGGTAATAAACTGAAAGGGAGCAAGAAGAGACACTACAGCATACTCCACTGCTTGAGAAGTTCCCCCCTTTAATGTTTTTTATTATTTATTTATTTAATATTGATTTAAAAGATTGTAGGGGAGAATATAGTCCCCACCACCCAAGTTCTGTGTCCTATCCCCTTTACTGGAAATTTTCCTATTCTTTATCTCTCTGGGAATATGGATCAACATTCTTTTTAGGGTGCAGAAGGGTGGAGTTCTGATCTGCAATTGCTTTTCCATTGAACATGGTTGTTGGCAGGTTGAACTGTAACCCCACGTCTAGGGTTTCCTTTAACTCTTCTGTATTCAAGCATCATTATGCATAAATGGCAGACATGTTTTCTTTATAAGCACTTAATGTTTCAAATTTGTAAACTGATTGAATTCTGACACTGGGTTTAAATCTGCCTCACCACCAGGATTCTTGATCCAGTCCTTGTGCTTTGTGCCATGTACACTTAACCATCTGTGCTACCGCCCAATCCCTAAGAGTATTTAATTTGTATGATTAGTCTTTCGAGTTTTGTTTTACAAGTTCATCTATTTTCTTTCATTGATTTGAAAAATAGGAATTTAGTACTAGTTACGTTTCTGACATAATTTATAAATCTATCAATTTTATTGTACAGATCTGTGAACTTTGAAAATGCATGTAGTCACAACATAATATATATATATGTATACATATTTACATATATATATCCTATATATTAATTGTCATCAACCCCCAACATCCGCCTTGTGACCATTTTGCCCAATTCCCCCTTCATCTTCCAGGTTCTGTAACCACACATCTGTTTTATGTCCCTATAGTTTTGTCTATAATATCATACAACTGAATCATAAGTATGCATTTTTCCCCCTCACCAGGGCTTTTCCACTTAGGGAAAAAAAATTTTTTTTGGGGGGTGGAGATACTGAGTGAGAGATTGAGAGAAGTTAGAGAAAGAGAGAGAGAAAAAAGACACCACAGTGTCAAAGCTTCCTTCAGTGTGGTGGGGTCCAGGCCCAAACCTGGGTTGCACACATGACAAAGCAGCACACAATCCAAGCAAGCTTTTTTTTTTTTTCTTTTTTGCCTGCCCAGAATCATAAGTATATAACCGCCTATGTATGGTTTCTTTTACTTACTATGCTTTTAAGATTTATTTGTGTCATTGCCTATTCTAGCTTCTTGAGGAATTCACTGAAATTTTGAGAGAAATTGCATTGAGTTTGTAAGTTGCTTCACATAATATGGTCATTTTAACAATGTTTATTCTTTTAATTGAGACGTGGGAAATCTTTTTTTTTTCTGCCAAGGGTCATTCAGATATTTGTAATAAAATTATCAACTTAAAATTAACATTTAGCGTTGCTATGAAAAAATTTCCTATATTTACTGAATTTCTAGTATCTTTTGCAATTGTTTTTTTAAAATATTTATTTATTCCCTTTTGTTGCCCTTGTTGTTTTATTGTTATAGTTATTATTGTTGTTGTTGGAAAGGACAGAGAGAAATGGAGAGAGGAGGGGGAAACGGGGAGAGAGAGATACCTTCAGACTTGCTTCACCGCTTGTGAGGTGACTCCCCTGCAGGTGGGGAGCCGGGGCTCGAACCAGGATCCTTATGCCGGTCCATTAACACTTTGCACCACATGCGCTTAACCCTCTGTGCTAACTCTGGACTCCCCTTTTGCAGTTGTTTTAACAGGAATATACTAAGTGGCCTGCAAGCCAGATGTTCCCCACCCCTGCTCTAGTCTATGGACACAGGATAGCTTACTTCTATTTCTCCCCCTTTTTATCCTTTAACTTTTTATTCTTATTCAATAGTCACTTACTTACTGGTTTTAAATAAGGAAATCAGAACAGAGAGAGAAAGGGGAGAAAGAGAGAGAGATACTTGCAACATTACCTCACCATTCATGAAGCTTCCCCCTGTAGGTTGGGACTGGGAATTTGAACCCAGGTGCCTGTGCATTATAACATGCTCTTAACTGGGTGCACCACTTTCCCCTCTTATTTTAACAATGTCTTGTAAGTTTCATTGCAGTGATATTTTCACCTCTCATATTTATTTCAAGGTAGTCTCTATGAGTGCAGTTATGAATGAAACTGTGGAACCATTTATTTATTTTAAATATTTATTTCTTTTTTGTTGCCCTTGTTTTTATTGTTGTTGTAGTTATTGTTGTTGATGTCGTCGTTGCTGGATAGGACAGAGAAAAATGGAGAGAGGAGGGGGAGAGAAAGATAGACACCTGCAGACCTGCTTCACCGCCTGTGAATCAACTCCCCTGCAGGTGGTGAGCCCAGGGACTCGATCTGGGATCCTTACACCTGTCCTTGTGCTTTGCACCACCTGCGCTTAACCCTCTGCGCTACCGCCTGACTCCTGGAACCGTTTATTACAGGATTCAAATTTATAGAAAATGTGCATATAAGATATATAAAAATTCCTTTGTGTTTTTTTTCTTTGATAGGGTAGAGATAAATTGGGGGGGGGGGAGAGAGATGCCTGCAGCAATGCTTTACCACTGGTAAAGCTTCCCCTCCACCCCAGCAGGTGAGGAGTGGGAACTCGCACATGGTCACGTGTCCACTCAACCAAGTGTGCCACCAGTGCCACCACCGGGCCCCAAGGAAATTTTCAGGCCAACTCTTCAGTTCACACATGTTAACATGTAATATTTCCTTTATAGCCACATCATAAAGGGTCAGTTTTGGGAAATCAGGCTCATTTCAGTTATGTCAGTTGTCCCAGCAGTGCCCTCTACAGTACAAGATCAGTTCACTTTGCGTTTCATTGGTAGGAGACTAGCTTCCCTGCCTCTTGTCTGGGCAGTTTCTTAGTATTTCTTTGGCTTTCATGATTTTAATACTGAAATCTAATACACTGATTTTTTCACAGAATGTCTCTGACTTTCATTTGTCTAATGCTTCTTCATCATTAAAATCAATTTATACATTATTGATAAGATGAATACACAAAATGGGATACTTGTTCTTTTCATTGGTTCCTTTCATACAGTGCCTGACTTCAGTTTGTCTCATTGTTACTAATGTGTGCTTTGATTATTTGGCTGAAATGATGTCTGCCAGACTTCTACTCTTTCTTTTCCCCTTTGCATTTAATGAGTGTTTTTGGTGTGAGATCCTTTTAGATCATGCATATACCTCATTCCCCATAAATCATTAATTACTTAATTTACATTAATATAGCTGATGATTTCCTGTTTTCTATAGCTGGCTTCTATTACTATCACTCATTAGGCTGCCAGATTTGGTCAGTAGAATCCTCCTAAAATGACCTTTGTCATCTTTTTCTTCTTCTTTTTAATATATACTCATAATCCTTTGGGAAATACTTTACTTTCTGGCATAACAAAATATTTCAGGCTTATCTTATATTTTTTTACTCTTTATTTTATTTTTTCCTTTTCACTGCCCTTGTTTTTATTGTTGTTGTAGTTATTATTGTTGTCGTTATTGATGTCATTGTTGTTGGATAGGAGAGAGAGAAATCAAGAGAGGAGGGGAAGACAGAGAGGGGGAGAGACAGACAGACACCTGCAGACATGCTTTACCACCTGTGAAGCGACTCCCCTGCAGGTAGGGAGCCGAGGGCTCGAACCGGGATCCTTAGTTTCCGGTCCTTATGCTTCGTGCCATGTGTGCTTAGCCCTATTCTTTATTTTTATTTATTATTGGATAGAGGCAGCAATTGAGAGGGGGGGGGAATTAGAAAGGGAGAGAGACAGAGAGACACCTGCAGCACTGCTTCACCATTTGTGAAGTTTTCCCCCTGCAGGTGGGGGTTGGGGGCTTGAACCTGGGTCCTTGTGCACTGTAATGTGTGCATTTAACCAGGCGTGCCACTGCCTGGCCCCCTTATCTTGTATTTTCTCTGTCTGCCCAAGTTCTGGAATGTATCTCCACTCTCGTCATGTTAACTCCATGAGCATATTTTTAATGGAGACACTGAAGACCAAGTCAAACTATTGGATTTTCATATTGGCGTGACATGCCGTTGGGTAAAGCAAGCCCCATGGACAAGTCCAGTGCCAGTCAGTGGGAAAATATGCTTTGCTCTCCTTAATTGAGTCCGTTTGCTAGGTTAAGGGAAGGAGTGACAAAATGAGAACAATAATCTAACCACTATAATCATTGTCAATTATCAGTTCTTTTTTATTTGCTATTATTTTGATTTTTTTAATGACTAATTTAGTGCTCTCATTTCACTGTGAATATGTAAAAAATATCAACAGTTTCATTTGGTGACTTGATACACAAGCCCAACTTCTGGGGAATCTTGTGATTTGGAGCAAATCAATTCCAGCTGACTGTCTCACTGTCCATGTACAGCAGAGAATATATCCAAGTGTATCTTTGGAAAATCATAAGAACCTGCAGAGAATAACCAATTAAAAGAAGTAGGCTATTGAAATATTCTCAGGTATCCTTTACTACTCAATAACTAGTCACTGGTAATGCTATACTTGATCTTTGAACATAGGCCTGTTGTTATGAACACCTCCCTCATCTCATACCTCTGTAGCATTGTCAGTGATGCTGACCTGGAAGAGATTTAATTAGAATGTTGTGATGACAATCTTTCTTTTTTTCCTTCATGTAGGACATAATGACTATATTTGTCCAGCAACCAATCAGTGTACAATAGATAAGAACCGGCGCAAAAGCTGCCAGGCCTGCCGACTTCGGAAGTGCTATGAAGTTGGAATGGTGAAGTGTGGTAAGTGTTCTCTTCCCTTTTTATTGCACATGGGACAGTGCTGTAAGTGTTCCTTTACCTTTTTATTGCATCTGAAACTTGCTGAAAGCTTTGTCAAAGCGACGACAGTCTGGGGAGCTAGGGACATGTAGCCTGGATGAGAAGAAATTTAGGACTTGGTATTTATTTCAGATTTGCATGCTGTCACATTGGAGGTGGCATTGACTGTCCCTGTGCTTACAGAAGACAGCACTAGGGTGAATCAAAACAAATTACAGAGGTAAATTTTGGGCCAATATAGGGAAGAACATTCTGCAGTTTAAGGATAGTCTGTCACATGGATTAGGGAACTCTAGCTAATGAAGTGCTCAGAGTGGATGGCCATCTGTTTGAGACCTTGAAAAGAATAAGGATTAGGGTTTGGTAAATTAGAGTGTGGTAGAAAGTAGAATGTTCTGAGGGTGACTTTTTGATCTGTGGGGAAGATAACATCCTTTCATTATCTTTCTAGAAGTGAAAAAATATCTATGTCAAAACATGATAGAATTATGAAGAATATATAGAACATGTATTTTTCTTTATAATATTTTGGGTGTATATGTGTAAATATATGTCTTGGTATCTATATATATATATATATATACACACACCATATTTACATTTAAAGAAGTGCATTAGTGTAACAACTGACAATATTGCCTTGGACCTGGTCTCTCTACCTACCTAAGATTTTATTTTGAGTGAGGGGATGCTTGAAATCTTTTCTTTCAACCAGGATATCTTGATTCATTTGTTTTTACTTGTTTACTGGTGTATGCTCATACCAGCTCTGCCTATGCTTTTCACATTAATTTTTTAAAGATATACTTGTCTATGCCATACCACCTTGAACATGCCCCATCTCATCTAAAAAAAAGATGTATTAGAGAGAAGGTGGAGGAGGAATTGGAGGAGAGAGAAAACCCAAGCATCCCTCTGGCACATGCTATACTGGGATTGAACTCTGGGCATCATACTCGGCAGTGTAGTGCTTTGCTTCTGCTCCACTTCTGGGCCATACCTTTCACAATTGCTTGCTGACCGATCTTTTGTCTACCATTGGTTGTGACTTCTCTCTGTTACTATTTGAAAAATTTAAAATTGAAGTTTCTTTCTCCCCTGACAATCTCTCACTAGCTCTACCTCTTAGCCATTCTGTCCTTTTCTTTTTCTTTTCTCTGTTTAATTGGGAAGATACCTCACCTTGTTCAGTAAGGCAACAGAAGTTTTCTTAATTTAATCCCGCTTGTCTGGCTTCTTCCAATCACTGTTCTCCATTTCTTCATTTTATTATTGTTTACTACAATCATCATAATCATCTTCACTGGAATTCTATGCCTCTTTCTAATATGGGACAAACCTTTATTTGGTACTTTCTCATTAGCTTCTCCAACACAGAATGAGCCTACCTAGGTCACATGTCAAAGCCACAACACTAGACCTCTTGGTAATAGAAAAAAATGTCTTGTGTACATGGCAAAGCATACACTATTCAAATGAACTATTTCACTATCCCACAGAAAATTACTTAATTTTTTAAAAATACTTTATTTATTTATTAATGAGAAACATCAGAGGAGAGAGAGAAAGAAGCAGACATCACTCTTGTACATGTGCTGCTGGGGATCAAACTCAGGACCTCATGCTTGAGAGTCCAATGCCCTATCCTCCTGGACCACGAAAATTACTTTCTTTTTTTATATATATATATAAAACTTTTATTCATTTTAATTGATTTTTCCAGCATTACTGATTTGTTTGTGTTTTTTTTTTTATTTCTTTACTGGCGAATGAATGTTTTACATTCATTCGACTGTAAATATAATAGTTCGACAGTAAATACAATAGTTTGTACATGCATAACATTTCCTAGTTTTCTATATAACAGTACAAACCCCACTAGATCCTCTGTCATCCTTTTTGGACCTGTATTCTCACCCCCCCCCCACCTCAGAGTCTTTTACTTTGGTGCAATACGCCAACTCCAGTTCAGGTTCTACTTGTGTTTTCTCTTCTGATCTTGTTTTTTCAACTTCTGCCTGAGAGTGAGATCATCCCATATTCATCCTTCTGTTTCTGACTTATTTCACTTAAGAGCTCTGTTTTTTGCTATGTTTTATCCTGGGGGATGTAATCTACCACAAATAATTTTTTGTATCCTGATTACTACTAATAAAAATGTTTTGGACTTTGAATTCTTTCCGCAATAACTGATTCACATATCCTTTGATGGACAGGGCCCTTCTTCTTCATCTTCTTTTTTATTTATGAAATGGAAATATTGACAAGACTATAGGATAAGAGGGATACATTTCCATACATTGCCCACCCCCAGAGCTCCATATCCAATCTCCTCCCTTGATAGCTTTCCTATTCTTTATCCCTCTGGGAGTATGGACCCAGGATCATTGTGGGGTGCAGAAGGTGGAAGGTCTGGCTTCTGTAACTGCTTCTCCACTAAACACGGGCGTTGGCAGGTCGATCCATACTCTCAGCCTGTCTTCTGTCTTTCCCTAGTGGGGCAGGGGTCTGGGGAGGCAGGGCTCTAAGACACATGGTGGGGTCCTCTGCCCAAGGAAGTCGGGTCTGTTTTAGGTATATTCCAGAGGGCCCATGACTTTACTAGTTTTTGCCTGAGCCTGACGTCTAATATGTAGGTGGACCCAGGTTATTGTCTAGGGAGATGGTGTCATAGTTGGAAAAAGGACTAGAAAGCTGGATCAGGGAAGAATAGCTCCCAAATATGGAGAAAGTACAAAAATATTGTTAACTGTAAACCCCATCGATTTGATCTAAGGGCACTTCTACTGCAGTTAGCCAAAGAGAAGGGGAAATCTAGATAATTTTGGAATGAGCTGTTTGTTCAGCTACTGGTCAGGAACTAGGTAACATACTTTTAAAAGATTTATTTATTAGCGAGGAGGAGAATTAGGGCATCATTCTGGTACATGTGATACTGGAAATTGAGCCCAAGGCCTTAGGTTTGGAAGTCCAAGGCTTTATCCACTTAGTCACTTCGCAGCCACCTACTATATTTCTCATAAAAGTTCTGAACAGTTAAATTTAGTGAACAAACACAATTATGAAGGGAGCAGAGAAAATGACTATTCAGCATATTTTTTGTTTTATGTTATTTGGGAGAGCTAGAATTAATGTAATAGTTGTATCCATGCAAATGACATCCTGACTCATAGCATGCCTTCTTAGTTTCCATTTTTTATTTCCTTGCTTGTTTACATTCACTCACTCATTCATTTTTTTTTTTTATTGCCACTAGGGTTATTGCTGGATCTCTGACACTATAAATCCACTGTTCCTGGTAGCCATCCCCTCTTTTTTTCTTTCTATTTTATCTTATATGGCAGATAAATTGAGAGGTGGAGGGAGAGATAGATGCTTTACTGCTCTTAAAGTTTTCCCCCTGCAAAGGGGATCAGGGACTTGAACCCATGAACCCATGTCCTTGCACATGGTGATGTATGTGCTTTACCAGATGTACCACTGCCTGGCTCCATTCATTCATTTATTTTTCTTTTCTTTCTTTATTTTTTAACCAGAGCACACTGCTCCACTCTGGTTTATGGTGGTGTTAGGGACTGAATCAAGGATTTGGAGCCTTAGGCATGGAAGTTTTTTTAGTAACCACTATACTAACTCCTTATCTTTTTTTTTTGTCCCTGACATTTGGTGTCTGCACAATCTTCATTGCTCCTATAGGCCCCTCTCTCTCTCTCTCTCTCTCTCTCTCTGTTTTTTTTGTAATGAGAGAGATACAGAGAGAGATACCAGAGCACTGCTCAGCTCTGATGTATAGTGGTGCTGGGGATTGAACCTGGGACCTCAGAGCTTCATGCATGGAAGTCATTTGCATCATCATTATGCTATTTCCCCAGCCTCTCTGGAAACATTGTTTTTCCACCATAGAGACTTAAGTCCCCAGCCTCCCCTTAGTAATTCTCCCTTCCCTCTTCTGAGTTCCCAAATCTGCTGTGGTAGACTACAGTTCACTGAAGATTCACTCGTGTTTTGTCCTTTATTTCTTAGGTCTTACATATGAGTGAGATCATCTGGTATTTGTACTCTTCTGACTTACCTGCTCAGTACCCTTTAGTTCATTTCATGTTCTATTTTTGTTTCACTTTTTTTTTCTTTCTGACATTTAAAACATTATTAGTGACTTAATAATGATTAACAAGATTGTAAGATAACAGGGGTATAATTCCATCCAGTTCCCACCACCCAAGTTCCCTGTCAGAGTCCCTCCCTTGGAAACTATCCTATTGTTTACCCCTCTGGGAGTATGGGCCAAAATTCTTTTTGGAGTGCAGGAGGTGAAAGGTCTGGCTTCTGTAATTGCTTCTCTGCTGGATATGGGCGTTGGCAGGTCAATCCATACCCCCAGCCTGTTTCTATCTTTCCCTGGTGGGGTAAGGCTCTGGGTAAGTTCAAGTTCCTGGACACATTGGTGAGGTGTCTGCCTAGGGAAGTCAGGATGGTATCGTAGTAGCGTCTGCAACTTGGTTTTGCTTCATTTCTTATCATGATGATGTAGAAACTTGAATGTTGGGTCAGGAAAATGTACCGTTATTTCTCTCTGCTTTAGGCTCCCGAAGAGAAAGGTGCGGGTACCGTATATTACGAAGGCAGAGGAATTCTGATGAGCAGCTGCATTGCTTGAGCAAAGCCAAGAAGAATGGTGGGCACGTGACCCGTGTGAAGGAGCTGCTGCTAAATTCTCTGAGCCCGGAACAGCTGGTGCTCACCCTCCTCGAGGCAGAGCCACCCAACGTACTAGTGAGCCGGCCAAATACACCCTTCACTGAGGCCTCCATGATGATGTCCCTGACCAAGCTGGCAGACAAGGAACTTGTGCACATGATTGGCTGGGCCAAGAAAATTCCCGGTAGGACTTTCAGGGTCTTAACTTGCCTCTTAGCTGTAGAAAAGCCTGCTCTCTAGGGCAAGTGTACAAAACAAAGGTCCACAAACTATGTCTCCACATTTGAGTTTGACAGCTTTATTTAAACCTTTAAAGGGGCCAGGCGGTGGCAGAAAACTGTCTAGCTGTTCTGCCATAACAAAGTGGAATTCATATATATATATATATATATATATATATATATATGTATATATATATGTGTGTGTATATATATATATATATATATATATATGTTTTTCCCTTTTATTGCCCTTGTTTTTTATTGTTGTAGTTATTGTTGTTGTTGATGATGTCATCATTGTTGGATAGAACAGAGAGAAATGGAGAGAGGAGGGGAAGACAGAGGGGGAGAGAAAGATAGACACCTGCAGACCTGCTTCACCACCTGTGAAGCGACTCCCTTACAGGTGGGGAGCTGGGGGCTTGAACTGGGATCTTTATGTTGGTCCTTGTGCTTTGCACCACTTGTGCTTATCCCACTGCGCTACTGCCGGACTCCCAACAAAGCGGGATTCTTAAGCTGCATTCGTTCTTTTCCAAGCCTTGTATTTTGCAAATTATTCCAGGAAAGTCAGGCTTAGTCTGGAGGTCTGATCTCTCTCCCTAACTGATGTCTTTCTTCATTGTCCAAATCAAACAAATACTACGTGATTATATAGCTTTCATCTTGTTGAATATGTGCAAGTATAAGAAACTTGATTTCCCTTGTGTAGGCTGCCCCTCTGTCTAGTGGCTGAGCATTATTTTTTTCAGAATTATTTCTCAGCAAAGGAATTATTAGAGTATAAGCAAAAAAGACTGATACCAGCTTTCTTTCCCCCCCCCCCTAGTATCTATCTGAGGAGCTGTATAAGCCCAAGTGATAGTCTTTTATAAATTACTTTATTTGTAATTTTTTAGCTGGGGGATTTAATGGTTTATAATTATAGCCTTTTAACACATTGGCACAGCCTCCCATCTCCCCTTGATCTAGGAGACACCAGGACCCCAGTATCCCTCATTCTGTCCCTTTCTTTCCTTCCCCAGAATCTTTTTCTTTGGTGCAACACACCATCCTTTATACCCTTAAAAAGCAATATAGCTGTCTCTAGAAGGGGCTTGATTCTGGAAATTGTGAATTGTATACCATTACTTCAAAATTTTCTCCCTTAGGTCAGTATTTAGTTACATCTTTACATCCCTATGTTTGTACTTTCTTTAAAGACGAAACAAAACAAAACAAAAACCTCCAAAAACCCACACTTGGTTTTCTGTTTCTATGGAAACTGAGGAGGAGGATCAGGGTGTGTCACAGGGCCTCTTGCTTTCCCCAGGCTTTGTGGAGCTCAGCCTGTACGACCAAGTGCGACTCCTGGAAAGCTGCTGGATGGAGGTCCTAATGGTGGGGCTGATGTGGCGCTCCATCGACCACCCTGGAAAGCTCATCTTTGCTCCAGACCTTGTTCTAGACAGGTGAGAGAAAATGCATTGTGTTTCTTCTCTGACTTGCTTGAGTGAAAGGTGCTAAGAAGTGGGAACAGTCTTCATGCTGCCATTTCAGTCTCACAGCTGAAAGTGCAATTAAGAGGCTGTACTGTCATGAGCTCCTTCACCAGGTCAAGAACACAGGAATTGTATTCAGTGCCTATGACAGCATTCACGGGGCAGGTTGTAAAAGGGGCCTCAGTCCTATAGGGTATGCGGCCATGAAGTGTTCAGGCCAACTCAGGCTTATCTACATTAAAAATCCCATTTTTTTTTGTTTTGTTATAATTCTGTTTTCCTATTGCTCATTCCACTTCAGAAAACAGTGACATCTGCAGCTGTCTGAATAGGCAGTAACATTCCTGCAAAGATGCCAAGTTTATTTTAACACAGTTTAACTCATGATAATTGCATACACTATATAGCATTTTTGGCAATGACTGTTGAAGGGATGGCTTTTAAAACAAGATTAAAGTGAATGGCAGTTGGGGAGTAATGGAACTAATGCTGTGATTTGGCTGCATTTAGGGGTATTTTTTTTCTTTTTTTAAATATTTATTTAATTTATTTATTCCCTTTTTGTTGCCCTTGTTGTTTTATTGTTGTAGTTATTATTGTCATTGTTGGATAGGACAGAGAGAAATGGAGAGAGGAGGGGAAGACAGAGAGGAGGAGAGAAAGATAGACACCTGCAGACCTGCTTCACCGCCTGTGAAGCGACTCCCCTGCAGGTGGGGAGCCGGGGTTGGAACCGGGATCCTTATGCCGGTCCTTGTGCTTTGCGCCACCTGCGCTTAACCCGCTGCGCTACAGCCCGACTCCCAGGGGTATTTTTTAATTGGTTTACAATACTATGCATTTATTTTTGTTTTATTTTTACTTATCTGTTCTATATTCTATACCTATTTTTTAAAGTATTTATTTTTATAGGCATGAAATTGAAAGGGCAGGGGGAGATAGGAGAGAGAGAGTCCTGTTTCACCACTTATAAAGCTCCCCCCAGGTGAGGACCAGGTGCTTGATCCCTGGCTCTTGAGCACTGTAATTTGTGTTCTCAATCCACCGCCTAGCCCCTTTTATTTTTGTTTTAAATATACTACAGAAAGAAAAATGGTTGTACCCCTCCTACCTTATGTTTTTGTTCATTAATCCTTTCTTAAATAAAAAATTTTTTTAAAATGGACTTAAGCACACTGCTCACGGCTATAAAGCTGAAATATACAGTACTCAAGCTTTTCAGTAGGAAAAGTGAAACACTTTCTTTTCTGGAATAAATTGAAGCATCTCAAAAATCTCCATGGAAACAGATTTTTCATGATCCTTGTGTTGAAGATGAGCCAGTGTTAAATGTTCAAGCATATCGACTTTTTGTGGAAGAGTAGTAGGCTCCTCAGTGCTATGAATGAAAATGCCTGCCTTCAGTTCTTTTTAGATCTCCACCTTACATAGATGTAAAGGGATGCCCTGAGATTGAAGCGCACACTGCATGTGTTCTCATCAGTGACGACACTGACAGGAAGCACAATTCTAAATATCAGACGTCTTGGTAGAGAATCAAACATTTAAGGACCTGGAATATGGGTTGTGGTTCAACAGGAGAATTGTAGGTAGTGAAACCCCGGTCCTTGTGATGGCAAGGTGTACACACAACTGGTTGTGGCTCTTGAGGCCCCAAGACGAGCAACTTTTTTTTTATAAAAAGGAAACACTAGGAAGTTGGGCAGTAGCACAACGGGTTAAGCGCAGGTGGCGCAAAGCGCAAGGACCAGCCTAAGGATCCCAGTTCAAGCCCCCGGCTCCCCACCTGCAAGGGAGTCGCTTCACTGGCAGTGAAGCAGGTCTGCAGTTGTCTATCTTTCTCTCCCCCTCTCTGTCTTCCCCTCCTCTCTCCATTTCTCTCTGTCCTATCCAACAACAATGACAACAATAATAACTACAACAATAAAACAACAAGGGCAACAAAAGGGAATAAATAAATAAATATTTTTAAAAAAGGAAACACTGACAAAACCATAGGATATGAGGGGTACAACTCCACACAATTCCCATCACCAGAACTCTGTATCTCATCCCCTCCCTTGAAAGCTTTCCTATTCTTTAACCCTCTGGGAGTATGGACCCAAGGTCACTGTGGGATGCAGAAGGTGGAAGGTCTGGCTTCTGTAATTGCTTCCCCACTGAACATGGGCATTGACAGGTTGATCCATACTCCCAGCCTATCTCTCTCTTTCCCAAGTGGGATAGGGCTCTGGGGAAGCAGGGCTCTAGGACACATTGGTGGGGTTGTCTGCCCAGGGAAGTTCGGTTGGCATCATGGTAGCATCTGGAACCTGGTGGCTGAAAGAAGAGTTAACATATAAAGCCAAAAAAATTGTTGACAAATCATGAGCCTAAAGGCTGGAGTAGTGCAGATGAAGAGTTGGCGGGGGTGGGGGTCTCCGTTTTGTAGATAGCTAGTAGGCATATTTTAGTTATATTCCAAAGGGCCTGTGGCTATACTAGTTTTTTTTTTTTTTTTTCCCTGAGCCTGAAATCTGATATGCAGGTGGATCCTAGTTATTGTCTGGGGAGATGATGTCATGGCTGGAAAAAGCACCAGAAATCTGGATCAGGGAAGAGTAACTCCCAAATATGGGAAAGGTGTATAAATATTGTTGACTGTAAACCCTATCGATCTGATGGACAAGCAACTTTTAAGTGTATATCAGTTACTATTAACTGTACTCACTATGATGCATATATATCCCTGGGTAAATTTTATTTTTTATTAGTGATTTAATATTTATTTACAAAATTACAAGGGTCTAATTCCACACTGTTCCCACCAACAGAGTTCTGTGTCCCTATCCCCCCCACTGGAAACTGCAGTGGTTCTCCCAAAGTCACAGATATGGGCTGGCTGTTATTTTTGTAATTGTCTCTCTATATGTATTTGCCCATTGTTTTCTTGATCCTGCCTTCTCTTCCTTTAAAAAATTTTTTTTTCTGGTTTTGTTTTATTGGGGCGAGGGGAAGATTAATGCTTACAGTCAACAATAAATTCAGTTTTGTTGGTACATGTGTAACATTTCTCAGTTTCCTGCAAAACACTTTCACCCCCAACTAGGTCCTCCTCCACCATCAGGCACCAGGTCCTGAAAGCTCCCCACCCCACTCCCTAAACTTTGGGGCAATACACCAACTCCTGTCCAAGTTCTTCTTTGTGTTTCCTTTTCCTTTTCTCCTTCTCCTCCTCCTCCTCCTTCTTCATTTAAATTTCTTTATTGGGGAATTAATGTTTTATATTCGACAGAAAATACAATAGTTTGTACATGCATAACATTTCTGAGTTTTCTATATAACAATAAAAACCCCACTAGGTCCTCTGTCATCCTTTTTTGGACCTGTATTCTCCCCCCCTCCCCCCATCCACCTCAGAGTCTTTTACTTTGGTGCAATACTACAATTCCAGTTCAGGTTCTACTTGTGTTTCCTCTTCTGATCTTGTTTTTCAACTTCTGCCTGAGAGTGAGATCATCCCATATTCATCCCGTTTCTGACTTATTTCACTTAACATGAATTTTTCAAGGTCCATCCAAGATTGGCTGAAAACAGTGAAGTCACCATTTTTTATAGCTGAGCAGTATTCCATTGTGTATATATACCACAACTTGTTCAGCCACTCATCTGTTGTTGGACACCTGGGTTGCAGGTTTTGGCTATTACAAATTGTGCTGCTAAGAACATATGTGTACACAGATCTTTGTAGATGGATATGTTGGGTTCCTTAGGATATATCCCCAGGAGAGGAATTGCAGGATCATAGGGTAGGTCCATTTCTAGCCTTCTGAGAGTTCTCCAGACTTTTCTCCACAGAGATTGGACCAATTTTCATTCCCACCAGCAGTACAGGTTCCTTTGGCCCCACAACCTCTCCAGAATTTGCTTCTGTTACCTTTTCTGATGTATGACATTCTCATAGGAGTGAAGTGGTATCTAATTGTTGTCTTTATTTGCATTTCTCTGACAATCAGAGACTTGGAGCATTTTTTCATGTGTTTCTTGGCCTTTTGGATCTCTTCTGTGGTGAATATTCTGTCCATGGTGGGGGAGGGTTCATTCTTGGAATATGATGGCAGAGGAGGACCTGGGTGAGGGGTTGAATTGTTATGTGGAAAATTGAGAAATGTGAACAGGGTTCGATGGCATAATGGTTATGCAAAGAGAATCTTATTCTTTAGGCTCCAAAGTCTCAGGTTTATGGTGAACTCACCTTCTTTACCCCATTTTGGATGGAGCTCGAAGATACCATGTTAAGTGAGCTAAGTCAGAAAGAGAAGGATGAATATGGGATGACCTCACTCAGGCAAAAGTTGAAAAACAGGATTAGAAATGAAAGCTCTAAGGAGAACTTGGACTGGAGTTGGTGTATTGCACCAAAGTAAAAGACTCTGGGGTAGGGAGAAGGGTTCAGGTCCTGAAACATGATGGCAGAGGAAGACCTAGTGGGGGTTGTATTGTTATGTGGAAATGTTATGCATGTACAAACTATTGTATTTTACTGTTGTCTGTAAACTATTAATCCCCCAATAAGAAAAATTTTTTTATATTTATTTAATTTATTTATTCCTTTTTGTTGCCCTTGTTGTTTTATTGTTGTAGTTATTATTGTTGTTGTCGTTGTTGGATAGGACAGAGAGAAATGGAGGGAGGAGGGGAAGACAGAGAGGAGGAGAGAAAGATAGACACCTGCAGACCTGCTTCACCGCCTGTGAAGCGACTCCCCTGCAGGGGAGTCAGGGTTCGAACCGGGATCCTTATGCCGGCCCTTGTGCTTTGCACCACCTGCGCTTAACCCGCTGCGCTACAGCCCGACTCCCAGGAATTTTTTTTAAAAAGATACTGTTTGTTAGGGGCCAGGTGGTGGTGCACCCAGTTAAGTGCACATGCTACAGTCAAGGACCTGGGTTCAAGCCCCTGGTCTCCATCTGTAGTAGTGGAGTGGGAGAGCTTCATGAGTGGTGAAGCAATGCTGCTGGTGTCTCTCTTTCTCTCTCCTCTAATTCCCCTCCCCTCTTAATTTTTCTGTCTTTGTTCAATAAATATATTTACTTATTTTTTTATTATCTTTATTTATTGGATAAAGGCAGTCAGAAATTGAGAAAGTGGAGATAGAAAGGGAGAGAGACACCTGGAGCATTGCTTCACCACTTGCAAAGCTCTCCCCCTGCAGGTGGGAACCAGGAGTTCAAACTTGGATTCTTGTGCATTGTCATGTGCACTTCCAGGTCCACCACCACCTGGTCCTATAAATACAAAATTTTTATAAAAGAAAACGAAGACCATGTTTGGTGACCAGATAGAAGGAAAATGTAGTTTCACTGGACACTTTCACCTAAAAAGTATTTACTCATATGTTCACTTCAGGGATTTACAGGAAAAGGCCCTGTCCTCTTCCATTAATTTCATATTGCTTGATGTGCTCCCATTATCACTATAGTTAAAGGATATATCAGATACATTTTGAGATTAAAAAGAAAATGTTCTGTTGGTTTTGGTGGTGGCTTGGGGCTATATATTTCTTGATTTTCTAAATGAACTTTTGTAGGGATGAAGGGAAATGTGTAGAAGGCATTCTGGAAATCTTTGACATGCTCCTGGCAACAACTTCAAGGTTTCGTGAGTTGAAACTCCAACACAAGGAGTATCTCTGTGTCAAGGCCATGATCCTCCTCAACTCTAGTAAGTAACCACACAGCTGGGCCATTTTTTATGGGGGAGAGATGCTATGTTTAGAACTGGAATGACATTAGGAATATTGAACTTCTTTTATTTTAAAAATGGGAAAATATGTATTATAACAAAGTAAATAACTCGGGTTGGAGGGTGGCAGGAGGCTTTCAGGTCCTGGTGCCTGATAGTTGAGGAGGACCTGGGCTGGTAGTGAGTGTTTTGCAGAAAGAAAAGTTTTACACATGTACCAACAATTGTGTTTATTGTAAACTATGAACTCCCCACCCCAATAAAACAAAATGCCTATCTGAAAAGACCTGTGCATAACAATGTTCATAAAATCACAGCTTGTAGTGCTCTAAACTTAAAAGTAATCCAGATGCTCAATGACATATGAATGGCTAAGGAAGCTGTGGTACATAAACACAGTGGAGTACTACTCAGCTGTTAAAAATGATCAGATCATCTCCATTGCTTAGAACTTGAAGGCATCATGTTGAGTGAGACAAGAGAAATACCAATACCAAATGATCTCACTTGTAAGTAGAATTTAAGAATAAAGAACAGTAAGGGAAAACCTGGACTGGGTGTGGCCAAACGGACTCTGAGGAAGGAGGGAAAGGGGTAGGATGAGGGGACATTGGGGTCCTTTTGTGTCTCTTAGACACCAGTCAAAGGCAGATGAGAGGCTTTGCCTATTTGGTAAGGACTATACTGAAAACTACTAACTCCCCAATAAAATAAAATAAAATAGTTGAAAAAATTGCTTTTTTTAATTTCTGATTTATTGTATAGAGATTTCAGTTACAGTGAAACTGTAGTTAACCTTTGGCAACTTGAATATGAATTATTCATTGGGTGAATTATTGGCAGTTAATTTAAAAAGTGACTCAAGACATTTTGTTAGAAAACAATGTATTTTTTTTTTTTTTAAAGATCTGCTTATGAATGGAAGAGCACCAGAGCATCACTCTGGCCTATGTGGTACTGAGGGGCTCAAACTTGGAGCCTCATACACACAAGCTCATTGTTGTACCCAATGTGCCTCCTTTCAGGCTATGGAAATAAGAACATTAAAAACCAGTGTCGGGGGGTCAGGTGGTAGCACAGCGGGTTAAGCGCACATGACAGGATAGACGAACTCCTCAGGTCAAACCCTGCCAGGCTCTACCACATCCTCACAATTTCCCAACAGACACCTGCAGACTTGCTTCACTGCTTGTGAAGCGACCCCCCTGCAGGTGGGGAGCCAGGCTCAAACCAGGATCCTTACGCTGGTCCTTGTGTTTCGTGCCCTGTGCGCTTAACCCACTGCTCCACTGACTGGCACCTGTGTGTATAGATCTCTGTTAGACAACTAGAAGAGGAATTGCTGGGTTACATGGTAGGTGCATTTTAATGTTTTCAGGAATTTCCAAGCTGTATTTCATTAGTCCTATCCCAGTTTGCATTCCCAGCAACAGTGTAGAAGAGTTCCTTTCTCTCCATGTACTCAACAGCAGTAATGGTTTGAGCCCCCTTGTCAAAAATTAGATTACCATAAGTGCCACATACTCTTGGATATTAGCATTAGGCAAGAGGAAAGAGAAACATGCAGATAAGTGCTTCTGAAATGATCTGTGATGAAGATTTTTCTTTTATTCCTTTCTTTTTTTCTTTCTTTAACAAATTGCTCTAAATATTAAGTATAATAAAAATTATGAGGTAGTGAAAGAACATACAAGCCCTATTTTTTTAATGAAGTCAACTTAAAGCTAGTCTGATAGTAACCACCAACATTTACAAATAATTACCCTCCATTTTCACTGTTTTTTGTATGGGAAGATCATCTTTGAGTCATCCGGTCAGGAGCATGTCTGGTGATCCAGAACAGAACTGAATCTTCAGGGATGGGTGGGCTGAAGTGGTGTCAGAGCTTGAAGGAGTGGTGTCAGGAAGAGGAAGTAAGGAGCCTAAAAACTCAGTCAAGTTTGAAACCAAGAAGACAGCCTTTGGCACCTGCTGTTTGTGTCTCAATCTGGTCCTACCTACTTAACAAGACATTTTGGGAAAGCAAATAATTCACGAGTATAGTTGGTAAACTGCTGGCCAAATTAAAATGATAGAAGAAACCAGGAAAACCTAAATGATAACCGCCTTGAAATTGCTTTTTTAAAAATAATTTTTCTTTTTAATAGTTCCCCTTTATCTATTTTTATTGTATAGAGACAGACTGAGGGAGAGAGGAGACAGAGATGAGGGGCTGAGGCAGGAGAAACCAAGTCAGTGGCCAGTAAAGTAGGACTGGTGAACTTTCAGAGGGCTTGTCTGCCTCCATATTGGTGGCCTTCCTGGTCCATCAAGGTGCCACCAGGGGTAGGATGCCAAGGCCCTGCACAGAGGTTGCAGTGGTGCTGCAGGTGGGCAAGGGAGCTGTATACCAGTAGTCCTTAGATTTATTAAATTCTCTTTAGCTGAGGGGCCCTTCTAGGGGCTAAAAATAGAATTGATGATACTTTCCAATAATCCCTATATGCATATTCATTGTAGTCACTGAGAAATACCATGTATTTATTTATTTTTAATTATTTAATTAGCTATGCGGGGTGAGGTGGGGGGGGGGTTGGCTACTTAGAAAGAAAAAAGGCCAGAGGTTTCAGAAGGGTATAGACTTAGAATGAATGATACTCCCTGATGGGACAGGAATTTGGTAAAGAAAGAGGCTCCTAGCAGGGGAGCCTGCTAGGAGCTGGTCCCCAGGGACTGGTTATGGGGGGGGGGGTGAGGGGGAGGAGGTATGCTTAAAAATTAAAAGGAAAAAAAAATTTTCCCCTTTTTTCCTACTCTAATTCTTAACCCAAATTAAGTTATAGTCACCTCCTTGGTGTCACCGCTAGGACCCCTTATTGACTGGCCTACTAAAGGCAGAAAATCCTACTGTTTCTAGGAGATGTGGTCAGAGCTCAAGCCACTAGCAGCTTCTCAGTCCGCCATCTTCTGGGAACCCCGAGAAATACCATGTAAAGGGTTAAAACCACTAAATGCATTTACTGCCGTGACAAGACAACACTCTAGCCCCAGTGGGGACTTTTGTGAGGCCATTGAGTCTGCCCTGTGCCACTTGGGTTTCCCCTTTGCTCAGCGCTGGGGCTGCTCTGGGGAGAGGACACCATTTCACCAAGGCAGAGCAACCTGGATCACGTTTGGCCTCTTCTCTGGAGAACATGCTTAATGGTTGAGCACAGGACTTCTTCATCCTCTTCTCAGAAAAGTGACTCCTGACTCTTGCTCTTTGTCCAGGTATGTACCCACTAGCTGCAGCCACCCAGGAAGGTGAGAGTAGCCAGAAGCTAACTCATTTGCTGAATGCCGTGACGGATGCTCTGGTCTGGGTGATTGCTAAGAGTGGCATCTCCTCTCAGCAGCAGTCTGTTCGCCTGGCTAACCTCCTGATGCTCCTTTCTCACGTCAGGCATGCCAGGTACAGTCTCCACTTGTGGGGAGAGTGGGGGGGGCTGTGGGAGGGAGGGAAGGAAGGTGAAGAGCTTTGTGGAAAGTGTTGGCAGGACTGGGACAGAGAAGGTAGAATCATCACCTTTAGTAGAAAATGCCCCCCTAAAGGGAATGGGGGGCTCTATCCATGCAGACCTGTAACAGATCAGCACATGTTGGGCATCAAATGACTGCCGTGTGATGCCTTTTACAATCTTTATGGCGGGGCTGGACAATGGTCCCCCTAGTTGAGCCCTACCTATGCCAACTGGTATGATCCCAGTTCAAACCCCCAGTCCCCACCTGCAGGGGTGGAGCTTCGCAAGATGTGAAGTCTGTCTATCTTCCTCTCTATCTTCTCCTCTCAGTTTCTATCCTATAAAATCAAATATAATTAAACAACAAAAGAAGGGGCTGGACGGTGGCACACCAGGTTAAGTGCTCACAGTACTAAGCACAAGGACCTGAGCAAGAATCTGTGTTTGAGCCCCTGCTCCCCACCTGCAGGGAGGACACTTCACAAGTGGTGAAATAGGTCTGCAGGTGTCTCTTTTCCTCTCCCTTTCTGTCTCTCCCTCCTCTCTCAATTTCTGTCTGTCCTATCCAGTAAAATGGGAAAATGTCTACCAGGAGCAAGTGGATTTATAGTGCCAGCACCAAATTCCAGTGATAACCCTGGAGGCAAACAAACAAACAAAGAATTTTTATGGCATCCCCTTGCCTTGTTGCTTTTTTAATTATTATTATTTTTTAGCTCATTTATGGAGTTATTTTAGGGGCAACACCTCACACTGAGGCTCGAAGGTCTTTTCTTGAACTGACTAAATCAAACTCTCCTGGATCAACTCTCAGGTGTGGTGAACTGGGAAAAATGAACAAAGCCTACTATCAGAGTTTGGCTTTGCTTTTTTCTTTTAAATTTATTTATTCATTTTTTTTTTAATGATCGGTACAGAGAGAAAGAGAGAGACAGAGACCAGAATATTGCTCAGCTCTGGCTTATGATAGTGCAGGACATTGAACCTGGAACCATGGAGTCTCAGGCATTAAGGTCATTTGCCTAAGTATTATGTTGTCTCCCCAGCCCTGAGCTTTGCTTTTAAGTTGCCACAGCAGTTAAAAATTACTTTATATTAAGAATGAGACCTTGACCTGGGAGCTGGTGCAGCAGATGAAGTGTTGGGATTAGGAACACGAGGTCCTGAGCTTGATCCCTGGCATCGCATGTCAGAGTCATCCTCTGATTCTCTCAAATCTTAAAAAACAGGAGAAGAAAGAGGCGTAAGAGAACTGGTGAGCCCAGCTGGTTGAGGAAAGCAGAGCTGTGGGCAGAGTGTGTTCATGGGATGTTGGTGTGAGCTGTGTGCACAGGTGACAGAACTGGGGTCCCCCCATGACTTCCCATCAGTAAACTGCTGCTTGGTGCTTGGTGACAGCTGGAGAGGTTAGCCCAGCTCAGGCACTGGAAGAATGAGGATGAGGATAAAAGGTAGTTGCTCTCTTCCTCCCTCCATCCCTCCCTCCCTTTCTTTCAGCCTTCCCTCCTTCCTTCCTTCCTTCTTTCCTTCCTTCCTTCCTTCCTCCTTCCTTCTTTCTCTCTCTTTCCTTTCTTTCTTTCTTTCTTTCTTTCTTTCTTTCTTTCATCTTTATTGGATAGAGACATACAGAAATTGAGAGGGAAGGGGGTGATAGGGAGAGAGATAGACATCTGCAGCCCTGTTTCATTACTCATGAAGTTTTCCCCCTGTAGGTGGGGACTGGGGGCTTGAACTTAGGTTCTTGCACACTGTGACGTGCGCTCAAGCAGGTGTGCCACCACCCAGCCCCGGTAGTTACTTTCTGAGGAAGATAGTTTTGGCTTGTTTGTAATTATTCAGCAGCACTCACCCAGCAGCAGAGCAGTCACTGCCTGTCTTCGTTTTTGTGACCTTATGTACTTACTGATATTCATTTGTAACCCCCAAACCAATACTGTTACACTTTCAAGTTCATGGACATTCCCCCAAAACTTGAGTCATGAGCACTAATGTTTCCAGCTGCAGCCAGAGGACCTTGGGCTCTGCCTTCCCTGTTTCAACTCTCTGACAGCAGACAATTTTTATTCGACTCAGTGCTGTGCTTTTGCTTTTTTTGAGTTTGTTGTTCTTTTTTTGCCTCCAGAGTTATTGCTGAGGCTCGGTGCCTGCACCACGAATCCACTGCTCCTGGAGACCATTTTTTCCATTTTGTTGCCCTTGTTGTAGTTGTTACTGTTGTTATAGCTGTTGTTGTTGTTGGATAGGACAGAGAGAAATCGAGAGAGGAAGGGAAGACAGAGAGGAGGAGAGAAAGATAGATACCTGCAGACCTGATTCACCGCTTGGAAAGCAACCTTCCCCTGCAGGTGGAGAGCTGGGGGGCTCAAACCAGGATCCTTGTGCCGGTCCTTGAGCTTTGTACCATGTGCGCTAAACCTGCTGCACTACTGCCTAGCCCCCCTCATTATTCTTTTTTAAAAGGATTTTATTTATTAATGAGAAAGATAGGAGGGGAGAGAAAGAACTAGACATCACTCTGGTACATATGCGGCCAGGGCTCGAACTCAAGACTTCATGCCTGAAAGTCCAATGCTTTATTCACTGCCTCACCTCCCGGACCACAGAGTTCATTACTCTTTTTTTAAAAAGTACTTATTATTTGTTGTATAGAGAAATTGAGAGGGAAGATGATGATGGACAGGTCGAGAGATATCTGAAGCACTGATTCACACCACTAATGAAGCCCCCCCCCCCCTGCTTCTGCAGGTGGGGACTGGGGGCTTGAAGCGAGGTCCTTGTTGATAGTGTCTGGGTACTCCACCACTCAGGCCCTGAGTTCACTATTTCTAAATGGCCCCAAGCACAGTGTTCCAAAGTCTAAGAAGGCAGTGGTGTACTTGAAATAGCTACTAGGTAAGCTTTATACAGGCAGGGACTATAGTGTTAAAGGTCATGAGTCAATAGTTCTGTTTTTGTTTGCTTGTTTAGATAGGCAGAGAGAGTGAAAGAGGCCACAGCTTCCTTCAGTGCAAAGCAGGACACTATCCAAATGAGCTATTTCACTGGCCTTTATGAGCCAAATGTTAAGGAGCCAACAAAATATGTTTAACAAGGTGTCTTTAAACAAAAACACAGGTAAAATAAGGTTGCATTTTAGTTGGCTGATGGAACTGTGCCCAGAGGTTCTCCTGAGCCTGCCCCTGTGTTCCTTTCTGGAGTAGTGGCCTGGGATTCACTCATTCAGAGTCCATAGTGACTTTATAGAATAAACTGTGTACAGCAGAGGAGCTTGCAGTCTGATCCAGGTCCTGTTGGGGCATGGCAAATGGGTTATGGGACACAATGCTCCACAGGACATTATTTTTGCCCTTAAGTGTAGGATCCAGATGTACAAGCAATAAAAGGAAAGGGCTGGGTAAGTGCAAGGGGCCAGGGAGTTAGGGTTGGACCTGGGAAAGATGTTGAAGTCCCTATCACTGCCTCACTAGAAGGAGTCTCGGCACCGTTTTGTCCCCACAGTAACAAGGGCATGGAACACCTGCTCAGCATGAAGTGCAAAAATGTGGTCCCCGTATACGACTTGCTGCTGGAGATGCTGAATGCCCACACACTTCGGGGGTACAAGTCCTCGGTCACGAGGTCTGAGTGCAGCCCGGCAGAGGACAGTAAGAGCAAGGAGGGCTCCCATAACCCACAGTCTCAATGATGCCCAGTTGAGAACAGGCTGCAGAGGAAGTCAGATGCCGAAGCGTAAACACCAGCACCAATCGTGAGCCCCATCTGGAGTGGGCGGGTCTCCGTGTCTTTCTACTGTGTGGTCTCTGCTTTGGTTTTGGCAGGTGCCATCATGTACCATCCTCCCCCGAGTCAGGGTGAGAGAGCCAGTTTTCCTTGTTACCAAGAGGCACATTTGACTGCAGAGTTTTTGACTTGCTAAGCCTGCAGGCTCTCGGTGTGGTTCTTTCTGCCCTTTTGGAAAGTGTCTTAAAGATTTTGGAGTGAAGAGTGTAAATCTGGCTTGGGAGGGTTATAAAGTAAAAAGGGGAATGATTGTGGCACCCTTATGAGACGTGGGCTAATGTTTATCATGTGACTATACTGCCCTTTGACCTTTGTGTGCTTTTTTGTACCACTTGACTGTAGGGCTGAGAAACGATGGCAGTCAGCTAAATGGTTTCACATGTGAACAAGCCTGTGTGGACAGAGACCATGTAGTGCTGTTACTCTGCTGAAGGCTAGAGAGATGGTGACATAATGGGACAGTGGTCTGGCTGGGGTGTGAGCCCTGCTCTCCCCCAAGACCTTCCTGTCATCTTCATGCAGATGCATTGATCTCCTGATCTGCATTCAGGGCCTGCAGATTATGTAATGTGTGTGTGTGTGTGTGTGTGTGTGTGTGCGCGCGCACACACGTGCGGTAAATTTCACAGAGAACTGTGGAGATGTAAATCTTCCTGCCTCAAAAGATGCCTGTCTATTGTTGTTCCCAGGGGTCCGGTATGTGCATTAGAAAAAGGTCCAGTGCTTGCAAGAATGGGGTTCTCTTTTTTGGAACTGTGTGCAGGGCATGCTGGTCCATGGCAGGGTGAATAGCTATATACACACCAGTGTGTCAGGTACAGGTACAAACTATAGATTTGATTAGCAAAACACTTTAATACAAGTTGGTTTGTGAACTCTAGTAAAAAAATGATAAAACTAGCAGTAATTTTGGGGAGTGAGAAGAAACTGTTTTATAGCCTAAGTTTCACTACTCCCTTCCTTCCTTCCTCTCTCTCCCTTTTCTTTATTTTTTGTTTTTTTATTTATAAAATGGAAATATTGACAAGACCATAGGATAAGAGTGGTACAGTTTCACACAATTCCCACCACCAGAACTCTGTATCCCATCCCCTCCCTTGAAAGCTTTCCTATTTTTTATCTCTCTGGGAGTATGAATCCAGGGTCATTATGGGGTGCAGAAGGTAGAAAGTCTGGCTTCTGTAATTGCTTCCCCACTGAACATGGGCATTGACAGGTCAATCCATACTCCAGCCTGTCTCTCTCTTTCCCTAGTGGGGCGGGGCCTGGGGAAGCAGGGCTCCTGGTAACATTGGTGGGGTTGTCTGCCTAGGGAGGTCTGGTTGGCATCATGGTTACATCTGGAACCTGGTAGCTGAAAAAAGAGCTAACACATAAAGCCAAATTGTTGATTAATCATGAGTCTAAAGGCTGAAATATTGCAGATGAAGATTTAGGCTCTCCCTTTTGAAGATAGCTAGTAGGCTTATTTTAGTTATATTCCAAAGGGCCTATGACTATACTAGTTTTTTCTTGAGCCTGACATCTGGTGTGCAGGTGAGCCCAAGTTGTTGACTGGGGAGATGATGTCATGGCTGAAAAGAGGCCTAGAAAGCTGAATCAGGGAAGAAAGTAGCTCCCAAATATGGGAAAGGTATATAAATATTGTTGACTGTAAACCCCATCCATTTGATATGGGGCCCATATTCAGCTTAGGAGCCTATGTGACCTCTGCATCCTTGTAGGTCTGAGCTCACATTCTATGGTCATGAGTAGGAACATGCCAAGCTGCCCCTATTTCAGGACCCATCTTCCTCAGGTGGTAGAGTATGTAGGAACCTCTCTTCTCTCTCTCTCTCTCTCTTTCCTTCCTTCCTTCTTTTTTTATTTGAGGATTATCACTGGGCCATGGTGCCTGCTTGATAAACTCACTGCTCCTGGTGGCCATATTTTACTTTTTTTTCCCCATTTCATTATTTGTGATATAACAGAGAGAAAATGAGAAGAAAGAGGTAATAGGGAGAATGAAAGAGACACCTGCAGTACTGCTTCACTGCTTCTGAAGCTTCTCCCCTGCAGGTGGGAGTCCAGGGTCTTGGACCTAGGTCCTTGCACATGGTAACAAGTGTGTTAAACCAGATAAACCATCAGTTGGCTTTCTGCCATTTATGATGATGCTCTATTAGTTTTGTATTTTTTTAAATGTGGTGCCAGAGTTGAACACATGAAAAACATGCTGTGTCACTGCATGCCCTCCTTGGCCCCTATAGCATTTTCCTGTCAGAAACTTCCCACAGTGGGCTTATTAAAACAGAAACTTTGTAAAATATTTAGCTTTCATTCCAAGTGGAACATAAGCAGGACAAGATAAAGCACCTCTGAAATCAGTTCTAATTAAAAAAAAAAAAGAGAGAAAGAAATTTTCAGCAGTGCAGCGAATGTGCAAAGAATTAGCTATGCCTCTACTTGGAAGTGACTGACTGATTTCTGAGATTATGTATCAAAGAATAACCTTGTGATAGAAAACAAAGCACGGGTGTCCAGCGGTAGTGCAGCGGGTTAAGCACACATGGCGTAAAGCATTAATGGACTGGCGTAAGGATCCCGGTTCGAGCCCCCAGCTCCCCACCTGCAGGGGAGTCGCTTCACAAGCGGTGAAGCAGGTCTGCAGGTGTCTGTCTTTCTCTCCCCCTCTCTGTCTTTCCCTTCTATTTCCATTTCTCTCTGTCCTACCCAACAACAACTACAACAATAAAACAAGGGCAACAAAAGGGAATAAATAAATCAATATTAAAAAAAGAAAACAAAGCACGTTTTCTTTTTGAAAATAGATTTACTCTAGCTAGCGTATCCTGTACTTAAGGCATTAAATTCAATGATATAAAGCTAGTTTCTACTAGTGAGAGGCCTTTAATAACTATTAGTTGTGATACTGGTACAAGTTGAGCAAAGCTGTTTCAGAAATACTTGGACACAGACCTCAAGAACACAGTATTATCTGTATTTGGAAGCAGCCTAAAATTAATCTAGTGTTGGAGTCTTTATAGGTAGCACATAGCACAGAAAGTATAAACCTGATTTTATAGGAGCCTGTGTTACCCAAGAGATCAATTATAGTTATTTTTGGTCAGCTGGGAATCCCCTCCACAACAGAAAAGATGTGAGACTAGGGAGTGGAAAGTAGGAACAAATGATGGGATGCTGTTAATTGTATTTGTAAAAGACATAACCAGATTAGAAAAGCCAGAATCAAAACCAAGTGATGTCCAAGCCACTTGCCACTTAAGGATAGAGAGTGTGTGTGTGTGTGTGTGTGTGTGTGTGTTTCCTCTGAGAGGGCTTCACATCTATGTGATCATACTGCTGCCCATGGACTCTCACAGACAGAGACAGAGAGGGAGAATGACAGACACCATGGTACCTCTCCACCACTCATGCATGGTGCACCCACGTGGTGCTGGGAGCATGGACCTGAGTCCTTGCACATAGTTGAGTGTGTGTGCTACACGGTGAGCCATCTCCTGGCACCTGGAGAGTTTTGTTTGTTTGTCTTTTAAGTTTGTATTACATATGTGACCACAGAAGCAAATCTCCCCCCCCCTTTTTTCTTTTACCAAAACACTGTTCAACTCTGGCTTATGATTGTACTGGGCATTGAACCTAGGATCTTTGGAGCCTCAGGCATGAAAACTTTTTTGCATAACCATTATGCTATATCTTGGTTTGATTTTTTTTTTTAGGTTGGATATAGATGCCCAAGGTAGGCACCAGATTGAATTTAGATGTCCATGTCCCTTTCTGTGCCCACCCTTGTGCTTACCTAGACTTGTGACTTCTCTATATGAAAAGGCACCAGTGCACATTCCTCCCTGTCTACAGATGTTCCTGCTGGTCTCATTGCATTTGGATTTAGACAGCTGAGAGAATGTAGCACTTATGATTTCATCTGGACTCAAGTGTCTGTCACCTGGGTGTGCTGGGATTAGTCCAAACTGAGCCACTTCTTTCAGGGGTGCAAAGCGATCTGTTTGACTGGGGTCTAGGCCATGTGGGCAGTTGAGGTAACATGACCTAAAGATGCTCTTCCCTTGGTTTTGAATATTAGGGTCCTTTCCCCTAAAACAAATGAAGTATTTCAAATCTTGATACCCACCAATTCCAAAAGTGTCTGTTAATGATGCCAGTGTGGGAAGTTGGCTCCACCTTTTGTTTGTGGTAAACCTCAGTGTCTGTTTTAAAGATCAGTTGTTTCACTTTCATAGTGCTTTATTTTGAATGTATCTTAAAAATCTCCCATAGCAAAAAAAAAAAAAAAAAATCATAGCACAGCAAGGATTTCAGAACTTACAAATTCAGGGTTTTTTTTTTTTTTTTGGTTGTTGTTGTTATTGTTTTGCCACCAGAGTTAAAGTAGTGCTTGCACTATGAACCTACTGCTCCTGGAGGCTTTTTTTTTTGTTTTTTTTTTTGGATAAAGCAGAATGAAACTGAGAAGAGGGGGAGATAGGGAGAAAGACAGACACCTCCAGACCTGCTTCACAACTCATGAAGCATCTTCCCTGCAGGTGGGGAAAGGGGACTTAAACCCAAATCTTTGTGCATAGTATTAATGTACATTTAACTGAGAGTGCCATCTTCCAGCCCACACCCAATTTAGTTTTTTTTAAAGTGATTAACTAGGAAGAATAGAACCTGAAAACTGTAAGCTGGGGTTAAATTGAGTATGGAGGAAAAGTAAAAACACTCAACTACATCTTATATATTATAGAAAAGTGATTCTCAGCTTTGTCTTAGGCTTTTGTGGCAAGACTCCTTTTCTCTCTCTTTTTAAGTTTTTTAAGGGGGGTGTTGAGACCAAAGCACTGCACAGCTCTGGTTTATGGTGGTGCTGGGGATTGAACCTGGAACCTCAGAGCCTTAGGTATGAGTCTTTTTGCATAACTATTATGCTGTGTCCCCAGCCAAAGACTTTTTTTCTCCTTTTTTATTTGTTAATTATTAAGATAAACTTATTGTAGGAAATGAATGAGATTTATGGGCTTAATTTCAAAAACACGAGCGTCTTATTAGTTATGCTGACTAATATTAATTGTAATTATGTTAAATAACATCATAGTCACCATGGGATATTATTAACATAGGGAACATTGGAACAGAGTGTCCATTCTGTCTGGGAGACAAATAGTGGACCCTCTGGAGGCCCTTTGTGAACCAGCACAGAGTTCCCACCTGCTGTTCTAACTGCCTCTCTGGAGCCTCTCCACACCCCCGTCTGGTCTCAGGTCTGCCACTTACTGCCCACCAGGACTAATCACAAAGGATCCAGCCCTAAAGTATTTTTAGAGATTTTTCTTAAAAAATTGAGGTGGCAAAAGAAGTTGTAGTTGTCAGCCTAATAGCAAACCTAGAGGGTCTCAAGTGTATCCAAAACAAAAACAATACAAAGTCAGCAAAAGTTCAGCAGTTGTTTGCTTGGTCATTTAACATGCTAACCCAGATAGAATGGCAATTATTTTATATTTCAATAATAATTCTTAAATTATTATTACCAGTTTCTAGCTGAGCACATATATAATTGCAGCATTTCTAGAATTCTCTAGTACATGAAAACAAAGTTTGTTTTATTTGAAAGAAAGCAAATATTTGATTTACCATTTATGGTGTTCTAATTGTTTTTTCCTTGTTATGTGGTCCAGTTGCAAGGCATCCATGCAAGACATAAACTGTTCAGCCACCTCCTTGGCTCCCATATTTACACAAATTCAAATCTGCTAAAGGGCTTGTAGTTATAGGCAACCTTTCAAATTCAAGGTGAACCTTTAGTTGTAGGTCTACTTTGTAACATATTTTTATTATGACTTAATACATTTATCTACTAAAAATGCTTGAAAAGCTGAAGGTAGGCAAGTTATGTAAAAGAAATGATAAAAATACAGCATTTAGTATCTAAGAAGTATTACTGTGGAACAATTACTATGTGTCAGACACAGTTTTCAGTGCCTCATACAGTCTCATAATAATTACTGTCATCCTAACTGTGGCTGTGAAAACTAGAAGGTATTAGAAGACTTGATGAAGGTTATACAGGAAGTGAGAGAGCTGGATATAGGCAGTCAAAGTTTAGTGCAGAAAATAATTATGCAGTTTAACTAGTTTAAAGGCAAACTAAAATATTTTTTTGACTGTACACTGCCTCCATCAAATGCAGTCTGACATGCTTGTCTCATCTGGTCTGAGTTGGGTAACTGCTTGCTGGTCTGATAGAGAAGTTCAGTCTTTTCTGTTTGTTTGTTTGTGGCACCAGTTATTGCTGAGGCTTGATGCCTTGGTGCCAGGACTCCACTGGTCCTGGTAGTTATTATTTTTTTTCTTGTTTATTTTCTTATAGAGGAAGAGGGAGAGGGAGAAAGATATACAGTATTGCTTCATTACTGTGAAACTTCTCTCCTGTAGCCCCTGTAGGTGGGGACCTGGGACTAAAACTCAAGTCTTTGGGTATGGTAACATGTGCTCTACCAGGTACACCACCTTCTGACCCCTAGTTCTTGTTTTTTTTTTTTTTTTTTTTTTTAAAAAACACATTATTTTAAAGTGGGAGAAGGGAAGAGGGAGGGAGAGGGAGCTATGCACACTTGCACTGTTCATTTCTGGTTCATGGTGGTGCTGGGGATTGAACCTGTGACATCTGAATCTCTGGCATGAAAGTCTTTTACAGGGAGTCGGGCGGTGGCGCAGCGGGTTAAGCGCAGGTGGCGCAAAGCACAAGGACCGGCATTAGGATCCCGGTTCGAACCCCGGCTCCCCACCTGCAGGGAAGTCGCTTCACAGGCGGTGAAGCAGGTCTGCAGGTGTCTCTTTCTCTCCTCCTCTCTGTCTTCCCCTCCTCTCTCCATTTCTCTCTGTCCTATCCAACGACAACAACAATAATAACTACAACAATAAAATAACAAGGGCAACAAAAGGGAATAAATAAATAAAATAAAAATACTTAAAAAAAAAAGAAAGTCTTTTACATAACCATTATGCTATCTCCCTAGTCCCCAAGTTCTGTCTTTACTACAAGTTCAAGTTCTGAGGGGGTAAACTGGTCTGCTCATGGACGGGCATACCAGTCTTCTGCCGTCAGCCTTAGCTGTGCTCTGTTAAGAGTCTGCTGCTTCAGCTGAATCTCAGCGCACAGCAGAGCAATGGTTAAGTTACAGCTATCTTCAATTCAATTTTCAGATCCTACCTTCCCAGATCAAATGGGGGCTGCACAGACCTTTAGAGAACAGGCAGGAAGAGGTTAAGATGAATTCTATTGTTCCTACTCTTCTGTTCTAGGCTCTTAAAGCTAGCGGGTAGATTTCTACTGCTGCCTCTTGTTTATTAACGCTTTCCCAGATGCATTTGAGTGTGTTCTTTGGAAACTTAAACTTACCCATGTAAAATTCTCACTTTTTTTTAAAGCAATGATACTTTCCTGTGGAGTTTGGCATATTATGGTGTAAAAGTTATGTCACTTATCCTTTGTAGCTCACAAAGTTGCTGGAAGTTGTGACTCTAGTGGCAGCTCTTAGGTATGTGTTGTCGCTAATGCAATCTAATATCTTCTTACAACCCTTGCCACTGCTGTGGAGTTGAGGATTATGTTCACTTGTGGGGCCACTATTATGTGATGGCGTGTTTTTTTTTTTTTTTTTTGAATGGTTTGACAAGACTTTCCCAGGACAGCTCCTGTTAATTGCACAATCTATGCCCCACATTTGTTTCTATATGGGTGTCTGAATGCCGTGGTTATGGTTCTTATACCTTTATGATTCAGTGATCCTGTGTACCTCAGTCTCTTGGTGGTTTATGATTTGTAATTTCCCACCCTTAAGACAAATGCTTTGTACCATTAAGCAGGCTTTGATATTTTGGCCCTTTATACAAATATTTCCAATTGTGTGGAAGCAGATTTTAAGATATACTTTCCATTCCTCCGAGTACTACTTTTTATTTGCTGTGCTCTTTAAATGTCTATAGAACTGTCACAGAAAGAAATTTAATGTGATATAAGCTAAATAAAATGTTTTTTCATATATCTGCTTTTAAGAAAGCATTTATTGGGAACTGAATGTAAGACCTCTCTAACCTAGGCTAAGTGGTCGGTGTTCTCATTCTATTCTGAAATCTATTTTAGGTTTAAAGAGCCTTTAAAGAATTCGATAACAACGGTAGCTGCTCTTCCTACAGGGGAAAAGACAGCAGCATAAGATTGCATCCAGTTTCTGGAACATTAAGAATCTCCAGTCAGCTAATCTCATACTTGTGATTTATGACCATGAGTACTGTGTGCTCAAGTCAAATGTAGCCTCACATGCTGTGTGTCAAACAGTTCAGTAGATTTTTCCAGTCATTACTCATCTGCATTAGTTGTTTTATCCCTCTAGGGGTGATCGGACAACTACTTCACTCACAGTGAAGCTATCTTAGTGCTACTAGTCACTTGAAATTTTTCTCATGTGTGGGAGTGATGGTGTAAGACAGATTATGTGGTAATGATGTGTCTGTCCAGAGGTTCGGACTGAGGTAAGTTTTTTTTTTTTGGGGGGGGGTGGGGGCAGGGGAAGGAGTGGGAAGCAGGCAGGGTGACAGAAGACTATATATAGTAGACTCCAGACCCTCAGGCCTTTACCGTGAGCACTGGAATGCACAGCGTGGCAAACCAGCTTTCCTTTTACTGCAATTTGCAGTAGAGTTCTCTGAAAGTATCTTTATTTATTTTATGACCAGAGCACGGCTCAGCTCCGGCTTCTAGTGGCACTGGGATAGAACCTGGGAGAGCCTCTTTGCATCACCATTATGCTATCTCACTGGCCCAGAACTTAATCGGTTACTGGAAAAGTGATGATGCATTTTTCCATTGATAAACACGCCATGACATTTCCAACAGCCCATTATCTTTAGAATAGTTACCTCCTTTGGATTAAAGATAGAGGACAGAAATTCTGCCTTTTGTTTCTGGCAAATGTAAAAACAAGGACCATTCAATAAAGTAACTCAAAAGGCTTGGGTAACACTATTCTCTAAATTGCCCCCTAGAATTCTTATGTGTGAGATGAAGTGCATTCTTTTAAATAATTAACTTCGAAAGTGTGTGCCAAACATGTCCCTTTCCATATCACTAACAGTCTGTAACTTGAAACTCTTGAAGGAAAAAAATGAAGATGGACTCTCTCTGCCCGGTCCCTTTCCAGCGTGTTGTTCATGAACCCTGCACCTTGGACCCCAAGCACTGGCCGCCTGAGCTTCACATGCTGACGAGCTTCCCCTGAGGTGTGTGCTTTGCAGAAATGGGAGGGACTGAGGTTGCTGTTAGGCTATTGGTGTCAGGAGGTGTAGATACAGGTTGTGAACAGTTAACCAAGGAAGTGGTTTAGTGACTGGGAAGGAAAGCAGGTGTCTGGAACAACTGTTCCACTTAATCTGTTTGTTTGCACTAGAAACAGGCAAGTTTGGGTGAAATAGTTTTCCTGTGCACCTGCTATGTCAGCCTTCCTGCTATCCTAGTGGGTTTCTAGAGCTTAGAACTTATTCTGTGCAAAGTAGAATTAAAACTCTCAAATTTTGCCAGATTTTACATTTTTTTGCCCTACTTGGGCTTCATGCACATGCAATTTAACTTCTCCCAGGCCAGCTGTTTTCATTATTTTTGAGACAGAGAGGAAGAGACACAACTCATGTGGTGCCAGGGCTCAAGCCTACGCTGTCATTCCCAACCACTAAACTGTTTGAAATAATCTAGTACAACAAAAGCATGGCTATTTTGTTTTAATGAGAAACATCTTGAGTTGTGCATATCACAAACAGCTTCAAGTTTCTGCACCAATCTCTCTGTTGCCAAACAAAACCTGAAGCAGCACATTAAATGTGAAGTCTTATAAAATTAACTTACAAAAATGTCCTTAGTCAAGTCTGTCATTTGGCATTTACTGTACATTAGTCAAAAGCTCAAGCTAAAATCTGATTTTTTAAAAAAAAAATCAAAGTTTACAATATTCATACACATTGAGCATTGTTAAAAATATGCACAAATACCCACATCCATGCAATATAAAAGAGCAGACCCCCCACCCCCAGTACTGAACAGAACATTCTGGTTTAGAACCTATATAGTTCAAGATAGCTGATTGGAATAAAATTCATTCTGAGCATTTAAAATGATTGTTTCAAACAATTAGTCAGGAGTTTAAGCCGGTTTCTGAACCATCTCTAAGGTAAAATCTGCTAGCTTGTTTCTACAGTGTAATTAAGTGATGGGCACTACTGCTTAATAATGTTGTTTCACAAAGTGCTTGGCTTTTCAGGAAACAGCAGTTTCCAAGGATCCTGAAACCAATTACCTTTGCCAAAATGCCTTAGGACTGTTGCGCAGGCTCCCTGGTGGGGAAAATTATCACTGGACAGCTGCCCCGGATCCCTAGAGAGAGGTCTCTGCAGCAGGTCCCTGGATGTGTCCCTCAATGTCACTCACACAATGCCCGGGGGCCATGAGCTGGGTGCGGTGTAACAGGCTGGTGGTGGTGTGGTGCAGGTCAGGCGGAGCCCTCTATGTGGGGGGTGGCCCATTGGTGTACCTCAGCATGGGGTAAAAGGACCTGGCGAAGTTATTGGCTTGAGTGCAGCTATAGTCCTCTTCGGAGGATGGCAGCAGGCAGGCCAGAAACAGGAGCAGCAGCAGGAGCAGCTGTAGGGGCAGCGCTGCCCTGATCACCCGGGAGAGGAAGGAGCGCGGAGGTCTGGAGCTGCTGGAGCCTGAGGGGCTGGGTGCCCTGCTGGCAGAGGAAGTTGAGAGGTGATCAGTAGGTTCCAGATGGGAAACCCATTCACATCACCCACTCCTTATGTAAAGAGGTCCAGGACCTGAGACAGGCCCAATAACTGGAATTTTGTGTTGGAAGGGAAGCCCAGTCCTCTCCACAACAAAAGAAGGGTTTTTGTTTTTTTTTTTAGAAGGGCGTTGAAAAGTGAGTGGCACTGACTGGCAAGACTGGTGAGGGTAAGCGGGAACTTGTATCTGCAGCTACACTGTCCTTACCTGCTGCCTGTCTGGTTCTTGCCTTTCGTAGTTTTCTCTGCTCCAAACTGCTGGGTGAAAAATACAGTTAGTCAGTTGAAGATTATACCTGTAAGTAGTAAATAACTTTTCCTTTTTAGTTATTCAATATATACCTGCCTTACATTGTCTTTCTGACAATGTACAGTGAAAGTCTATGAGGTAAGAAATTGTGTCTGTCAAACTGTCAAGTTTCACATTCGTGTTTTTTGTTTGTTTGATATTTTTTAAATTTTTTTATATTTATTTTATTTATTTTTTCCCTTTTGTTGCCCTTGTTGTTTTATTGTTGTAGTTATTATTGTTATTGGATAGGACAGAGAGAAATGGAGAGAGGGAGGGGAAGACAGAGAGGAGGAGAGAAAGATAGACACCTGCAGACCTGCTTCACCGCCTGTGAAGCGACTCCCCTGCAGGTGGGGAGCCGGGGTTCGAACTGGGATCCTTATGCCGGTCTTTGTGCTTTGCGCCACCTGCGCTTAGCCCGCTGTACTACAGCCCGACTCCCTGTTTGATATTTTATGAAGAGATGAGGACCCTTCCCCACTACAAGTTATGAGGGCTCTTGTTTTTCTCCCCCCACTCTGGTCTCAGAGTAGAGCAGCTAAGAGAAGACAACTTTTGAGTTATTTTCACTATAAAGGTTCTTTGGATCAAGTCTCTCCATGGATCAGCAGGTTGAAGCAGATCTGTATTACCTTGAAATCTCCTGGTGGGCTCCTTCACCCACAGAAGGTGAAAGAGAGGGAGGAGAGACATCATAGCACTGCCTGAGAAATTTCACTTTATATGATGCTCCAATCCAGGCCCTTGTGCATGGTCAAGTGTGCGCTCTACTAGGTGAGCCACCACCCAACTCCCTTAGTAACTTAAAAATTACTAATGACAGACCACCACTGTCATAGGGAGTGTCAGGGGTTGGACTCAAGGCCTACACTTTCAACAGCCTCCTAAGCCACTTAACTTAAACAAACCAGTAGGTTTCTCACCTTCACTTGGGGAGCACGCAAGGATGCTGCTGACAGCTGGTCTCCAGAGTCTACCTTGTCAAAGCCAGGCAGAGGTAGGTCTGGGTTCTGAAATCCACAAGCCAGAAATTCAGCATGGGGAACCAGAAGGTTCTGAATAGTTTCAGAGCACAAAAATGCACTTGGTGCAGATTCTTCATTACACCACTCACCCCTTTCCTAATTCAAATCTTTCTTAAAAGGAGAGCACACTTCTCCCTTCAACAGGGCTTTTTGGAAAAAAAAAAAAAAGACATGGGCTGGGCGGCAGGCTAAGTGCACATGGCACCAGGACCAGTGTAAGGGTCCTGGTTCAAGACCCTGGCTCCCCACTTGCAGGGAGGTTGCTTTACAAGCGGTGAAGCAGGTCTGCAAGTGTCTTTCTCTCCCCCTCCTCTCTCGATTTCTCTCTGTCCTATCCAACAACACTGATAAACAATAAGGGCAACAAAAGGGAAAAAAATAGCCTCCAGGAGCAGTAAATTTGTAGTGCCCCAGCAAAAAAGAAAAGAGAGAGAGACACCTGTATCATTGCTCCACCGCACATAGAGCTTCCTCTTTCCCTGCAGGTAGAGTCTGGGGGCTTGAACCCAGATAAGACTTTTTTTTTTTTGTCCCTGGGGTTATAGTCAGTGTCCTTACCAGATTTCTTTTACTTTTTCTTACTCTCAGAGAGAGACAGACACCTGCAAGCACTGCTAGTGAAGTTTCCTCCCTGCAGGTGAGGAGCTGGGGCTTGTACCCGAGTCCGAGTCCATGCATATGGTAAAGTGTGCGCTCTACCAGATGTATTCCCAACCCCCACCGGTTTTTAGGATATAAAGAAATGTAAACAAGGGAAAGCCAACCACATGCAGGTAGTGTGGAAACTGAGATTAAAGGCAGCATTTCCAGTGGATGGTGAGTTTGCTGCAAGTAGTGAAGTGATCAATCATGTGGCCATCAAAACAAGACAGCCCTGGCAGCACAGATGAGTCTGTTTAGTGAGGCTAGGTGTACAGATTTCCTTTTGAGTTGACTACATTTGTATTTTGAGACTTACCTGGCTTTCCTGTAAGGACATTAAATCTTGGGATACTTGCTCCAGTAGCTGTTTGAGTTTCTTCTCAATAACATGAACCTTTTCTTCTGCTTCAATGTAGTCTTCACCATGTCCCTTGATCAGAAGGCTGTTTGAAATCTCTTGCAAGGAGTTTACTTGAGGTTGACATTCCACTAGCTCCTTTTCTAGTTGCTAAAAACAAACGTATATTAAAATAGTTGCTGATCAAAAGAGAAGCGAGTGTGACCAGCTGCGATTTGTCAATTATCAGGGAAGCTCCTGTCAGGATGAATGTGGGTGGTGCCGAATCCAAAACCTTCTAATTCTGTATGTGGATCATGGAGTGAGCAGGCAAATGTACATCCTATTCCTTTTCACTCTAGAGATATCTGTGATGCTGGAAAGAACTAAAGCATCAAGGGAATAGTCTGAGAGGACCAGGTTTTTAGGGCCAGCAAGGTAACTCACCTGCTTTGTCCTGCAAATAACCCAGGTTCCAGCCCTGCCCTCTGCTATGGAGCAAACTCTGGTATCTACTTTTTCTCCCTCCCTCTCTGTATGAAAAAACTGGCCTGCAGTGGTGAAGCCAGAGCATATGAATCAACACAACAAAATCCAGAAATTTGAAATATACGTTTGTTCAAGGATTTAGGAGTTTCTACAAAACAAAGTATGTATGTGAAAATATGGTGATTAATATGAATGAATAGGCTATTTTCTATTGGGGGGGCTTCAGGTGCATGATGGTGGAGGAGGACCTAAGTTAGGGGTAAGAAACTTTACACAGGTATCAACAACTGTATCTACTGTAAACCATTACTCCCCGCAAAAGAAAATAGCAAAGAAACACTACATACTGCGAAAAATTATTTCCTCATCTAGATTTGACTATATATTCCTTAAGCTCACTATAGATGTTTTCCTTTATTTATATTTAAAAAAATTAAAAAAGGAAGAGTCCCTCATCCACTATGGCAGGAAGTCAAGGTTAAATATAAAGTAAAAACATTAAACAATCTAGAGGTAAGTGAATCAGGTTTAGTCATCAGGGTGTGTCTCTTCCTTGCAAGCCAATTTAGTAGTCACTAGACAACCTCTGGCTATTTCAACTGAAGTGAATTCAAAACAGTTTATCAGAATATAAGCACTCAGTTGCTACCGTCATTACCATCTTAAAATCTAGAACATCTCCTTGCTGCAAAAAGTTCTTAACAGTGCTGCTGTGGAAAACTGAGCTTCACAAAGGTCTTAGCACACTTTCTTTTTTTCTTTTACTTTTACTTCAGGATTATCAGTGGGGCTTGGTGCCTGCCCCATAACTCCTCTGCTTGTGGTGCTGATTTTTCCTTTTATAATAGAGACAGACAGACACCTGTAGCACCGTGTCACTACTTGTGAAGCTTCACTCCTGCATGTGGGGACTGGGTCTTGAATCCACTAATTCCAGTGGCCTTTTTTTTTTTTTTAAATAGAGATTGGGAGGGATGCAGTGCTTCACTGCCTGAAGATGAGGACTGGGGGCTTGAACCCAGGTCCTTGTGCATGGGGATGTGTTTTTTACCAGGTGTGGCCTAGTCCACAAATATTTTTAAAACAGTGATCAAGATTTTGATTAGATTTAACTTATTTAAAATTAATGGACATGGGAAACTCAGCCACAAATGACCCCTAGCACATTGCCTGCCCATCACATGAGCTGTATTCACAAGAGGGGGAAAAAGACTTTTAGTCAAAAGAACAGAAGATACTGCTTAAATATCTTTGTCCTCAATTCCTGAATATTTTGAAAACCCTGGACCAAGGCTGCTCAGCAAACACTAACTGGGACACGAGAGCAGCACTCCTGAGCAGGACTTTGATATTCACACCACCGGTTTCCTTGCTCCCAGAAATGCCAGGTGAGGAAGCATAAAAGAAAAAAAAAATTTTTTTTATCACCACCAGGGTTATTGCTGGGCTGAGTGCCAGCACTATGAATCGACCACTCCTGACAGCCATTTTCTCTGTCACTATTTTGACAGGAGAGATAAAGACACCTGCAGACCTGCTTCACTGCTTGTGAAGTGTCGTCCCTGCACATGGTGCAATGTGTGCTTAAACAGGGGATGCCACCACCTGGCCGCATACAGCGGCATGTTTAGAACTCCTAGAAAGAAACTTACCATGAGTTCATCCCGACACTCCAAGAGAACCTGGGGGTCTGCATTTGGCTCGGTGACATGGGCCTTCTGCCTGCGGCTCTCAGCGTTTGCTAACCACAGTAGCAGGTTTTGACTCAACTGGTGGAAGTCCTTCCAAAGAGAAAAAAAAATTCTGAGCATTGCAGGTGTGCTGGTTGGTGTTTCTAATTCATTACAGACACTGTTTACTTACTCAGTGACTAAAAGGGCCCCCAGCCAGGGGAAGAGGGATGTAGGGAAGGAGTTTGGCCCAGCCCAGAAGGTCTGATGCATTTTGCCAAATGAAAAGTGGGCTATCAGAATGTCCCCAGTGATGTAAAGGAAGAGGGCCATCCATACCAACTGGCCAACAAATCTGTGGGGTTGAGTGGCTAAGGGAGCCCTACAAGACAGGCCATGGCTACATGTGGTGAGTGGCCTTATAATGGAGCCAGAGGTACAGTGTGGTGCAAAGCTGATGAGTGCTGAGTGTTTACTGAGTCAGGTACTGGGCTAATTCAGTGCTCCGAGTTCTACAAAAAGACCCAGTGAGGTACGTGCTAAATTTACTCCCCTTTTCAGCTGAGAAAACTGAGGCTTTAGAGGATGCAACGAAGAGGCCAAAGTCAACACAGCTGTTACACTGTAGAGCTGGCTTAAAAATGTACTTTGAATTAATCACTGTGCCCTAGGGCTTTCCTGACACAGGCCAATACAGAGATGGTGCTTCAGACCTACGGGAACATTTGTGGATGCCATTCTGAGAGGAGTGGGCCTGGGCAACAGAGCAAGAGGCGGCAGGCGGGCCTCTCTGAAGTGGATGGTAAAGGCATGTTTCCTAACACAAGGCATAGCTGGCTATGCCAAAGCAGTCTGCTGATGATAAAAATATCTGCTTCTGCCACCCATGTTGGTCCGGCTGTGCCAGGACAGGACATAGGCAGCTGGGTGCTGAATCAGCGTACCTGGCACTGCATGAGCGACCGCCGCAGGCTCTCTCTCCAGCTCTCCACCGCGCACCGTGCCGAGTCCCAGTGCAGACTCAGCTGGCCCACTCTACTCTGGAGCTCTTTGGATTCGGCGCTCTCGGCTTGCAGAAATTCCCTGCTGTTCACGCTGACAGAGACCATTAAAGCTTTGTAGGCTTCAAAAGCCTTTAATATCTCCTATTGTAGAGGGAAAAGACCAAGTTAGGCACTTTGAAAATAGTGATGTGGGGTTCACTGTGACCCTCAGAAGAGAAAGGATCTGCTCAATGCTCTCCCAAGTGGCAGCCACAGAAATAAGCATGACCTTGCCTGTGACTGGCTGGGCAGCATCAGGTGACGGAGCTGCCTTATACAGAGCCAGTGCACTTGGCCAGCCGGGCCCATGAGCTGAGGCCTGTTTCTGGCTGGCAGGCAGATGTCATGGGAGGGTTGAACAGACACTATTTACTAAATAGTAGTAAACAATCATCCTGCATTTGCCCAGAGCTGCCAAAGAAGTGTTATTCCTTTGTATGAATGATAACCCTTAACACAAAGTAAAATAAACGTACAGATCTAAAGAATTGTCTTTGTGTTTCCCCAAGCCATTGCCCTGAGACCTCTTAGGAGCTCAGGCTAATGGTCAGGACTGAGGCTGCCAGTTCCTGTGAGGTGAGCGCTGACAGTGTGGAGAACAAACTGTAACTGCACAACAGAAGAGCCAAGCCATAGAATTCATCCAGGTGAGCTGGTTCTTCCAACGCTCTACCAACAGACTTGGGAGAGACAGAGAGGAGAGATACCTCTGTACCGCCCTGGAGCCCCCATGTGGTGTCAAGGCTTGAACCCAAGGCCTTATGTATGGTAAGGTGTGCACCTTACCAGGTGAGCTATTCCCTAGTCCTCCACCACCAGTCTTGGTTGGAACCACTGCACACAGTTTGGAAGGGTGGTGTGAAGCTACCTAATGGTGGCTGCTAGCACTTCCATAGAGTTCAGAGGGGCTAGATGGTGTTGCCCCAACTTAAGCACACATAGTATGAAGTATCAGGACCTGGGTTTGAGCCCCCGCTCCCTACCTGCATGGGGGATGCTTCACAAGTGGTGAAGCATGTCTGCAGGTGTATCTTTCTCTCTCCCTCTATCTCCTCCTCTTTCAATTTCTCTATCCTATAAAATGGAAAACATGGCCTCCAGGAGCAGTGGATTCATAGTGCTGGCACCAAGCCCCAGAGATAACCCTAGAGGCAAAAAAAAAAAAAAGTCCATAAAATTCAGAGGTAGGGGCCAGGTGATGACACACCTGGCTGAGTGCACACATAGTGTACAAAAACCTGGGTTCAAGCCCCTGGTGCCCATCTGCAAGGGGATAACTTCATGAGCAATGAAGCAATGCTGTAGGTATCTCTCTATTCCTCGGTCTTCCCCTCTCCTCACAATTTCTCTGTCTCTATCCAAAATAAAGATTTGCTAAAATCTTTTTCCCCAGAGGTGCCTCTGAAATTAGTTGTTTCTAGAACTAGGCATTTGGGCCTCACCTGCCCAGTGCTGCTTTAGGATCATTTGTAAAATGCTCTGCACCTGGGTCCTTGCATGTTCCAAGAAGTGAGATGCATGAGATTCTACCCTTGTACAACTGCAAAGTATCCCCTGCTCCACTAATCATGCCTCTCCATGCTTCACACGCACCTGCATTCTCTTCACTCTGAGCTGCATTTCCTGGACATCAGAGGGAGGCTTTTCCACCTTGAATGTTTCTAGCTCTGCTTCAGTTTTTTTCAGCCATGTGGTAATGTCACTAATATCAGAGTTCAGCTGCTGCAAGTTCTGTTTTAGTCTGAGTTTATCATGGAATTCTTGTGCTTGAATCAACTCCCATCTTTCAAAGGCACCTGGAATAAAAAGCCACCATCAGAAAGAATCAATAATGCAAACATATGTCTCTTCCTTCAACTATTTCAGGGTCAGTGTGATAATACTTGTAAGGAATGCCCCTTACAGGAGGCTCAGGCGTTTGAAGTTATCATTTCCCTTAGAAAGCAGAATAGCAAGTTTCCCTTGCTCTGGTTCAAGGCCAATGTCCCTACACTCCCATGAGGGCTGGAATGTGCTCCGTGTATGCGGAGGAGGGCAGGGAACAGAACCTAACATGTTGCCAGTATGTGCTGTAGGAACAAGTTCAGAATTTCAGTCCACACTATTTGAGGGGATTTTTTTTCCCTTTGGTCTGTGAATGATGAGGCCAATATGATCAACCTGACTCTGACTTAGTCAAGAAGTTAATTTCATAATTGTTGAACGTGAGACACCAAATGGTCTTTGATCACCACCTTCATGTGTAACCGTACAAGTGAAGTTTTTAAGAGCGATTTCGAAAGTCAAGAGAAAGCATAGGGAATTTGATCATCTACACAAGAAAGCTCACTCTGTGATGGCATTGGCTGCTGTAGAGTAAGAGCAGCCGCTTTGGTGAGATAGATATTGAATTGACATTTATCTTGACATTCCATTAAGCAATGAAAAAACAGATGCCCAATCAGCACCAAACTCCACGTCCTGTAGCTACAGCCTGATGTAACTGTACCTGGCTGCTGCCCAGCTAGACTGGCCAGGTCCTCATTGCCTTGCTGTGAGTCACCTTTCAAGACACTGGGGTCTTCCTTGCCACCATCGGTGCCTGGAGATAACAGCAGCTTGACCTAGAATGAGCCAGTGCTTTAGTTACCACCTATCCATTTTCAAAGCCAGCAAAAGAGTAACTTAACCTATGTCAGGAAGTCAAAAATGAAGTTAAGAGCCCTTCCTCATAAGGTTAACTGTTAGCAATATATGTGTATTTTGGTATATTTGCACAGCTAACAGTTAAGGACAAGCAGGGCTGGGGGCTGGTTAGTAGCACAGCGGGTTAAGCATACATGGCACAAAGTGCAAAGACCAGCATAAGGATCCCAGTTTGAGCCCCTGGCTCCCCACCTTCAGGGAGTCACTTCACAAGTGGTGAAGCAGGTCTGCAGGTATCTGTCTGTCTTCTCTCTCGATTTCTCTCTGTCCTAGACAACAATGATAAACAACAAAAACAATAAAAGGGGAAGAAATGGCTTCCAGGAGCAGTGGATCCGTAGTGCACGCATCAACCGTCAGTGATACCTTGGAGGCAAATAATAATAATAATGATAATAATTAAAAAAAAAAAAGAACAAGCAGGGCTTTGGGCAGAGAAAAGGTCGAGGGAGGGGAAAGCAGGTGAGCCTTCAATATTGGAAATAAAGTGGCCTGATTTAATTTGCAAGTGTTCACACAAACCATAGAAAAGAAAGTCACTGAGGTGACCAGAAAACTATTGTGTGAGCACTTTTACATTTGTAGCATCTCATACTATTTTAGTCATCTCTCTCAGATCCTGTCTGGAGCTGGCTGACATTATTGTCAATGGCAATCGGAAGCAAAGAACAAACCCGCCTTCAAGGGTCATTTGTGACCAAGTATTTATCTTTCATGTACTGACTTTTATTACTGACTCTTTTGCTATCACAGAGCTGATTGGGCTATTTTACTTACCCAAAGGAAAAAGTCTTTTCCAAAAATAAGTGTATTCTTTTTTTAGAAAAGTCATGCTTTCTTTGGGCAATGCCCATACAGGATCTTTTTGTGGAATGAAAAACACTTCCTAGATTTGTTACTCATTTCGGATTAAAAAAAAAAAAGAAGAAATTGAGTTTTTGCAACTTCCCAGGTGAGGAACACAAGTACCAAACTGATGAAGCCAAATTATGTAGCTGTGGTTATACTGCAAAAATGAGACCCTGGGGTCTCTCTCCTCCACACTGTGAGGACTTACTCTGCACCAGAGAAGGGGCAGATCGAAAGTGACACACTGGCAGTGTCCTCAAGGGGCCCCTTTCTAGGAGTGAATATTATTAGTGGAGAATGTTCTGCCTGTACATGGTCAGACCCAAGGTACTTTGTAAAGGGGTGTCCATGCCCACTTCTGGTCAACATTAAACCTTGGGCTGTGTGCCCTCCATCAGCTGCCAAGACAGGGCATACCAAGGATTCATGTTGTCTCAAGAACATACCTCATGGCCCAGCCAAAGAACACCTATGTGTATACCTATGCTCACAGAAGCACAAACTGTAATAGCCCAAACCTGGAAGCAACCCAGATGCCCAACAACAGATGAAAGGGTAAGAATGTTGTGGTACACAAAAGGGAATACTACTCAGTCGTTAAAAATGATGAAGTCATCCCCTTACCCTCACCTTGGGTGGAATTTAAAGCAATCAGGTTAAGTGAGACATGCCAAAAAAGAGGACAGATACTGATGATCTCACTTGCAGGTGGAACTTAAGAAAACAGGGACAGAAAGGGAAAATCTCAAGTGAAACTTGAACTGGGCATGGCGTGTTGCAGTAAAGCAAAGGGAAAGGAGGGGATGGAGCGAGAGGTGGGAGTCCTGGCCTATGACAGTGGAACTGGACCTAAGTTGAAGGTGAGAGTGCTATACAGACACCTATCACAGGGAGATGAGAAATTGGACCCATATGTCAACAACTATACTGTAAACCACTAAGCCCCCAGTAAAATTATTAAAAAGGAGAAGAAAGAGGAGGAGGAGGGAAAGGAGGAGGAGGAGGAGGAAGGCAGCAAAGAAAGTCACAAATGTCTGCCGAGGAAGAGGAGATTCTGGATTGGGTATGGACATCCCTTTACAAAATAACTTGGGTGGGGGGCTGGGTGGTGGACACTCAGTTAAGCACACATATCACCATGTATAAGGATCCGGGTTCAAGCCCCTACCCCCCCCCCCACCTGCAGGGAGGACACTTTGCGAGTGGTGAAGCAGGTCTGCAGGTGTCTGTCTCCTCCTTCCCTCTCTGTCTGTCCTTCCCTCTCAATTTCTCTGTTCTGTCAAAATAAATAAATATAAAAGAAAGGGAATGGAAAGGGAGGGGAAAAAAGGAAAAATGACTATCAGGAGTGAACCCCAATAATAACCCTGGTGGCAAAAAACAAAACAACAGCACAAACTTGGATCTGAACAGGTGCAGGCAAAAATCTTCCCCAATGATTTAACAATGTTCATGCCTAGAAAGAGGGCTCTTTGAGAACGGAGTCAGTGATGTTCATATTGCTTTGGTTTTAAGCAGTGATACTAAATGTACACGAGATATTATATTATCTATTTTTGTTTTGCTTTGTACCAGAGCACTGCTCAGCTCTAGTGTATAGTGGTACTGGGGATTGAACTTGGGACCTATGGTGCCTCAAGCATGAAAGTCTTTTTGCATAGCCATTATGCTATCTCCCTAGCCTTACATAAAACATTTTGATTTTAACCTACTCATCACTCATCCTCTGCACTGAAAATCATTGTGGCAGACATTAAACCTCAGGATGGCTGCCCTCTAATAGCCACCAAGCCAGAGCAAGCCAAGGATTCACGCTGTCTGAAAATGAAGCAGAAGGAACTGTCACTGTTATAAACAGTAACTCAGAGCCGTAACAGGAGTGGTGATGATCACTTCTGAGGGCCTTTCTTTTTTTTTAAATTTTATTTATTTATTTATTTATTTACTGGCTAGAGACAGCCAGAAATTGAGAGGGAAGAGGATGATAGAAAGGGTTAGGGACAGAAAGTCACCTGCAACACTGCTTCACCACTTGCGATGCTTTCTCCCTGCAGGTGAGGACTGGGGGCTTGAACCTGGGTCCTTGTGCATTGTAACATGTGTGCTCAACCAGGTGCGCCACAACCTGGCCCCTTGAGGGACTTTCTTATATTTTCACACACAGAATCCTGGGTGGGAAGGTTGACACTCAGGTGAGGAAAACTTAAAGGGAAAGGCAAAGTGCTTGTCCCCCAGAGGAATCCACTGGTAGTGCTAGGATTCAAACAAGTCTGCAGTAGCATACTGGTAAATCTGTATCACCATCATCTTAATTTATTAGATAGAGACCGTCAGAAATCAAGAGCAGAGGGAGAGAGGCAGAGAGATACCTACAGAACTGCTTCAGCACACTCAAAGCTTTCCCCCTGTAGGTAGGGACGGGGGCTCGAACCTGGGACCTTGTGCATTGTAACATGTGCTCTCAACCAAGTGCACCACCACCTGGCCTCCCTGGTAAGTCTTTCTGAATATGAAGTTGTAATTTTCTGAACAGGGTGTGTGATCAAAAAGTAAGTAACGGTTTGGGAGATCAGGAGCAACCCAGAAAAGCCAGCACTTTGCTTTTCCACTATTTGCATGGATCACTGAGTCGACAATAATAATCACCATGAGATCACATCCACAGAGAGATGGGTTTGGGCTAGAAAGTGACTTCTAACTCTGGTCATTCCCCCCCCCCCCCGGAATTCTAATAAAGTATAAACAACTCAGCAGAGAGAGTGAGTGACAAGGGAAAACTAAAAATATGTCCAGCGAGTGAATACAGGCGGTATACACCAAAATCTCCTAAAAACTCTAACTGGTATTCATGCACTTGGATTTACTCCTGGGTGTTCAAGACTTACATAGCCTGGCTTGTAAGGGGTGCTGGAATCTTCGGGGGGGATGGGCTGAATATTCCTCTCGCCTCCCATTTGTTTGTAGCGATGCTTGGGGCTGGAAGGGCTGTCAGGAACATGCCATGAGTGGCCCTCAGAGATGGATTTACCTGCAACAACAAATACCCAGTAACAATCCATTCTCTCCAGAGGACCCATATTTGGTTACACAGAAAAGGTCATGGGTAACATGGATTACAGTAGGACATGGATTCTGCAGCTTTCCTTGCAAAGCATGCACGTTTGCAAAATGTCAGTATGTCCCAGAAGGGAATGAGATGAGAGTCATGCAGCTGAGCAACACTGGGCCTCCACAAGATGGAATCACAATGGAGTATGACAAACATGGTTTGCTGCAGGATGTGGGGTGTTTTGGAGCCGAGGTCGCTAGTGAGGGGGGGCGGGGACAATGGGCAGCAAGGCCGGGTCTGAGGTTAAAGAGGTTGGGGGGCTGGAAGCACTGTCAGGAGTGAAGGGGAGATTGAACACCAGGGTGGACATGGGGATCACAGGTAGCTGTTTGTGGCTCTACCCCATCACTACAGATAGACATGAGATGGGGATAAAGATTAAAGCTGCAAGTCAAGGAAGAGGAAGCTTCTTCTGGTAGATGAAATAGTACCTCTGTCCCTCCCCACATGCCCTCACCGTCTCCCCAGGAAGTCACCATAAGCAAGGAAATAGTTCCAAGCTAAGCCACCATGAAGAAAGCCTGGCCCATCCCAAAGGACGTCAGTTAGATGGAAGGAAAAAAAACAAAACACAAATCGTAAGGCATCATGAAAAATCCACTCTGCACAGGCCTGAGGGGGAGGAGAGGGGTGGTGCTGAGACGTTGCGATCTGGGTAGAAGGAGCACGCAGGTATGTGTGAGTACAGCAGTGTAAATACACCATGACACAAGGACCAAGGCGCATGGTGTCCACAGAAGGCAGAGGTCAGACATGACATGGGAGCGAGGTTTAGGATGCAGTGTGTGCCACAGGATGCTGCCATGTTGAGACACATGCACAGGCAGGGGCCTACCAGAAGACGCTTTCAAAGTGTTTGTGGTCATTTTAAGATATGCCTCAGGATTTTCAGGGATTTCTACATCTGAAAAAGAATAATGTCGGTTTCCTCACTGCAGGAGTCTGTAGATGAATGCCCACAAGTATTAAGTTAAAACAGTAGAAACATTGTTGGCGGGGAGGAGAAAAGTAACTACCTTTTTATCTGTTTTCTTAAAAAGTTTTCAAGAACCAGAGGGTTTGTTTTAGCCAACTCCTGAGGGCCTGAAGTACTGAAGGGGGTGGGGTGAGGGGGAAGTGCACAGAAAAGATGGAGACACACAATCCTCTGACGCTCTGAAAGACCCAGCAGAAAACGTCACTGATGAGCTTCCCAAAGAATCAGAGACACCAGCCAATGGGCTTCATGTCCCAAATGTGAATTTCATTTTCCTCCCCTTACTCTGCTTGTAATAGAAGTGAGCCAACTCTCAGGTAAGTCACAGGTGGGCAGGACAAGACACAGGAAGTCACAGGAAGTCTGGGCCAGCCATTAGCTGAGCCCTTTGTGCTTGCTGAAAGGTGGCCATATTGCTAAGGTGCTAAAACCATAGCCCATTGGGTCCATTGCCAGGGCTCTGGAAATGCAGCTGTTACCTGACAGTGCACTGTAGAATGGGGCCTCCTCGTCGTCTTCATGAGAGGACGAGCCCCCCACGTCACCTGTGTGGTCCCACTCCAGGGGGATGGAGTCCACACTGACCGGGGTCTCACAGCCAGATCGCTCAGGCCCAGGTGCCGGGGGCACCAGATGACAAAGGGACTGTGGGGATGAGGGTTCACTCTCTCTCCTTTTACGCCAAGTGTCAGTCTGGATCTCTCTGGGGTCTTCCATGTCTGCTTCATTCTCAGAGGCCTCCTTTTCATCTTCCAAGCCCTAAAATGGAAATAGCAAGGGTTCAAAACGAACTAATCACAGGTATTGTGGTTACAGGAGCATCAGAATTCTGAGGCACCAGCAGTATCTGAAAAAAGATCACCGCCAGCATTTGAGGCTTTTTCCTCCCTCTTCTCTCCCTCCCTCCCTCCCTCCCTTCCTTCCTTCCTCTCTCTCCCCCCACCCTCTTATTCCTAGGTCCTGCTGTCAGATTTTTCAATTTACATGGCGAGTTAGGCGTAGCAAGGGCACTACAGTCTGATTTTTCTACAAATTCCAGCTTCTGTCCAAGGCAAGCTGTAGGTTAAGTAACTTTATCTAGAAGAAAAGGAAATGAAGGCCAAATTTCATTGGTGGTCAATGGCAAGTTCTGAAAAAGAATAGTTAAAAATGATTTTTAAAAGCTTTTAGAGTGTTATGGATAAGACTCACAGGCTCCAGGACCACGTGTCCTAGGCCCATTCTTTCTTATTCCCTAATCTTGTTTAAAAGACAGACTGTCCTGTAATGCCTTCAAGAAACATGACTGTAAATTACTATATTTAAGAATGAGATATTACAGGGTAATTTTTTAGGCTGACTGGTGAAGAAATAATTACAAGTTAGTTAGATGGACATTAAAAAAAGGAAGAGAGTGAGTGAAGCGAGTCAGTTACATTGGCATACAAACCCAGTGAACCCTAAAATTCCCCAATACTAGAATGAAAAGGTTACTACTTCCCAAGTTACTACTATATAAGCAAAACCAGAACAGTGAATGATATATTCAGAAGGGTTGGCACATGCTGGAAAAGCCTGAACTGAACGGAACATAAAGAACACAGGTTATAAGAGTACGGATTTTCAGACATGTCATCCTTTTCACTGGGTAATGCAAACTTCCAAGTCACTGTGGCTCTGTATTAGTGAAAACAGGAAAAAAAAAATTACAGGTTTTCTGCCACATAATAAATCATAATTAAGCAAAGCAGAATATGTCTGATTATTTTTTAAAAGAAGAAGAAGGAGGAGGAGGAGGAGAAGAAGGAGAAGGGGGCAGTGACACATCTGGTCGAGTACACACATTACCATGTGCAAGGACCTGGGTTCAAGACCCTAGTCCTTGCCTGAATGGGGCAAGCTTCACAAGTGGTGAAGCAGTACTGCAAGTGTCTCCTCTTCCTATTTCCACTTTCCCTTTCAATTTCTCTGTCTCCAGAAAGAAAGGCAAAACACAAAAAGAGATTTGGCCACTCAACTGTAAGTGTCCCAGAAGCCCTCTGTGGGCAGAGACCCCCTTACCGGAGCATGGGAGGTGAGCCGTCGGTGGAATCGAGAGACTCTGCCAAATACTTCCTGGCAGTACCGGTGCAGTTCCTCCAACTCATCTTCAATCAGTACAGCATCTAGGGGCTCACTCTTTTGAATGAGCTGCTCCCCAAAGACAATGAGCTGATCAATCTTGTTGGTATTTAATGTGATCTCCTGCTGGAAACCCTAGTCAGAACACGAGAGAAAGGTATTTCCCTAAGGATCCAAACAATCTCTCTTAAAACTCATCATTACTGTTTTATTCTTTTGCCTGATACACTAGCTTCCTCAATTTCCAACTAAGCGACAGCCACTAATAATTTTAAGTGATCATATATACTTTTTTTCTTCTCTTCTTGGCACTGACTTTTTCAACTAAAGTAATTTTGAAAGTTTGCATGGATGGACACCAACTGTTAGTGGGTATGCAAGACAGAACCTGTCTTACCATCCTACTGACACTGGAGGGAAATAGGAAAATTTCCCACAATAACCATGCAACAGGCATTGACTTCTGCTGACAGTAACAGTGCTCACTGGTCCCATTATAGCAGAGAAGGCAAATTTCTAGTTTCAACTTCTTGTAAAATATGTAACCAAGGGGGAGTTGGGTGGTAGCACAGCCAATTAAATGCACGTGGCGCAAAGCTCAAGGACCGGTAAAGATCCCAGTTTGAGCCCCCAGCTCCCCACCTACTGGGGAGTCGCTTCACAGGCGGTGAAGCAGGTCTGCAGGTGTCTATCTTTCTCTCCTCCTCTCTGTCTTCCCCTCCTCTCTCCATTTCACTCTGTCCTATCTAACAATGATGACAACAATAAAAACAAGGGCAACAAAAGGGAAAAATAAATAAATAAAATTTTAAAAAAGATATGTAACCAAGAAGGGAATTACAGTGAGGTTTAAGTGTGACTGGGAAGCAAGACTGTATCTGCTCCTGACCTCACTGCTGATACAAACTTTCCTTCTGAAAAATCAATTGGCCTCTAGTGCTAGAGAAACAGGATCTTATCAGGCTGTGAACTTGATGTATATTCCCTCCTTGAATGATTATAATGACAGAGGGTCTCATTCTAGTGACCCCTCAACTGAGAGGAACAGTATCCTTGCTCTGATGACCCTAAGTGCCTACATACAGCCTGACTGCTTCAGTGATTCTGGAATCTGTTCTTGGGGTATCAAGCATGCTCTTGGCCAGCTCTGCACTGCAGAGGCACCTTCTTTTTTAAATTAATTAATTAATTAATTAATTTTGTTGCCCTTGTTTTGTTGTTGTAGTTATTATTGATGTCATTGTTGTTGGATAGGACAGAGGGAAATGGAGAGAGGAGGGGAAGACAGAGAGGGGGAGAGAAAGACAGACACCTGCAGACCTGCTTCACCGCCTGTGAAGTGACTCCCCTGCAGGTGGGGAGCCGGGGGCTCGAACCGGTCCTTGTGCTTAGCACCACCTGCACTTAACCCGCTGCGCTACCGCCCGACTCCCGAGGCACCTTCTTTTAAGAGAAGCTAAGGAAGTGGTCTTACATTCAGTTGACGCATCTTGTCATCAGCATCACTCTCCGAGAAATGCTCTACGTTGGTCAGCTGCAGGTCCATCTCTGTGAGCCACACCAGGATGCTCTCTCTCGTCCCCTCGAATTCTTCTCTCTGGTTAGTGAAATGCTGTGAAGGGGGAAAGGAAGGCACATATTTGTATGGATGGTGAAAGGGAACACAGGAGATCAAGGTCACTATGAGCCAATAGAAAAAGGGGTCTGGGTGCTGATAGTATGAAATCTGCCATAGATCTCACTGGGGTACCTGGAGTGTGTCTCACAAAGCATTTGTGGCCAGTGTGGGGCCAGAAACTTGCAGTCTACTTTGGTGGTGGGAATGGGGTGAAATTATACTTCTATTAACTTAAAATACTTAAAATCTCATAAATCACTATTAATTCAACATGTCAGGGGAAAATAGATTTAATACTTCAAGTTCTCTAACTGCCTAGCCCATAGTTCTGAGCATACATATTTTCTTTAACCGAAGTAGTTAATGTTTCAGATCTGTAAGATGATCAAATTCTGACACTAGGCTTAAATTGTTTAAGCAGCTCTAAAAATATGTATGTATGTGTGTGTTTATTACCTACAACCTTAGGCCAGATAGATTAAAAAATAAAAAAAAAAACATTTGGCTCTGTCAGTATCTAAGATACGGTGATTAGTAGATAACCCTAAAGGGCATAAAGCATAGTGAGATCAAGTGGACCCTAACCATTGAATTTTCAAAGAAAAACAAGTCCCCAAAGACTTGATTATAATAATAATAATTATCTACTGCTATTTTAAATCCTTTTGAAGACTACAAGGAACCCTGCCACCAAGTTGCAGGTGCTACTGATTCCATTCTGACTTCCCTGGGCAGACAACCTCACCAATGTGTCCTGGAACCTCACAATTCTAGACCCCCTACCCGACTAGGGAAAGATAGAAACAGGCTGGGAGTATGGATCAGCCTTCCAATGTCCATATCCAGTGGAGATGCAATTACAGAAGCCAGAATTCCCACATTCTGCACCCCATAAAGAATTCTAGTTTAAATTCCCAGAGGGCTCTGAGCTCTAATTCCATCAGGACCCAGAGAGAGAAGAAAAAAAAAAAAAAAAGGAAGGACATTTGAAAGTAGCAATAGGTGTAGGTATGACTTAGAAAGGAAGGGGCGGTAGGAACATAGAAAAATAATGGGCAAACATATATAAATATGTATAGATAGTTACAGAAATAATAGTGAACTCATGTGGGTGGGAGGGATGGGTCACAGTCTTTTGGTGGTGGGAATGGTATTTATGTACACTCCTAGCAAAATGTAGACCTGTTCTTTAAGTGGCTCCATGAAGATTCATGCCAGGCTCCTCACCTGTTTTTACTGTTATATGGCAAGCGAAGTTTTGGCTTAGACAAAAGGGATTGAGCAGTTTCAGCCTGGAAAAGTACTGCACTGACGTAATTCTGAGTGTGTATCATTAATGAAAGAGGACCCATAGGAGATTTACACCTCCAATTAAGCATGCCTCTCCTGCTACCACTTCAGATGTGGGCAGCTGATTTTTAGAAAAATATAGCATTTGGTGCCAGATGAAGGGTTAGACTGGTAACAGTCAAATCATCAGGGAATAAAGAAGTTAATAGTGGTCTGGGAGATGGCTCAGTGGATAAAGCACTGGACTCTCAAGTGTGAGGTCCCAAGTTCAATCACTGACATGCACCAGAGTGATGTCTGGTTCTCTCTCCCTGTCTTCTCCTATCTTTCTAATAAATAAATAAATAAATATACTATTAAAAAATTTCACAGTTAAAAAAGAAAAAGGAAGTCAATGTAAGGAAGTAGTTTGAAAAGCTAATCAATTGTGTCCTGAGAGAGCTAAAAAGAAGGAAAATACTGCCTATAGTTTCATCTTTCTACCTTTATTTTAAGAGCATTGTGCCCTTAGAACAGAAGCAGGGATTTAAATGATTTCTTGGGGATTTATGAAACAATGAGGGAGAAGCACATCTGGTTGGAGTGCCTATGTTACAATACACAAGGACCCAGGTTCAAGCCTCTAGTCCCCACCTATAGGGAGAAAGCTTCACAAGTGGTGAAGCATTGTTGCAGGTATCTCTGTGTCTCTCTTTTGTGTCTCCCTCTATTCTCCTTTCTCTCTCAATTTCTGTCTCTATCCAGTAAGAAATTACACACACACACACACACACACACACACACACACACACACACACGAAAAAAAAAAAAAACAAAAAACAAGGAAGGAAAGGTGAAGCTTAGACTAGATGTAGCCTGTTGTTTGAGGGCATCAGGGCCCCAGTGCATGATGGTAAAGAAGGGCCTGGGTTAGTGGTGGGAGTGGTGTGCAGATACCTATTATAAAAACAAAAGGAATGGTACCCATGTGACAACTGGATTGTAAATCATTACCTCCCTAATCAATTTCCTGCAGGGTCAGTATGACAGCTCACCTGAGAAAGTGCCTGCTCTGCTCTGCATGTGACCCAGGTTTGAGCCTGGCCCCCACCACTGGGGGAAACTTCAGTGCTGCAGTGTCTATCCCTCTATCTAAAAAAAGTCCACTGTGGCAAAGCCCCAGTGATAGGTGAATACATAAATTAATTTCTGTAGCCACTATTTACACCAGTTCTGTCAATTTACTTAACTTATTTATTGAATAGAAAGAGAGAAATTTGGAGGAAGGAGGGAAAAGGGGAGAGAGACAACTGCAGTACTACTTCACTGCTTAGGAAGCTTTCCCCTTGCAAGTGGGGACCAGGGGCTTGAACTCAGATCCCTCAATGTTGTAACGTGTTTCTACTGCCTTCCACCCCCACCCCACTGTGACAATGAAGACAGGGTGTAGTCCATTTCCCTCACTGTAAGAACCAAGAAGATATGCAGAATAGGCAAAGGGGGTCTCATGCCAGAGTTCATGGGCACCTTTGCCACACTCAGTGACAGCAGCAGTCAGGCTCTGAGCTACCTGTGAGCTGATGTGCACAGGGGGTTACAGGGTCTGAAAACAGAGGTGTCTGGTGACTCTAATCACATAAGCTCCACCTAAGGACTGTTCTTTGGCAAATACATCTTTTTAAAAAATGAATGCTGGCAGCTTTGGGCTTAGACAAAAGGGAAGGCTGTGTTTGGGAGAATGTTAAGGTAGCACAGACCCCACAGGAAATTGACTCTCGGCTTTGTGACATGCCTGACATATCCCGTCCGCCAGAAAAATCTACAAAGAGCCAAGGGGATGCTGAGAAGGTTAGTTACCCTGAGCCTTCGCAGGATGGCCGTGACCCGCCTCTGGAGGTTGTCCCAGCGCTGGTTGCCCTCGTGCACCATCTGCTTCAGTCGGCTGGCCGTGTCAGTGCGGTTTTCACGGGCCAGGCGTCGGTACTGCTTGTTGATGAGCTCCAACTGCGTGAGCCGCTCGTGGATCTGCCGCTGAAAGGCCTGCGTCCCAAGGGAGAGCCATCAGTGCCAAGCAGGCAGGGTCAGGACACCCCTTCTGGACTCCACCACCTGGTGGAGTGTCAGAAGGCTGACCTCTACAGTCAACAATATTTATACACCTTTCCCATATTTGGGAGCTACTCTCTTCCCTGATCCAGCTTTCTAGCCCTTTTTCCAGCCATGACATCTCCCCAGACAATAACTTCGGTCCACCTGCATATCAGGTGTCAGGCTCAGAAAGAAAAGAAAAAAAGTATAGTCATGGACCCTTTGGAATATAATTAAAATAAGCCTACTAGCTATCTACGAAATGGAGACCCACAAATCTTCATCTGCAATATTCCAGCCTTTAGGTTCATGATTAGTCAACAATTTGTTTGGCTTTATATGTTAACTCTTTTTTTAGCCACCAGGTTCCAGATGCTAGCATGATGCCAACCAGACTTCCCTGGACAGACAACCCCACCAATGTGTCCTGGAGCTATGCTTCTCCAGAGTCCCACCCCACTAGGGAAAGAAAGAGACAGGCTGGGAGTATGGACCAACCTGTCAACGCCCATGTTCAACAGGGAAGCAATTACAGAAGCACCTTCTGCACCCCATAATGAGCCTGGTTCCATAATCTCAGAGGGTTAAAGAATAGGAAAGCTTTCAAGGGAGGGGATGGGATATAGAGTTCTGGTGGTGGGAATTGTGTAGAGTTGTACCCCTCTTATCCTATGTTTTTTGTCAGTGTTTCCTTTTTATAAATAAAAATTAAAAAAAAAAAAAGGCTGATCTCACCTGTCCTGACTGGCAAGGTCACAGCACAGAGATGGCAAACATCTGCCATGCCTTGCACAGCTGTTTTAGTGGCTGGTGGCAGCTTTTGGACTGGGTGGCTACGGCCTGAGGTGGGGGGAATGACTGCCTGCCTCTCAGGGGATGCCTTTAACTAGCTAAGCCTGCATCTCTGCAAGCCTGGTTATCAGGGGCATTGGAATGGAGAGGGACTTTACCTCAAACCTCTTCAGCTCTTCTTTGGCACTTGTGTACAACACCTCTGAGGAATTCGGGTAAGCTGCCGTCCTCTCAGCTGATTTGAGCCAGTCCTCAAAACGGGAGTAGTCATCTAAGAACTTCTGCCACAGGCGCCAGGTCTCCTCAATTCTGACAGAAGACAAGCAGCTTACTGCTAGAAACCCACTTCCACCGTGAGCTTCCAGCTGCTTCTCTCTGAATGGTCCCTTTCCCAGCCTCCCTGGTCATGGTATAGTTGGGGCTGGGGGAGGGGAGATTCTGCCACCCCCTGCAAGAAATAACCAGGGTCATTCCTTTTGGTCAGGACACCATGCTTCTGGGAGCACCAAGTACCTCAGAGCTCCTGCTTCAGAGGTTAAACAGGAGTCAGGACTTTCCTCATGAATTTATAGTTGGATACATCAGAAGGACAGTGGCCAGCTATGCTTATAGCCTGGGACATGGGAGATTTGGGAAAGGACACTGTCCCAGTGATATTTTTCTCAAAGAAGTTCTCTAATAATCACCAGTCACATCACCTGTGCTTCCCTGCTAATAGCCACAAAGTGAAGTGAGCAGAGTGGTTATTGTCATTTAGCTCAGAAGGCTGCACTGAGTTGGGCTGGCCACCCTGAAAGAATTTAGGGGCCGCTCAGTTCTTACTTCATCCGTCGCTCCATGGACATGGCACAAATATTCCTCCAGCGCCTGTCCAGGCTTCGGGTGGTCTGCTGGATGGAGTCACACTCAGTCTCATTGGCACAGGCATCAGAGTCATGCAGAAGCACATCGCAGATGTTAAACACAGACTCCACGCCAGCACTGTGCTGTTCAATGTCTCGCTGCAGGTCCTACACGAGAAGAGAAGCATCTTGACGTGGTGGTGTTGGTGGCAGGGGCAGCGCTAAAGGTCTCCAGTGCCCTCCCATCTCCCAGCCCAGGGGGCATAGTCCTGGGTGCATTCCCACCTGGGAATCAGCAACATGACCCCAATCCCTCTCATTTTGGGGCGATCACTATGCTGTAGCACCTGACAAAGAGCTTAAATGCTGGTGCAGATGAGAATGTACTGAACTGACTATGTGAGTGAGTGGGGATACCCCAAAACTGATTGGTGGGATCTAAAAGTTTTATTATTATTTTCCTCTCTCATATTGATTAAATAGTGATTTATAAGATCATAAGTTAATAGGAGTGTATATTAACACCATTCTTGCCACCAAAGGTCTGTGTCCCTACACCTACCCCCTATAGTGGAGCTGAGAATCTACCCTCCCCCCCCCCAAGTTTTTTTTTTTTACTTTGGTGCAATACTCCAAGCTCAGTCAATTTCTAAATGTCTAATAGCTCCCTCAGTCTCCACATCAGATCATGGGTGCAGTATAGTCTGTAGCCTCCTGGGAGCTACACAGAGCTTTGGGTCCTGGGAGAGAATTCAGGAGCAGAGAAACCACCTCCAACTGTTGGGGTCCACTCAAGGCTTAGCTCAACAAGGAGGTGGGGAAATCTCTGGAATTCTTTTCTCTGATGGTGACCAAGATGCATGCAGTACCCTGGTTTAGGAAAAAGAATGCTCACAAGAGAAACTGTATGGCCATAGGAAATGAAATTATATATATATAGACAGTGACACACCTGGTTAAGTGCACATAATGGTATTTCATATGCAAGGACCTAGGTTTGAAACCCCACTCTCCACCTGCAGGTGAGGGAGGCTTCATGAGTGGTGAAGCAGGGCTGCAGGTGTCTATCTTTCTCTCTTCCACTATCTCTACTTCCCTTCTCAATTTAACTCTGATCTACTGAATAAAATAGGAAAAAGAGGGAGAGGGAGAAGGGGGGGAGAAAGAAAGAGAGAGAAGGAAAATATGTCTAAGATTAAACATGACACTTTCAGCACCGAGAGAAGATTTATTTTGCAACCATGCAACCATCTTGAGAAGAAAGAACAGAACTGGAGACATCACAGTCCCAGATCTCAAATTGTATTATAGGGCCATTGTCATCAAAACTGCTTGGTACCGGAACATGAATAGACACAATGACCAGTGGAATAGAACTGAGAGCCCAGAAGTAAGCCCCCACACCTATGGACAACTAATCTTTGACAAAGGTGCCCAGACTATTAAATGGGTAAAGCAGAGTTTCTTCAACAAATGGTGTTGGAAAAAATGGGTTGAGACATGCAGAAGAATGAAACTGAACCATTACATTTCACCAAATACAAAAGTAAATTCCAAGTGGATCAAGGACTTGGATATTAGACCACAAACTATCAGATACTTAGAGAAAAATATTGGCAGAACTCTTTTCCGCATAAATTTTTTTTATAATATTTATTTTATTCCCTTTTGTTTCCCTTGTTGTTTTATTGTTGTAGTTATTATTGTTGTTGTCATTGTTGGATAGGACAGAGAGAAATGGAGAGAGGAGGGGAAGACAGAGAGGAGGAGAGAAAGATAGACACCTGCAGACCTGCTTCACCGCCTGTGAAGCAACTCCCCTGCAGGTGGGGAGCCAGGGTTCGAACTGGGATCCTTATGCCGGTCCTTGTGCTTTGCGCCACCTGCACTTAACTCGCTGCGCTACAGCCTGACTCCCCCGCATAAATTTTAAAGACATCTTCAATGAAATGAATCCAATTACAAAAGAGACTAAGGCAAGCATAAACCTATGGGACTACATCAAATTAAAAAGCTTCTTCACAACAAAAAAAAAAACCCACTACCCAAACCCAGAGACCCCTCACAGAATGGGAGAAGATATTTACATGCCATATATCAGACAAGAGTTTAATAACCAAAATATATAAAGAGCTTGCCAAACTCAACAACAAGAAAACAAATAACCCCATCCAAAAATGGGGAGAGGACATAGACAAAATATTCACCACAGAAGAGATCCAAAAGGCTGAGGAACACATGAAAAAATGCTCCAGGTCTTTGATTATCAGAGAAATGCAAATAAAGGCAACAATGAGATACCACTTCACTCCTGTGAGAATGTCATACATCAGAAAAGGTAACAGCAGCAAATGCTGGAGAGGTTGTGGGGTCAAAGGAACCCTCCTGCACTGCTGATGGGAATGTAAATTGGTCTAACCTCTGTGGAGAAGTCTGGAGAACTCTCAGAAGGCTAGAAATGGACCTACCCTATGACCTTGCAATTCCCCTCCTGGGGATATATCCTAAGGAACCCAACACACCGGTCCAAAAAGATTTGTGTACACGTATGTTCTTAGCAGCACAATTTGTAATAGCCAAAACCTGGAAGTAACCCAGGTGTCCAACAACAGATAACTGGCTGAGCAAGCTGTGGTATATATATATATATACAATGGAATACTACTCAGCTATAAAAAATGGTGAATTCACCATTTTCAGCTGATCTTGGATGGACCTTGAAAAATTCATGTTAAGTGAAATAAGTCAGAAATAGAAGGATGAATATGGGATGATCTCACTCTCAGGCAGAAGTTGAAAAACAAGATCAGAAAAGTAAACACAAGTAGAACCTGAAGTGGAATTGGCATATCGCACCAAAGTAAGACTCTGGGGGGAGGGGGAAGTACAGCTCCAAAAAGGATGACAGAGGATCTTGTGGGGATTGTATTGTTATATAGAAAACTGTGAAATGTTATGCATGTACAAACTATTGTATTTTGCTGTCGAATGTAAAACAATTCCCCAATAAAGAAATTTTAAAAAAATTAATCTTCCAGTTATATTCTTCACTGCTGCCTTCCCTAAGTTAAACAAAGCAAAGCTAAAATCAAATTACTGCTGCTCCCCTCCCCTTCCCCCAAAAGCACTTCATTCACTTTAAAGTTAAGGCCTGCATCTTAGACACTATTCAAAGCATCTCATGAGGCACTATGGGAATGTTGGTGATGGGGTGGATGCTCAAAAGACAGATGCCTCACATATACAGGAACACTGACAGGCGGCTGGTCTCTAGAAAAGGCAAACTGATGATACGTAATGTGAACAGCATAAATCACACAGATAATCCAGGCGAGGTTGAATGAGCAGAAGACTGTATACTCTCTTACAAAGCTCAGGCCGAGGGGCCAGGCAGTGGCCCCACACCTGGTTAAGCACACACATTACAAAGTTCAGGCCTCATTTCCCCACCTGCTGTTCAGCGAGCCTCTTCTGGATCTCCTGATCATCACAGACATCATAGACAACCGGCTTCGAGAGTTCAGACTCAATCTGAGCCAACCAGGTGCGAAGGTTGCTCATGTTCTTGTCTAACTGCTGAATAAAAGCAAAGGTCTCCTTCAGCTTCTTCACCCTAAACACATGTACAGGGAAAAAATGAGGAGGAAGATAAAAGCTCAACATTTAGTGGTGAGAAGAACGCACCAACAAGGGTGGCAGAGGTTAACAAGTGACCTTACATTGGTTACTGATTTTACGGAGAGTGCCCAGGTCACCAGACAGGGGTGCTCACAGAACTTCCCAAAGTTAAGGATTCAGTGACACAAAAGTGATTTGCTATCATCCTTAGGGTGGGATCCCCTGAGACCTGGTCCATCTTTCTGGGATTTCAGAGGAGAGAGGAGATGCCACTTCTTTCTTCATAGGTTAAAATATACTACTCCTGACTTCTGTCCAGTTCCAATGCGGAGAACACCCCAACTGCAGAAGTCGCTGGTTCTCCTTACAGGTTTTAAAGATACCTGGTCCACTCTCATAGGAGTTCTCCAAAACAAGCACTGAAGGTATTCCCAGGTCCCACCCTATCCAGTCTGAGGGTGCTATAGGATGCGCATATTATGGGGTTGTCAGGCAGTGCTAATGATGATATGCAAACACAGTTTGCATCAAAATCTCCACCTGAGTCAAAAATTCACTGCCTTGGCATGAAGCTGATTTGAACTAACTCACATGGCATTGGTATACTTGGCGAGCTCATCAACATACATACAGCCATGTAGAATTGCTACATCTGCTGAGGGAAAACAAACTTTATATAAAGCCTGGGAAAAAATGCTTCTATAAATTGCTTCCAAGAAAGTTCTAAAGTAAGAGCAGGCGAGGCTTGCTTTGCTCTGGCTACCCGATCTCGGAGACAGTTGGAGACAGTTATAATAGAAACCATGTTATTTCAATGTCTATGTTAGAACTGAGTCCACACTAACGAAAGAGAAACTAGGACAATGCTAATTCAAAAGAATCACACTGCCCTCCCTGCCACCCATTTCGCTCTCCTGCCTGCTTTCTAACCTGCAGCAAAAGTATCCATTCTGGATGGCAGGTCTAATCTTCGCTCAACGCTCTTCCATACTCTCCCTCTAAATGACTTACCAGGTTAACCCGACCCATTCAGTTTGCTCCTTTGCTCTTGGCAAAGCAGTCCACGTTGCCTATTCCTGGAGCTTCTCTCATTGCTCAGCAATGAACCAGGGCCCCTTTCCCACATATTCCTGCAATTCATGGGCCTTCCTGCTGTCCCATGTTGGCATCCCTCCTCCGCAAAGCTCCCACCACAACAGAGCCTGCGCCAACCAGACTGCCTACTTGTGCACAGCTCCTCCCACACTGGCTGGTGGGCAGGTGTCAATAAATATTTCTTAAATGAATAAATGTGTCTGAG